>NC_140967.1:112047138-112063138 GCF_056783735.1 Eptatretus burgeri | reverse complement strand
AGTGTTTTGCTTTTCCAAGATGGCACCTGTACCATGTCACCTACCACGTCATAATTATCATTATAAATTCCTACAGGAGGAGGCACATCTGTGGTCAAAATTCTGTGTTAATTGAATCAACAGTTGCAAAGAAAAAAATTTTTCATTACTTATTGAATCAAGGATTGTGCTTGTGGAATTATGACGTCATAATGAAGAAGGTGATGACATCATCATTAACTCATCTTACACCCCATGGGGAGTACTTGACAATGAGCCATGTGTAAATTTTTTCCAGAGTGGTTTCAGAGAAATAGAGGTGCAAAGTTTTTGGGATTTTCCAATATGGTGCCTGGTACCACGTGACCTATGACGTCATAACTATGATGAAAAAAATATTCCACAGGAGGAGGCACACCTATTGGGAAAATTTTGTGTCAATCAGACAAACGGTTTCTGAGAAAATGAATTTTTGAAAATGCAGACACGTACATACGCACGTATCGCACACGGTCGCTTAACCACACTTTTTGCTTTGCGAGCGCAGGGTAATAACTCTGTCAGCTCAGCAAATATTAAATAACTCCGTCAGCTGCTGGGAACAGGTGCCTCATTGTTCGAGGGAAACGAAATAACTTTGTTGGCTTCTGGTAACAGGCACCTTGTTGTCTGGCTGAAGGAGGGCCGTGAACTCTGTATGCTCTGAGAAACCCTTTGTTACATCATAAATGGAACTCATGTTTAGAGTAATGAGCCCATGTTTCCCTCTGCCTCCAACCTATTTCTCGTTGTAAAATTATTTACAGTCTTCTCTCATTGGGTGACTTCTCAATGATCACTGCAAAAGACCTTGAGTGTACTTCTCTCCTCCCGCCAAAACTGGTCAAGATGCAGTGTTCCTTATCTTATGTCTGTCAGCCTCTCAGTAATTTACTGTTGCAAGATGTCCCACCATTTCACCCCACCCCTCCTCATTTGGGTACAAAAAGGCTCTATTGCATGCATGAGATCAGAAAGGACGACTCATAGATTATTCCTTGTACCTTGTTTTAATTAAATCTCCTTTCTCCATGCACATGATAGCGAATGCTTCAAACTCTTTGTGAAGGACTGAATTCTTCTACACTGCTTAATTGGGACTTTTCCATCAGCACTTACATAATGTCTGCACAACTTGACATCACGTCACAAAACGATTCAGTCACATGTACTCCACTCCAAGCACTGCATGCTGATCTCATGTTCAGGGTAGAGCATTTTCGATCCCGAGTACCGGTATCTTTTTAAAGACCTCACAGGACACCCTATGTTGTGCGCCAATGGCCATTTTGATTAGATTATATTTCCTGTATTGTGTGTTTTTGTGATGTCGGATCAAGAGTGTGCTTCATTTATTCATTTATTTGCCCGTTTTCATGTCTTACTATCTTTTGTCCCGGGATTCTACATTTAATTTGTCGTCCTGTGCCTTCTTATAATAAACTATTCCGTAACAGCACGTTTCATGTGGTGACCCGTCATTGCAGATGTTGCACACGAGAAACCATTTTGGCGCAGCTTTAATGGTAAATCCCTGGGGGGGGGTGATAATTGGTAACATTCTCTTGAAGAGGCTGGCGGAATGAACAATTCTCACCAGAGGGGGCTTACCAGATTATTTATATTTGCACAATTTTCTCGATTTTCCATTTTGCAGGAGTTTCAAGGAGTTGGATAATTTTTTTTAGGACCTTCCAGAACTGAAAAATGCTTTTTCATTTTTCCAGAAATTTCAAGGAGTTTCAAGGACTGTGTGAACCTGAATACAAATCCTATCCAATTATATTTACTCGATTTTGGATAAAATTCCTCCATTGCTAATCAACTGAAGAAAGACAAATCAGGAATATAGTTTGACTTTCAGAAAACAATGACAATACATCAAGTCAGATAACCTTTATTACCATGCATTGCACTTGTTCACGAAAAGTAAACAAAGCCAACAATATCAATTTGAAAGCAAAGATTGTAGGTTTGCTCACAAGATAAATATTAAAACAGCATTAATACGATTCTTACCAAACAATACATTACTCATTTAAAAAATTCTCAGCAAAGCAAAAGCTCACACAGATTTGCTTACAACCAACATGGCAGTGAGTTGAAAAGTATCAGTTACTGCAGATTCCATTTGATTGGGTCAGGCATTTAAATCATACTTGCTATATCCTCTGCACACCAGTTTCTCCATCAATATTGGCTTCCTCATATCAAAAAGGTCTATTTTGGTTGACCTGTCCAGGTAATTATATTTTGGAGATACTTCTTGAACTGAAAGTGCCCTGGTCCATCAATGATGTATGCAGTTTTGTATTATCAGTTTAATGGTTTAAAGCTTCCCCCCCCCCCCACCACCCAAATAAATCCTAAGTCCAAAACCACCAGCCCATGAAACAATCAGCTTCGTCAGAGGAGTGCAAAGGATGAAAACTGCTTGGAAATTTCCCTCAAATTTTGCACATGTGCTTGAGATACCCAGGGTCAGGTCACGGGTACAAAATAAACCCCGACCCCTGCATGCACGAGGGTGGAGACTTATAATTTTCACCTGTATACGTCACATAGTGCAAGTAGCTTACATAGTGCAAGTAGCTAACAGCCACTGACCCCTGCCAAAGGGAGGGGGTATTGAGGATGAGGAAATGACAACCCTTCTGGTTTGGAGATCAGCGCATGTGGATGACTGATCGGCGCTCTCTCCTACCAGTTCTTCAAAGTTGCCCAAACCATTTATGTTGTGTTTTACCGTTTCGTTTTTATTCCTGTTTTGCATCAATTTTTCTGTCCCAAACCGTATCCTGCTGTGTTGAAACGTTTTATTTGTTTCCCTGAGTTAAGTTGGGCCTACCTGCGATAGTCGAATGGACTTCCCTCCATTTTTTGCCTCGTTTTCGCTCCTTTTATTCCAGTTATTGTTACTTATGATCCCTCAGCTCAATCCATTTCCCCTCCTCCCTCAAAAATTCAAACAAAATACAGTCTCTCTCCTTCTTCACTCGGAAAAAAAAAACCAACAACAACATCGGAGAAAAAACATCCAAACTCCAATCGCAGTGCTCGGTTTCTCATTTTCCTATCCCTTCTTCGCAATATACCCAACTGAATAAAATATTTCTCTTCCTTAAAACCTCTTCACAACATGAAAAAAATATACCATCAGAGATGGGGAATCCCCCACCATTGAATGAAAAAGGTCATACATATTCCAGATAATGAGGGAGGTGAATTGGAAACAAGACACCATTTGGTCATCATCTCGAAAAAGTTCCCCAGGGGTGAGGAATGCAGTCGCCAAAAATAATTGAAATCAGATAAGCGGTTTTCCATTTATTACAAAAACATTTTTTTCAAGATGGCCGCCCCAGTCGGCCATCTTGGATCCGGCCATGCCCAAAATCAACAAGGTTCTTCCTTATCAGATGCTACATGTGTGACCCAAATTTCAAATCGATATGGCAAAGAGTTTATGAGTTATCGCACTCACAGCTATAAATGTTGACGCCCGGACGGACGGACGGATGGACGGACGGACGGACGGACAACTTGGGTGACAACAATATCCCCCTTCCGCCATGCGGCGGGGGATAAAAATATGTTTTTTCAAGATGGCCGCCCCAGTCGGCCATCTTGGATCCGGCCACGCTCAAAATAAATAGGGTTCTTCATTTTCAGGTGGTACATGTGTGACCCAAATTTCAAATCGATATGGCGAACAGTTTATGAGTTATCGCACTCACGGCTATAAATGTTGACGCCCGGATGGACAGACGGACGGATGGACAGCCGGACGACCTGGGTGACAACAATATCCTATCCCCCTTCCGCCACGCAGCGGGGGATAAAAAGGCTTCCGAAATGCATCTTAAAATGCCTTACTCTGCTTATTACTCCATCAGGGAAAACCCAATCATCTTTTTCATCATCAAAATCTCTTCATTTTCTTTTTGACAAGGCTTATTTCCCAAAACCTCTGCACTCCTCAAGGCTTCGTTCATCCAGCCTCCTCTTTCTCTGACAGCAAAATTTTCCTCCATGCCTTCAAGCATGCTCATCACCATCCCACCCAAGGAAGTCTGTCGCAGGTTATCTCGTCTCGGAATCCTGATGCATCAATTTTGCAAACGCTGTGTCCAAACGACAAAAATTTTCCCTCCACATCCATTCATGGTGCAAAGATTCATCCCATCTCATCTTCAGTTATCTTGCACATCCTCCCACTTTTGGTACTCTGAATCCTGTGGTGAGGCTGTTGCTTTAAACCAATGTGCATTCTCCTCCTGGAAGGTAAATCCAACTGAAGGAAACCTCAGATCATTCCACAAAGGCCGCAACAAGTGTGTGTCTACTCTCAGGAGAGCCAGAAAACAACATCTGTCCAATCTCAGAATGAACTTTCAAACTCATCTCCCTCCTCAAAAATATGGTGATGCCTTGTCAAGTCCATCTCTGATGTGTGCTCCCCTTCCATCCCTTCCCTCACTTCAAGTGGCACCACACCTGACTTCAGTCGTGAGAAGGCCAAAAACCTCAATTCTGTGTTTGTTTCAAAATCTTGTGTTGCTTGTCTCTGTCTGTCTCTGTCTCTGTGTCTGTCTGTCTGTCTGTCTGTCTGTCTGTCTGTCTGTCTGTCTGTCTGTCTCTCTCTCTCTCACCCCTCCCAGTTGTACCCAGCTGCAACTGGATTCTGTGTCTTTTGCACTCAAGAAGGAGGAAAAGTTTCTGGCAACCATCGATTCTGACTCTGCAACTGGACTGGTGGCATCAGTTCACATGTTTTAAAAACCTGCTCTGCTGCTCTTGCACTTCCTCTCTCTGCCCTTTTCACCCTGTCACTTACCATAGGTCGTCTTCGATCTGCTTAGAAATCAGCCAACATCATAGCATTACATTATATTAAAACTTGCAAAAACAGATCTCCTTAACTCCAGACCAATTAGCTTACCTCCAATCATCAGCAAGGTCATTGAATCCATCATCGCAGTGGATATAAAAACATTCCTTTTCTTCAACAGCCTCATCTCAGATGATCAATTCAGATTCAGACTTGGTCACTCTACCTTGGACATGCTGGTCTCCCAACAAATCTACTTTCCAAACAATGGACATCAATATCTCAAGCTTTTGATACAGTTTGGCATCCTACCTAACTCTCCAAACTGTCTGCCTATGGAATCCAAGGCCAGATTCACTCTTGGATAAATGACTTCCTCCCATCTCGTAGACAATGAGTGGCTCTCAATGGAACCCTTTCTTCTCGTCTCCCTGTCAAAGCTGGAATACCCTCAAGGCAGTATTCTAGGCCCCACACTATTCCTAATCTTCATCAATGATCTCACTGACTGTCTGGAAAATCCTCTTTAACTCTTTGCTGATGACTGCACTTTCTGCCAGGACATCCCTCATTCTTCTGAAAGACAGGCAGCAGCCTCTTCCCTCTGCTCAGACCTTGACACAATCAAAAACTGGTCAAACACCATCTCCCATCGACTTTCTCACCAACTCTCTTGAAGAGGTTGTCACTCAAACTCTTTGGTCTCACTCTTGGGTCTCACTATCAGCCATGATCTCTCTTGGGCAAGCCACATTTCAAAGTTGACCTCCCAAAACCAGATGCCGACTGGGCATGCTCTGTTATGCAAAGTCCTTCCTTGGCACATCTGAGCTCCCACCCACTGACAAGGCTTTCATCTGCAGCTTGATGGAGTACTGCTCTCCTCTGCCTCACATCTTGCTCAGCTTGATGCATGGAAACAAAGGCCTTCAAGATGATTGGAATCACTCACGATGATGCTGAGTCTATTGGCCTATCATTTCGCCATCGACGACAGGTTGGTAGTTTCTCTCTCTTCTTCCGGCTCATTTCTGGTCTTGCACCATCGAAACGCTGTGCTTTATCCCCTCTCAGGTATCTGCAGGATGCATCTGGTCCACCAGCAACCCCCTCCTCATGAAACTGCATAAATCCAGAATCATTGCTCACCTCCACTCATTTATTCTTCTTTTTTCCTCACCTGTGGAACCACCTTCCTGCTCTCTCCAATCTATTCTTCCCTCCAGGTCTTCAAGATAGCTGTTCACCACCATCTCAAATCATTCTTCATCTAAAACCATGATCTTTTCTCTCCCCATTAAATCACCCCCACCCTCCCAAAATTTTGCTTACAGTGGCCTTCAAAAGAGTTCACCCCTCCCACTAATGTCACATTTAAATGACTTACGAATTAACTAGAAACAAGTTTTCCAAATGAACTTTTTTTATTCATAACTGATGAGATCAAATGAAACAGTTACACTTGAAGGAGGTTACCTGTCAGGAATACATGTATAAGCAAAATAAACATAAAAAAAAGCAAAAATAAATCTGAAAACCAACTCCGTGGGAGTACCTCCAGTGCAGCTGCCCTTCGCAGGGCAGCTCACCGGGTGACAGGATTGGGGAAAAGCCTTTGGGACTCCCAATCTTTGATGATAGGAGGGAAACCACAGGGTAAACTTCCAGGGTCACATTGCGGAAGCATGCGTCAGGGTGGTGGTGAGGTGTCGTCCACCAGACGGCGGTCTCCTTGGCTTAACCAGGGATGGTCCCTTCGGGTGGGTGCCTGGAATCTCCTTTCCCTAAGAAAGGATGAGCACCTGAGCTCAAGCGTTTGGACATCAGTATTGCAGCACTCTCTGAGGTTCGGAGACTAGATTGCGGCGAGATCATGGTGGGTGGTTACACCTCCTATTTGTCTGGTCACTCTGATGGTTACCATGCCCAAGGAGTTGCTGTAGCTGTGTCCAATAAGCTGACTCCAATGATAATTGAGGTAACACCGGTCAATGAGCGTATTATAAGACTAAGGATTCGTCACTCCTTGGGTGTCATTCCCATGGTCTCTGTATATACTCCGACTGAGGCGAGTGATCCCACCGTGAAAGACGCATGCTATGCCACACTCGAGTCTGTGGTTGATCACTGCCCCAGATGAGATACTCTTCTCGTCTTGGGAGATTTTAATGCATCGACTTGACCTTACATGGATGTTTATGAGATATGTGTTGGTCCCCATGGGTCTGGAACTGTGAACCAGAATAGCACTAAGTTCCTTGACTTTGCAAGAAGTCATGGACTTAGGGTGGCTGGTTCATGGTTTCAGCGCCCGCAGGCTCATCACTGAACTTGGTATTCCAATGCTGGCAGTGTGGCAAAGGAGATTGACCATATGCTTATTGATGGTTGCTGGAGGATGATCCAGAACTGCAGGGTCTACCGGAGTGCTCAGTTCTTCAATACTGACCACAGGCTTGTTGTAGCAACTCTGAAGTTGCAGATTAAATCCAGGAGAATGGTATCACCCCAGCCTCGGCTGGATGTTGGCAAGCTCAAGGATGATGGGGTAGCTGAGAAGTTTGCGAACAGGCTGAGTGGAGATTTGGGGGGGTCTGGGTGCTTTGGGGGATCCTGAAGAGTTGTGGAGTTGACCCTCCAATCAACTGTGGTTCACCTTCATTTGTGGAAACACATGCTGTGGTGAACCGGTTGAATGGGGTGAAGCTCCTGGGATCTATAGCATCCATGCCGAACTTCTCAAGGCTGGTGGAAATGCTGTACTCGTGTTGTTGCATGCAGTTCTTTGCTCTTGAAGAAACACAGGCATCATCCCAATGGACTGTAGGAGGGGCCTTGTTGTCCCTTTCTGGAAAGGGTGATCACCAAGACTGCAAGAACTTCCGAGGGGTGACGCTGCTCTCAGTGCTGGGCAAGGTCTTTGCTCTGATAAGTGTTGATCGGATTTGCCATCATCTGCTTGAGTACAAGCGTCCAGAGCAGTCAGGCTTTACACCAAAGAGTTCAAGGATTGACGGTATCCTTGCTCTTCAGGTCCTCACCGAACGCAGACGAGAGTTTCGGCAGGGGCTGCTTGCAGTTGTTACTGGAGTTCGTCAGTGGTGTGAACTGGCCCCCACACTTTTCAGCACTTGTATGGACTGGATTCTGGGGAGGATTTCAGAGAGATCAAGTTGCAGTGCATCGTTTGGGAATGTCAAGATCTCTGACCTTGATTTCTCAGATGATGCAGTCATCTTTGTGGAGAATCTAGATATCCTTTTGGGGGCCCTCGAGGTACTGAATGAGGAGTCAGAGCCGCTGGGAGTATGGGTTTCCTGGGTCAAAACTGAGATCTAGGCTTTCACTGACATATTGGATACTGCTATCCTGTCTGTACCTGTTTGTGGCAAGGATGTTGAGGTCAGGGAGAGACTCACTTACCTTGGCAGTGATATTAATGTCTCTGCTGGCTGTGAGCCAGAGGTCAACAGACATCTAGGTCGGGCCTGCGGAGTCATGGATTCACTGGATCATGGGGTGTGGTGCTGCCGATACCTGTGCGGGAGGACGAAAGTCCGAGTTTTCAGGTCCTTATTGCTTCTCGTCTTGCTCTATGGATGTGAGACTTGGACTCTGACCAGGGATCTGTGACAGAGACTTAGTTCCTTTGGTACCAGGTCTCTTCTGAGAATCCTTGGCTATCGCTGGTTGGGCTTTGTGTTCAATGAGCGGCTGCTGAGAGAGACTGAAATTAGATTTGTTGCCTGCATAGTCCGTGAGCGTCAGCTGCGGCTGTATGGTCATTTGGCTCGTTTTCCTGGCACTGATCCTGCTCACCAGATTCTCTCAGTGATGGAGCCTCGTGAGTTGAGGAGGCCAATGGGCCAACCACATGCCTCGTGGTTGCAGCAGGTTGATCAGCATCTCAAGGAGATGGGGATGGGCCAGCCATCTGCCTGGGGGATGGCCAGAGGGAGGCCCTTGAGTACCAATGGAAAGTGGACGCCGCGACGCGCTGCACTGGCGCATGCTCCCATACCTGACCTGACCTAACACTTCTAAAAAATGTGCACGAATGAAAATTCAATGGTTGTAAAAGTATTCATCCCCTTCGGGCAGTACTTGGTGGAAGCACCTTCTGCAGCAATGACTGCTATGAATGTTTGTGGGTCAGTCTCCACCAGCTTTGCACAGTGAGATGGCGAAATATGTACCCATTTTCACGTGAAAATTGCTCTAGTTCTGCCAAGTTTGTTGGGAATCGTCGATGGACTGCAATCTTCAAGTCTCACCATTAATGTTCAATTGGGTTAAAGTCAGGACATTTATTTTCTTCTTTTTCAGCCACTCCAATGTGGCTTTAGCTTTGTGCTTCAGATCATTGTCCTGCTGAAATGTGAATCTCCTACCCAGTTTCAGATTCATGGCTGACTCAAGCAGGTTTTCATCAAGGATTCTTCTGTACTTTGCACCATCCATTGTCCCTTCTATCCTGACAAGCTTGCCAGCCCCTGCAGATAAAAAATCAGCCCCATAATATGATGCTGCCACCACCATGCTTGGCAGTGGGGATGGTACTTACTGGGTGATGTGCAATGTTAGGCTTGTGCCAGATGTAACTTTGAATTTCGATCAAAAAGTTCAATTTTTGTCTCGTCCAACCACAATACTTTCCTCCACTTGCCTGCAGTATCATTAAGATGCTTTTCACAAACTCCTTATGTGCTTTTAGATGTCTTTTTCAATAATGGCTTTGTCTTGCTTTTCAATAATGGCTTTTCAATCTTGCCACCTGTCCAGAGAGGCCAGCTTTGTGAAAGGAATGGGATATTGTTGATTGATGAACACTGACTCCCATCTCAGACAAAGACCCTTGTATATCTTTCAAAGTCATTGTTGGATTTACAGTGACATCCCAAACCAGTTACCTATTTGCCCGGTTGCTGAGTTTGGATGGGGGATCTGATCTGGGTAGAGTCTGGGTAGTATGATACATCTTCCACTTCTTAGTGATGGATTTCACCATACTCAAAGGGATAATGAGCGACTTTGAAATATTCTTATAACCCTCTCCTGAACGGTGCTTCTCCACCACTTCATATCTGACTTCTTTGGAAAGCTTCTTTGTCTTCATGTTTGCCTTGTTGGTTGACCAAGTGAGTTGGACCTTTAAATTCCTTTGATAAGTGGGGGAGCTTAATAGTCTTAATTAAACCACTAAACTACATACAAGTGAAACCTATTACACTTATTTTGTAACCTTTCAAACAAATAATTTGCTCCTGAATTGAATTAGGGTTAAATATGCAAAGGGTTTGAAAACTTATACAACTGAGAATCATCTGATTTTCTTTGTTAATCAAACTTGTTCAAAAACTACTCCAAAAGTGATAAAGCTAAAACATACAGAGAAAATATGAAGAATCAAAAAACAAGTTTGATTTGAAAGCATCATGAAATAAGTTCAGGTGGCATCTAACAAAACAACAAAAAAAATTAAGGTGGGGTGTATATCCATATTTGTCGAGCTTTGTTGATGTCTTAAAAACGATTACTTGTGTCTAAAACTACATGCTCGAGAAATATTAATTGCCAGTGAAAATTTTCATATGAAAAGACAGCAATTCTCTGTTTGTGTTTGTCAATAAAAACATGCATAGACTTCTGCTTTCCTCTCCTATGGTAGTCAAACAGTGTTCAACATCCCCTCTAAAATTAATGTTGGGGAGGTGCGTGCTCTCTGCCATAGCCGACTGTTGTGCAATTAATTCACAGACACCATATTCTGTTCGGGTTTAGGAGTGTGTTAAATATCACATTCATAGAAACAATTGCACTAATATCAAGACTTGCATTGGCACCAAATGATAGGAGCTTTCCACTCACTCAAGAGGATGGAACTTCCAATGAGGCTTGCCTCGTGTTTGCACATCAACAAGGCACAAGGTTAATCCTTGGAGTAAAAATGGTTGTTGTAACCCTACGCACTCCAAGGATTGACCTTGTGCCTTGTTGTGGGCAATGTCTTTGAGGGGGAATAAAGTCTTGTTTCCAGCTAGGAGACAAACAAAAAACATTTTCTCACCAGAAATATTAAGATTAAAAAAAATGTTTTTTCAGATATAATCAGAACAGATATTATTAAAGATCCCACAGGTGCAATTTCCTCTACTGTGGAGTTTCTCTTTTTCTATTTTTGACTGCACCCTTGAGACCATTTCCGCAGGGACACCTCGACATGGAGAGATTTTAAGAAGGGAGGGTGGGGCTGTGCAGATTATGGGTGCTTACACGATCACAGGTCCATGGCCTGGGCCAACCATCACATATTTTGCACGCACTTATTTGTATTAGATGGATTTGGTGTCTGGATTCTCTCTCTTTGTGTTTGTGTTTATTTGTCTGTGGTTCCCCTGCAAAATGTTTATGTTTGTATGTAAGTGGTGTATAAGTAGACATGCATATGTGCATTGTTTCCCCATTTTCAGAATTTCAAAATAAATAAAAATTAGCAACAAACATTGCAACAAAAGTGGGCCTGGAACCCACAGCTTGTGAGAACAAGAATAAAACCACAGCAGGAATAGGCTGTAGCATACTGGTTCAAACGCTTGAAAAACCTTTACAAACATGGGGAACATTTGTAGTGTTTTACCGACAAATCCCTTGGATAAATAAGGTCCCATACACCAAATATGTGACTTTTGACACACTCCCACCACCTAAGACGCTTCCATAAAAAATACCGTAAAAAATACACGACTCCATGAATGAGAATGGCAGCTTGTTAATTTTGATAATTTTCCATTGTGAAAGGTTGTTTTTTTTGCTTAAATCTGTGGCATTCGACAGCTCAGTCAATGATTTTGTATTTCCCCTTTACCTCTCTCCAAATTTTACAAACTTAAAAATGAACTTCCTACTGTATTTTCAAAAATGCCCACTCGAGGTCTCCAATCAATTATTTAAATAACAACTCTGCCATTTTTCGATAAATTCAAGCGAAAGCAAGATCATTCTTAATGGACATGGGCAAATAAATCAAAGATGGCTACACACATCCCAACCATGGTACTCTGGGAAAATCTGAATGCACCAAGAAAAAGTGAAAAGCAGAAATGTGAGGAAATGAAAAAGGTGAAGGACAACTTTATGCAGGCAAAGCTATTCGGTCCACGCTGCCAACTTGCTGCTTGCAATCTCGAAAAAATGTGTTCTTTGAATTTTAACGGTACTGGTACATTCTCCAATAATTTGGTCACAGGAAGTGCAATTTCCTTCATTTATTGCAACAGAAAGATAATAAAGGAGGATAAAAACAGATGTCTTGTATGTTCAATTTTTCCTGAATGTAGGGAGTGATAAAATTTATTTGGTTGGCTGGTCATAACTTTACCTGAAATTTGGGGGTGATTGAATAATTACAACTTACAGTGTACAATCTTTCCCTTTTATGAACTTGCTGTAGTTTCCACTGAAAATACATTTTCTCCACATACTTCCCAGTCAAAAGTCACAGTTAACTTTGACAAAATTCAGGATGGCCACATGAGAGATCACTGTTCCAGATAAATTTAATTTTGTGTTTTGTGAAGAAAGGAAAATTCTGTACCTTCATTGAGCTTGGTTAAACTATCGCTAAATATATGCAAATTACTTTTTCACCTCAAAGATCGAAGGTGTCGCGGTCAGTCAGAAAGTACTGTTAAAGAGAACTCTTGATAAAGGCATTGTGGCATTGTTTAGCACAAGCGACTTGTAAGGGCACATCAAATGCAACATCACTCAGTTAGGAACATTCAAATTCATTTTGTTGGGAAAACGAGAGTGTAATAAATTAAATTTGATTCTGTGTGCATATTTGTAATATAATTTGACATAATGTGGGCTTTTGGTGTTCCTGATCATTCATATTCAGGTTCTGTTGATTTCAAATGGTGGTGGCTGAAACAAAATCATTTTCTACCTTTTTCCCATCCTGGAAATGGCCTGGAATTTTAGATAGGAAAGATGTACAAGAACCTTTGGACTATATCCAGCAGTCTGCTTGACTAGTCCATTGTGCGTAATCAGCTTTTACTTGATTGAGAGAAAGGACCACTTTGAGTGGCACTCACACTTATCAAACTTTCCTCTCTAGGCTTGTACCTCACCCTCTTCTCGCTCCTCTGTGGATGGGCATGGCAGTCTGTACCCTTTGGTATGCATGCCCTCCCTCACTTTGCCAAGGCATGATAGGATGACATCCATGGCCAGGTCCAGTGTGACATCCGCCGCATTGGGATCTGAACCCAACCGGGGGTTCACCTCCACGAGGTCCAGGGCAGAGAGAGCTCCTAATAAACAAACAGAAATCACAGGTACCCATCATCAGTTCGCAACTCTCTGGTAGAGTAATAAACCATTTTCCATACCGAGCACTACTTAGAGGATTACACAACTGTTAGAAAGTAATGCAATTTAAAAACTATTTATTTTGTCCAACCACAAGAGGTCCATACCTTTCAGCTTCCATTATTAGAATAAAATACATACAGGAAAACGTGCATGGATAACAGCAGCAAAATAAAAGCAAGTCGAGACAAAAACGTAGCACAGCAATCATGGTATCTTCAAGTATTTCCCAGAACTGCTGTTGCAAGAATAAAAAGCAAAATCCAAACAAGGCAAGACAACTTGAAACTGCATCTGTAAGGGCCCTGTCACACCTTGACGTTTTAGCCACCATTTGGCAACGTATCAAAATGCATGTAAAACGCTGGCGTACGCTGAACTATTGATGTTTTTTTTCAGTTTTGGGCCTATTCATAACGAGATGGACGTCTGCAAAACGTATTAGTAACATACACAGAACGTTTCACCTTCTACTACTACTGATACGACTGACATGGACATCTGCTCACCATGGAGTCTGAAACACTGACGGGTTCCTCCTGTGAACCCCATTTTTACATACCAATTCCCCTAAACGCTGCCAATACGCCATTCTACGGTAGCTATAAGTTAGAAATACATTCAGTAAGTTCTGTGGTCGTTCGGAAAACGTCAATCAAATATGTCTACATACGTCAATATGCGTTGGAGATACGTTACACATAGGTTCAAAGCACGTTACTCATAGGTGAGAAATAAGTTTCGGGTACGCTAAACATTACCACGACGTGTTTCGACTTATGAGTAACTTACAAGTAACGTGTGTCGACGTGTGTCAACGATCACATAATGTGCCTACAACTTATGGCCAGTGTATGCGGAACGTGTGAGTCATACGCTGGCATACGTCAAAAAATTTTGAGCATGCTTAAAATTTGTCGATGAGCTCGGCATACTACGACGTATGCCAGCGTGCTTCAGCATGCTCTTAACATATACCAAACTTACCCATAATGTATTCGACGTACGCCAGCGTTTTAGACAAATTTGTCATACGTCGGCATACGCTGGCTAAAACTTCAAGGTGTGACAGGGCCTTAACTCTGGCAAAATCACATGCAGGTTGGGCAGAGGAATGTGACGGTGATTCATCGATTCTACATTGACCATGCTCGCATCACCTCTACCATTCTCCTGCCATGATCATACATACAGGGTGCTTTCAAAATCCTTTAAAAGCAACTGTATGCTTTAATAGGTTTGGGTATACACAGGATAGAAGTAAACTGTAAAGAGCATACAAATTCATAAAGTTTTGTTCATGTTAATTAGGGTAAAAGAAGGTATCCTATTGTTTCTGTACGGATTATTATCCCCCCCACACCCCCCCCGTTGGACTTAATCCAAAATGGGGCTTATGTATTTGGTCTCGATCGTCATGTCCGTACGTGCGTGCGTGCATCCGCAACCATATCTCGGACATGTATGGACCGATTTTATTCGTACTTGGCACAAAGACAATACAAGATGATATACACATGCACGTCTTTTTTTTAACATCAGATACAAGATGGCTGACTGGCAGCCATTGAAGTTGTGAAAAACCCGGTGTTGAACATGTCCTCAACCATTTCTCGGACATACATTTACCAATGTTGTTCAAACTCGGCACAGAGATAACAAATGATGATTTACACGTGAAAGTCTGGGTTTTTTTCGAGATCAGATCCAAGGTGGATGAGTGGTGGCTATTTTGTTACTTAAACGTGTCCCCTATGCAACCATTTCTCTGACATGCACGGTCTGATTTTGTTCAAACTTGGCACAAGCACAGTACACAATGGCATACACTTGCATTTAAATATATTTTGCAATCTGATCAAAGTTGGCCGACTGGGAGACTGGTCGCCATTCTCGGACATGCATTCACCGATGTTGTTTAAACTTGGCACACAGATAACAAATGATGGCTTACATATGCAAGCACATTTTTTTCTGAGATCAGATCCAAGATGGATGACTGACAGTCATTTTGTTACTAAAACGTGTCCTGACATGCACGATCCAATTTTGCTCAAACTTGGCACAAGCACAGTACACAATGGAATTCACTTGCACTTAACTTTATTTTGTGAGTTGCAAAGTAAAATATATTTGACAACGCCCGATATCCAAGCCGTTTGCAGTATTAACGTGTTTTCTAAATTATCGAGCCAAATTTCCCTCCCCCCCCACCCCCCCCACTCATCACACGCAGCTATTTAAAAAGAATAATGTTTGTGATCATATCCTTGAAATATCTTTCTAAATGTGACGTTGTTTTTTGATGAAAGCTACTCAAGGTTTCTCAGTTGTATACAGTCAGTACTATAGTCCATAATCAAACTGACTCCAACCTGCCGATTCCCAAAAAATTGCCGATATCGGCCAAGCACGTGTGTGTGTGTGTGTGTGTGTGTGTGTGTGTGTGTGTGTGTGTGTGTGTGTGTGTGTGTGTGTGTGTGTGTGTGTGTGTGTCGTTGCTTGGTATCTACATATGCGGGTTTCAGAATATGGAATGGAGTCCTCCTAGGGCAGGCTCAAAGCATCCACCTTCATTTCAATAAAGGGTCACGATTCATGGACCAAGCTGTGAAGTTTTCATTTCTCAAAGTTTTGTGCCGAGGGCTCCCTTCAGAATCATCGCTGAGCCCTGGAGAGCTTCCAAATGTACTTCGTTTGTTATAATAATTCTCAGGGATGGTTTTTAGCTCACCTGTAAAGTAGTTATGGGGACCTTATGGGATGGTGCATCGT
>NC_140967.1:111954638-112042138 GCF_056783735.1 Eptatretus burgeri | reverse complement strand
ACAGGCCTTGAAGTAAACAGCTGCAGATGATCCGGCCGGTACAGGCTTCGCAGCAAAACACAGCTGCCGATGAAGTTGGCCGGCCTTTGCCTTGCAGTGTAGGTTGGTGGAGGGAGTGCGGTGGTGATGGCCAATCGGAAGGCGGGCTCGGACATACCCTACGGTCTCCCTCCCAACCTATCGCCTTCGCCTGTCACTGTCCCTCCCCACCCCCTTAATTTGTCCTAACCCAATTTCGCCCCAACTAATTTTTTGGGTTTTATTTATTTTTATTCCTATACCTCCCAGTATAATTCGTCCCCTAACCCCCTTTATCGTCCTTGTTCGGCTAACCTATCGTCTACTAGCCTACTCCCAACCCCTACGTTCCCTTCCTGGAGGGGAATAAGGAAGAGCTAGCGTCCTGTGTCGAGGCCCAACTCAAGCCTCAGCATGGCCTCCCCAGACTTCAGCGATCTCACCCAAAGTGGGTCCAGCAGCCCACAACGAGAGCGAAGGGATGGATTTTGCGGAGGGGTACACTTCCTAATCTACCCTAACCATTAACCTTTAAACTACCCCGGGGCTTTCAACAAGCACCTCGCGCTGAAACTATTGGTTCTAACAACCCAGATTCCTGTCGCCTGTGTTGGTGTCCTCACAATTTCGGGCCTCACCCCCCAATTTTCTTTACGTGCCCTCACACGGTCTCATGGCATGGACGCGTGGCTCCCCTTGGCAGGCACTACCCTCTGCCGAATCTCCAGCTACAGCACCCCCGGGCACTACACTGCCTCCGAGCCTACCAGCTCCCTAAACACCGGGGAGTGCCCCCCATGGCACCTCCCCTGAAACGCACACGTGGCAGGCTGGCTTCCCGGGCCCCTTTCCGAGGGTCACCCGTGCCCACAACACTGCCCACGCGGCTAATGGCGCCCCGGGCCCCCACACCATGCGGGCGCACCCGTGCCCACTAAGCTATTCCGGCCCCCCATGGGCCCTTGGCCTACCACGGCCGACTAGCCTGGTGCCCGGGGTACCCACTCAGCGATATTCACCTTTCGCAGCCACGCTCCCAGCCCGTCAACAGGGCTCCTGCACCCCTCCAAACGGGTATCGAGCCTACATTCCCACCAACAACAAAACGACTTCCATTTTTGTTAATTTGACTAACCCAGCTAACTCACTCTACACTGAGCCCGGGGTCCCTTGGGCGGGAGTCACTCCTCCCCCCAATCACTCATCGCACCATGCATTCCACATTCGCTCCATTCACACAGACCCGCTGGTCTCACTCACTCAACATGTCACAACTCTTCAACTCTCACACATCGCCGAACTCTGCCATCCTGCTCACTAAATCCCCCACCTAACTCGTGCTCCCACGTCGTCCCTTACACTATAGCACGTTCCTTTTAACACTACGTAGCTAAGCTACGTCCCCTCTACACATCCAAAGCCTGTCACTGTCTCCAAATCATCAAAAATCCATTCCCCATCCTAAATCTCATCTAAATCCCTCGACCGAATCCATTCCATGGGCCCCATGAGGACTTACCCCTGCCCCATGGAGCCGGTCTAGCTAAGCTAACCCTTCCCCCTAACTAGTGTCATCCTGTGCCCAGGTCAAGGGGATCATCCACCCCTTGCCCATGAAATCCTGTTCACCCGAAAGCGAGGCTTGCCCTTTTTTTTTTTTCCACATGCGCAGCACCAGCGCGGCAACTCGCAACCTGCGCAGCACCAGCGCGGCAACTCGCAACCTGCGCACTGGCGCGGCAATTCACAGCCGCGCACCTGTGGCGTGACGTCATGGCAGCTGTTCGCGTCCCTCGATCCTCTTGGACGGTACCATCCGGCAGGGAATCACCCTCCTGCCGGATTCCAACCACACACACGCAGCCATGACGTCACCCGGCGCATAAAAAAACACAAGCCTCACGTCTCGAGGGGTTCCCACGCGAACACTTGTGCTCTGCCCGTTGGATCTGAACACACACGCCCGCGTGGAGAACCCATCCGGTCCAAATCCGTAATCCTGCCGAAACTTTGTCCGTCCGCGGGATCGGCAAATCCACCGCTGGCGTTTCCGGACCGGGCTTCACTCCCGCAAGCGAGCACGTGGCGGCCTCGTGCGTTGCACAGCACGGACCTCGCGCTCGCTGCTGGGTGAACCCGGCGCGGTGCTCAAAACCTCTACGGCCGCTATTCGGCCTTTGTCTCTCAATTGTCGTTGTCGTCGCCATTCCACCCACGCACACCTGCGTGTCACGACGCTCACACACCACTCCATCACATTCACACCGGGAGACGCGGCTGCATGCTCACACATGCCGACCGACATCTCCCTTACACCCAGCACCCTTGCACACGCTGTCTCCCTCACACTCGGCCGCTCACTCACGCACCGTGCCTTACTCACACACCGTGCTTTGCACACGCGTGCCGTTTCTGGCGCACACGCGGCTCCACTCACACGTCGTGCTTCATTCATACTGGCCGTTTCACTCACGCACACGGCCTCTTCCACTTGCGGTGCCCCTTTTACACACGGCGTGCTGGGAAGCACGCACTCCGGCACACTCGCAAACACACCACTCACACACGGGGCGCACTCACACCTGGGGTGTCATCCACACACGGGGTCTTTGTCACCCACCCGGTCGCTCTCACACACGCCCTTGCACCCGCGCTATACGTGCGTTGCAGCACGCATTTCGCCACACTCGTGAACACACACCTCGACACCACACACACCAGGACAACCACACTGGGGATTCGCGTCCCCACAAGGGGCTCCGGGGCCTCCATACCCCCCAAGCTTTCCGTGCACCTGTCCACAGCACTCCTCTCCTCGACCTCGCAGAGCACAACCGAATCCACCTGGTCGTGAGTCGCCTCAAGGGGGCATCCTCCCTCCCCTCGTTGCTGAAGGAGGCTATCCAACTGCTCGCGCTGGGTCTCCACCCAGTCCGCCAGCTCCCCCCCCCGTTGTCCTCCACTACCTCTGTGTGTGCGTCTCTAACCCCGTCCAATTCACCCTCTATCTCCCGTGTCTCTGCCAACTCGGTCACCTCTTCACCCTTTACCTCCCTTGTCTCCACTATTTTTATTTCCTTTGTCGTCACCTCGTGTCTCGTCTCACACGTTTCGGTCTCCCCATTTATTTTTTCCCTCTCGGTCACCGTCACGACCCTCGCCCAACACGTCTCCCGAATTATTTTGTCCTCACCCGCCTCCACCGCGGGCCTGACGGCCGTTGCACCCCCTCCCAGCTCATTCGCTCCCACACGTAGCATCGCCATTATGCACTCCCCTATTATTGCCTTCATGCCCGCCTGCAGGCTTCGGCCCATGTTCTGCGTCTCACCCCGCATTTCTCTCATTTCTTCCTTCATGTTTGTTTCCATTTCGTTCATTTGTTGTGTATTCGTATCCATTTTTGTTTTCATTTCGTTCATTTGTTGTGCATTCGTATCCATTTTTGTTTTCACTTCATTCATTTGTTGTGTATTCGCATCCATTTTTCTCATCAATGCCTCAAACATTTCCATCGTCCGATCCGTGGGCGAATTCGCACGTGGGGGCTGTTCGTCTGCCACCCCAGCCACTGCGCCCATTTCGAACTCTGGGTTTAGTTGGGGGAGTTCGTGTTCCTGCATAACCAACATTTCCTGCACGGGGATTTCATCCTGGACCACGGATTCTACACATTCGAAATCCATTTCTAATACCCCCGGCTCCCGCTCGCCTTGAGACGCCATCTTATTTCTCGTAAGGAGTTAATTTGAATCGCTCGTAATTTGGAGGGAATTGGGGGTCGCTCCTCTCACCCTGGACCGATTCCCGTGAATTTAGCTGGAGACAGGAGAGTTTATTTTCCCGCTCTCTTACACCAGTGTCGCGAGGAGGGGGGTGGGTTTGCGTCCCACGACCTGACACCAGTGTTGCGAATTCGCGCCCGCCGGCGTGCGAACGGCCACGTAAATCGAATCGCGGCACGTCGCCCACCGGATGGACAATTCTGTCGTGACCCTCGCGGACTAACGCCGGGAGCTAGTCACGGGTGAGCCTTTCGGCTCTGGGGATAGAGGATAGCTGGCTTGCTTGGGTCCCGTGACGAGCGATTCCACCGCGACCTCGTCGCCGACCGCCGTCTTCCTTGCCTCGGACCCGAGCTCCTCGGTCTCTTCCCCAATTCTCCTCAGCCGACTGCAGCAAAACCACCTGTACGCCCCCGCCTCCACTCCGCGCTCCAACCCGACTCTGCCCAAAACACTCTCCGCTCTTCTGAGGCCGACTCTGCCCAAACCGACTCCACTATCTGCCACTCTTTGCTCTTCTAAAACCGTCTTGACCGAGACCAACTCGACCCAAACCGACTCTACTAAAACTGACTGCCCCGTGCTTGCTGATTGGACGGATCAGAAATGGGCGTGTAGCATTCCTGATCCGAATTCTCCTCGGAAAGACCGCATTTTGCACTCGCGACTCGGCGCGCGTCCCGTACGAGCCCAGGACAGCCTGACGCTCGGTGCTCCCAGGTGGTGCGGGAATGGTCGCAGAAGGAGAGAGGTGAAGGTGGTGGAGGGTTTATGGTGGTGGTTTATGGCCATGGTGCCGTTTGGAATGGCGGTCATGTGATGTTTGCGGGAGCGAGTTGTGAAGGTAAAGATCGTGGCTGTTGGCGTTGTTGTTGTTGTGAAGCGGCGTTGTGGTTGGTGGTTGTTGTGTGATGGCGGTTTGAGACGTGGTTGGTTCAATATAAAGATAGAACAGAAAAACGACTATCTCAAAGGGTCGCAGCGCGAATTAATCACATTTATTCCCTCTAAACAACGGGTTTGGGCTAACTACACATGTACTTACAGAGATATCTCACCTACGGGACCTGAATGGTGGTTTGCGAATTTCCTCAACCGCAACAATATGTTATGCTAAATGACCAAACACATACAAAAAAAATCGGTCATGCCAGAACAGCTGCACATACAATGACACAACAGAGTTTATAAAGTAATCCGCTGGCACATCTGCAAAAATTTGATATCCCAGTTCCAGTAAATTTGTTTAAACATGAACCAAAAGTAATCACTGAAAACATGGAAGTACCAACCCCACATGTACAAACTAATGATCCCATCGAGCGTGAACATCGAAAACATAGCATTGAAATTGTGTGTGGTTTCAGAAAAGAAAACAAATACATATTTTGGGGAGCGCCCCCCTGTAGAACGCCTTAACCCCAATTTTTTTAATGTCGTGAACAATCTTTACTGCATCACAGGCAGTGAAGTTGGTGGTCAAGTTTCATCAGAATTGTATGTGCAGTTTTGGAGAAGAAAGCAAGCACATATTTTGGAGAGCACCCCCCCCATAAATCCCCATAGAGTCAGATTTTGCTAATGTCATGAATAAACTTTGGTACGTCATTGGTGATGAAGGTTGTAGTGAAGTTTCATCGGAATTTGGGTGTCGTTTCTGAGAAGAAAGCAAATGCCTCTTTGGGGGGGCAATCCACACCCCAAGTCAGGTCAGGTCTGGGAGCATGCGCTGGTGCAGCGCGTCGCTGCACACACTTTCTGCCAGTACTCCAAGGGCTTCCGTCTGGCCATCACCCAGGCAGATGCCTGGCCAATCCACATCTCCTTGAGATGTTGATCAATCTGCTGCAACGAGGCACGTGGTCGGCCTATTTGCCTCCTCCACTCACGAGGCTCCCTCGCTGAGAGAATCTGCTGAGCAGGATCAGCGTCAGGAAAAGGAGCCACATGTCCATGTAGCCGCAGCTGACGCACACGGAAGATGCAGGTAACAAATCTCATTTGAGTCTCTCTCAGCAACCGCTCATTGGACACAAAGTCTGACCAGCGATTGCCAAGGATTCTGCAAAGAGACCAAAGGAATTCCTCCTTTTCACACTTTCATTCCTCTTTTTCCCCGCATTTGGAAAAACTCCCTCACTCTGCTCAATCCCATGCTTCCTCTAGGCCTTCAAAACAGCTGTTCACCACCACCTCTTATCTTCCCCAATCCAAATCCTCGATCTTTTCGACCCCCGTTAATCCACTGCAAACCCACCTCCTACAAATTCCCTGGTTTCCTTCCTGAAAGTACCTGTAATGTCCATCTTGTGTACCCCATGTTCCCCGCCCCCTCCCTCCCACAGATCTCCGAATGTCTCTGTTCCACACTGTTTTGTCCTTCCCACTCCCACCCCTCTTGTCACATGCCCCCTTGCTGTGCGTTGTGTGTAGCTCTCATATGAACCTCGACAAGGTACACCAAATAAATAAATTTAAAAAAATAATAATTTAAAACAAGGAATTTCGGCTCCG
The DNA here is from genome assembly GCF_056783735.1 of Eptatretus burgeri. NCBI lineage: Eukaryota > Metazoa > Chordata > Myxini > Myxiniformes > Myxinidae > Eptatretus > Eptatretus burgeri. Next base: position 112,035,821 of record NC_140967.1, on the reverse strand, counting down.
TCTCAGATCCCTGGTCAGAGTCCGAGTCCAAGTCTCACATCCATAGGGCAAGACTGGAAGAATCAAGGACCTGAAGACTCGGACTTTCGTTCTCCCGCACATGCATCGGCAGCGCCACACCCAAATATCCAGTGAATCCATGACTCCCCAGGACCGACCCAGACATCTGTTGACCTCAGGCTCACAGTCAGCAGAGACATGAATATCACTGCCAAGGTAAGTGAATCTCTCCGTGACCTCAACATCCTCGCCACAAACTGCTACAGACAGGATAGCAGCATCCAAGATGTCAGTGAAAGCCTGGGTCATAATTTTGACACAGGAAACCTGTAATCCCAGGGGTTCCGACTCCTCATTCAGCACCTCCAGGGCACCCAAAAGGATATCCAGAGTCTCCGCAAAGATGACTGCATCATCTGCAAAATCAAGGTCAGAGATCTTGACATTCCCAAACATCACACCACAGCTTGATCTCTCCGACATCCTCCCCAGAATCCAGTCCGTACAAGTGCTGAAAAGTGTGGGGGCCAGTACACACCCCTGACGAACCCCAGTAACAACTGGAAATAAGTCAGAGATGGTATCATCACATCTCACAGCATTCTCAGTACCAGAATGTAGTTCAGACATCAGATTGATAAGTTTTGATGGCACCCCACGAAGACCAAGAATCCTCCAGAGGACATCCTGATTCGTTGAATCAAATGCTTTACAGAGATCAACAAAGGCTGCAAGCAGCCCCTGCCAAAACTCTCATGTGCGTTTGGTGAGGACCCAAAGAGCAAGGATACAGTCAATCCTTGACCTCTTTGGTGTAAAGCCTGACTGCTCTGGACGCTGGTGTTGAAGCAGGTGGCGGCAAACCCTATCAATAATTATCCGAGCAAAGACCTTGCCCGGCACTGAGAGCAGCGTCACCCCTCGGTAGTTGTTGCAGTCTTGGCGATCACCCTTCCCTTTCCAGAAGGGACAAGAAGGCCCCTCTTCCTGTCAGTTGGGAAGCTGCCTGTATTCCCGGCAGAGCACCGAACTGCATGCATCTCACCTCTCCTCCGCCCTTTGCAAATATGTCCGAATTGGACAAATGAACACTTTCATAGGAGTTGGGACTGCTTGTAAATTCGATTCTTCAGCTTAAATTTTGCAATTGTCCTTTATTCAAGAGATTCTCACAGTGATCGCATGTGCGGAAATGAACTACAGGAGCAAACGCTGACATTTCCGGCCGGGCATTTATAAGCATTGCAAAGTATGAAGCGATTTGTAGCTATGATGAACAGGCATTTGATAATATGAGTGAGGAAAGTGAAAAAAACATTATCGTGAAGAAATCGTTGCGGCCTGTTCAAAGCCAAGGCAAGGTTGAGCAGGCCAAAAAACATGTCAGCTTCAGACCCTCGTGAGATTACCCAGGAAACGCCTGAAGACCTCAGAGAGTGAGGTGTCCGAGGATCGCCTGATGAAGGATATCATTAAATAAGGCCGTTAATTGTCTTCAAAAGGGGTGTTTTAATTAACCCAAACACCCAATTTCCACTCGTGCACTTCCTTGGATTTTTCTTCATATGCATGCAAAGCGTCATGCTACTAGGTTTTATGGTTTTGGAGGAAACACACTGACACACACACACACACACACACACACACACACACACACACACACACACACACACACACACACACACACACACACACACACACACACACACACACACACTAGTATAGATATACATGCAGTTAAACATGCCACAGCATTTATTTAGCATCTATTCGGACTACATTTAGGAAATGTACCTGAGTTGTGAAGCTCCTCGGCGATGTATAGACCTTCACGCAGAGTCAGTCCTCCGGGCACAGGTGTGCCCGTCGCAGGGGCCAAGCTCGGGTCAAAAGCATCAATGTCGAAGCTCAGATGGATTGAGCGTTTGGAACTGCCAGTGATACAGTGAGAAAGGTGTAAGAAAGCAAACAAAACCTCAATCACACAGCAGGATATAGTTAAAAAGGTGATTAGAACTTGCATGGAAAATTATTCAAATGTCCTCTCTGTGGCCACAATCTGAGCACTTGTGTTGTGATGCCATCACGTCTCAGCTTCAAATCATAAATTGTGTCGATTTGTCCCTTGTCCTTGTTTGATTTTGTTTTTCCAAGTACATCTTAATCATGATCCTTATTATAAATGTGCACAAATGTTAGCTTCAGGGTTTGTTATTGCAATGTACAAATTGTATTGGACGAGACAAAACAAAAAGAGTAATCTCTTTGGATAAATTGATTGAGAAAGCCTTATTTTTGTAATGTGGAGAAATCTCTAACTGATTTCTTTGGTTTTCTCATCTCAGTACCTACCTCATGAAATTGTCAACAAAGTTCCAAATCCCATTCCGATGTCGAATTCATCGACCATCTCCTGACAATCTTGTAAATAAATGTCGAACTAGAACGGGCACTCATAGAGAGCATATACCTTTGCCGCCGCTACTGTTTTGTTCTTGGCATAAGAGTGTGAGGAACAGAACAAGGAGCATTTTGGTGCTGATTTCATACGAATCGGATAAGAATTGACTGCATTATGATAAAAATACGCAAATCTGCAAGGTCGTGACCCCCCTGACCTTTGACCCCCAACCGCGAGTAAGGGCAATTACGTCATTGTGTCAAGTTGCATATCACAAGATTGGGCATTAAATTCTGAAGATTTTGGCATTAGTTTCATGCAAATTGTTTAAAAATTGACTGCGATATGGTAAAAAGACGATTTTGACCTTTTCATGACCTTGACCTTTGACCCGATTGCTCCCAAAATCTAATAAAATGGTCCTTGGCTAATAACCAATCATCCCACCAAATTTCATGCAATTCGGTTTAATACTTTTTTAGTTATGTGAATAACAAACAAATAAATAATCATTGGCCTCTCCCACAAACATATATTTTGGAACTGATTATAATGCCAGGATTTGGGACATTTTCTTTTAAAAACAAGGGTAAGACGTAATTGTGCCATGTCTCCCATCACAAGATTGGGCAATGAATTCTGAACATTTTGGCATCGGTTGCTTGCCAATTAGATCAAAATTGACCGCGCTATGGTAAAAATACGAATTTGACCTTTCCATGACCTTGACCTTGACCTTTGACACGATCGCTCCCAAAATCTAATCAAATGTTCCTTGGATAATAACCCATCATCCCACCAAATTTCAAGCGATTTGGTTTAATACTTCCTGAGTTATGCGAATAACAAACAAACACACACACATATTCACAAATAAATAAATAAATAAATAAATAAATAAATAAATACACAGCGACCAATACATAACCTTTCGCAGAATGCGAAGGTAATAACTCCTTCATGATCCAAATCCCTTCACACAATGACTACAGTTTTAATCTGTGCAAGTGTTGAGCTGTCATTTCCCTTGCATTATACTGTTACGGATTCGCGCCCGCCGGCGTGCTGACGGCCACGTAACTCGAATCGCGGCACGTCGCCCACCGGACGGACAATCCAGTCGTGACCCTCTCGGACTAACGCCGGGAACCAGTCACGGGTGGACCTTTCGGTCTCACCGCGATCGAGCCAATCGGCCCCCGCATGGGATAGGGTTGCTCGCCAAATTCGACCTACCTAAGTACCCACACGGAGGGTAGACCGGGCGATCGCACCTCGCCGCAGGTCGACTTCGGACACGGGCCACTTAAGCGACCCGTTCCGTACTATCGGGATAACCGAGCGGTGTTATCGTCGGCCTCGACGGTTCGATTAATTATCGGGCGTATTCAGCCCACTACCAACCCTTTACGTGAAGCAAGATGAGGATTCAATAGAGGAAAAGACGAAGCGAAGCGGGAGAACAGTTCAATAATAAAGCACATTTATTCGCGATGAACGGAAAGCACACATATACAATTCCACCAAAAGCACATAGAAAAGAGGAAGACAAAAAGCAAATGCGACAATGCAGATCTAATACCGATTACGCGAGCACACGGCAACACTTATACAATTTTTACTTCACAGACGGCGCCGACAACACATATCCAAAACCAAGAAAAAGAACACCCTCAAGGATGAGGCGGGCCTGAGGCCGAGACCGGGTCGGGCCTACCCGTCTGGTGATGAGACGCGGAGCGGCGATGGTGCCTCAACTCCGCGGGCCTCGCGGACAGTGTCTGGTAGGGGGTGGGAAAAGGGGCCCCCTTGGTCGCACTATCTCAGCGCGGGGGGAAACAGGAGGGGGTTGCTGATGCTCGGGGTATAGAGGATTTTTACTCTGCCTCGAGTCCCGCGACGAGCGTCTCCACCTCGACCAGGTCGCGCCGTCGGCCTCCCTGGTGTGCAGCTCCCGGCACGACGCGAGCACCCCCTCGTCTGCCCTCGCCGCCTCTCCACAGCTCCGTGCTCTTCGCTCCGACTCCAACGCACACGACGACGACGACGACCAACTCCTTCTTGCTTCTTCTTCCCAACTCCACCGACTGCGAAGTCTTAACTCACTGGACTGACGAATGCAGCCGCTTATATAAGCCCCGTGGCTTCGCCTTTGACCCCCTGCCTTCGACCTTTCACCTCGCTCACCATTGGCCCGAGAAAAAGTGGGCGTGAATGCATTTTGATCCATAAATTTGCATATAGCGATCGCCCTCCAACGCCCTGGAGGCGGGGCCAAATCGCCCCTCGCTCACCGATTGGACGGAACAAAAGTGGGCGTGTGTCGTTTTTGATCCGTTTTTGGAGCGGAAAATCCGTGGTTTTGTACACGCTGTTCGGCGCGCGCCCTGCACGAGTCCAACACCGGTACCCACAAGCGGCGCAAGAACGGTGGCGATGCGACGGACATGCCAAGGTGTGACGTGAAGCGGCGCCGCGGTGGGTGGTTGATGTTGTGGTTGGTGGTGGTAACAATGGCGGTTGGTCCAAAATAAAGATAGTAAAAGAAAAACGGCTATCCTGAAGAGTCGCAGCACGCATAAATGACATGTATTCCCACTAGATAACGGGTTTGGGCCTAACTACACATATACTTACCGAGATATCTCACCTAAGGGACCTGAATGGTGGTTTGCGAATTTGGTAACCACAACACTACCCCCTCCCCTTTTTACAGACTCGTCCCGAGTCGTCAAATTTTCGTGTGCCATCATGTGTAGTTTTCCCCTAGTACATTTTACCTACGGATCCCTGAGTGCGACATTCATGGTATTCGTGTCCCCAAAATAAATAACCTGAGGGCTGCGTAACTACCTAAACAAACTCACTCACACGGACGACTTAAATAAAATTGCCGGCGCTAGGACAGACATGCCGGGGGCGCACTCATATTTACAGTACATCTTAACCTTAACTTACAAATTTTACACTAAACCATGGCCCAGGATCAATGAACTCTGCAAAAAGAAAGCAGTTAGCAGGGAGCCAGGCTGCTCGCATGCAGTCTCTGGCTCAAAACAATGCAGGTGACAGGGAACGTGGCTGGCTGCTCACACGCAGTCCAAGGCCTTCCCTTTTGAACTGAACGCAGTGAACCACAACGGTGCATGGGCTGCACAAACGTAGTCTCCGTGCCAGCTCAAGTGGCACACGCAATGAACACAACGAATGGATGGATGAACACAAACACGGTACACGGGCCGCCACTGCAGGCCCGTGTTGTAGCTGCCAACAGGGCAGTTCTTTCAGCTCGCAAACTGTTGCCTTGATCCTGGCGCACATGGCAATGAACAGGGGGGGGGGGGCAAAGCAAAAATTGAACGGGGCTGGTGAACAGGGGCAGTGGGCATGGCATGGCAAAGGTAGCAGGCAAACACAGCCCGCAGAAGAAGGCCGTTGCAGGCAAACACAGCCGGCAGATGAACTGGCCGGCACAGGCCTTGAAGAAAAACAGCCAGCCGGCAGATGAAGTGGGCCGGCACAGGCCTTGCAGCACAGCAGCTGCAGACGATCCAGCCGGCACAGGCCTTGCAGCACAGCAGCTGCAGATGAAGTTGGCCAGCCTTTGCCGTTCCGTGGAGGTTGGTGGAGGGAGTGCGGTGGTGCTGGCCACTTGGAAGGCGGGCTCGGACCTACCTACCTGTCTCCCTCCCAACCTATCGCCTTTGCCTGTCACTGTACATACCCACTCCCTTAATTTGTCAAACCCCAATTTAGCCCCAACTTTATTATTTTTTTTTTTTAACTTCCCCACTATAAATCGTCCCCTAACCCCCTTTATCGTCCTTGTTCGGCTAACCTATCCTGTCACCTAGCCTACTCCCAACCCCTACGTTCCCTTCCCGGAGGGGAATAAGGGAGAGCTAACGTCCTGTGCCGAGGCCCAACGAAGCCTCAGAATGGCCTCCCCAGAGTTCGGCGATCTATAAACAAAGTGGGTCCAGCGGCCCACAACGACAGCGAGGGGATGGATGGTGCGGAGGGGTACACTTCCTAATCTACCCTAACCATTTAACTGTTAAACTACCCCAGGGCTTTCAACAAGCGCCTCTCGCTTAAACTATTGGTTCTAACAACCCAGATTCCCGTCGCCTGTGTTGGTGTCCTCACAATTTCGGGCCTCGCCCCCCAATTTTCTCTCCGTGCCCTCACACGGTCTCCTGGCTGGGACACGTGGCTCCCTTTGGCAGGCACGACCCTTTGCCGAATCTCCCGCTATGGCACCCCCGGGCACTACACTGCCTCCGAGCCTACCAGCTCCCTAACACCGGGGAGTGCCCCCCATGGCACCTCCCCTGAAACGCACACGTGGCAGGCCGGCCTCCCGGGCCCCTTTCCGAGGGTCACCCATGCCCACAACACTGCCCACGCGGCTAATGGCGCCCGGGCCCCCGCACCAAGCAGGCGCACCCGTGCCCACTACGCTATCCCGGCCCCCCATGGGCCCTTGGCCTACCACGGCCGACTAGCCTGGTGCCCGGGGTACCCACTCAGCGATACTCACCTTTCGCAGCCACGCTCCCAAGCCCGTCAACAGGGCTCCTGCACCCCTCCAAATGGGTTTCGAGCCTACTTTCCCACCAACAGCAAAACGACCTCCATTTTTCAATTTGACTAACCCAGCTAACTCACTCTACACTGACCCCGGGGTCCCTTGGGCGGGAGTCACTCCTCCCCCCAATCACTCATCGCACCATGCATTCCCCATTCGCTCCATACACACAGACCTGCTGGCCTCACTCACTCAACATGTACACGTACTCTCCTCACAACCCACAACTCTTCAACACACACACCGCTGAACTCTGCCATCCTTCTATCTGCATCCCCTAACTAACTCGTGCTCCCACGTCGTCCCTTAAACTACAGCACGTTCCTTTTAACACTACGCAGCTAAGCTACGTCCCCTCTACATATCCACAAGTCTGTCACTGTCTCCTAACTCAAAAAAAAAAATCATTTTATTTCCCAACCTAAAGCTCACTAAATCCCTCTACCTAATCCATTCCACGGACTCCATGAGGACTTACCCCTGCCCCATGGAGTCGGTCTAACTAAGCTAACCCTTCCCCCTAACTAGTTTCCATCCTGTGCCCAGTAAGGGGGGGCTTCCACCCCTTGCCCAGGAATCCTGTGCACCCGAAAGTGAGGCTTGTTCTTTTTTTTTTTTCTTTACATGCGCAGCGCCAGCGCGGTAACTCACAGCTTGCGCACTTTGCATCTGCCCGTGACGTCATGCAGCTGCACGTGTTCCTCGTCCCTCCTTGGACGGTACCATCTGGCAGGGATACCCCTCCTGCCGGATTCCAACCCCACGTGCAGCCATGGCGTCACCGTGCGCAAAAAAAAAAAAACACAAGCCCCACGTCTCGAGGGGTTCCCCACGCGAACACATGTGCTTTGCCCGTTGGAGCTTAACACACACGATCGCATGGAGAACCAGTCCGGTCCAAATCCATAATCCTGCCTAAACTTTGTCCGTCCGCGGGATCGGCAAATCCACCGCGTGCGTTTCCGGACCGGGACTTCATTCCCGCAAGCGAGCACGTGGCGGTCTCGTGCGTTGCACAGCACGGACCTCGTGCTCACTGCTGGGTGAACCCGGCACGGTCCCCGAAACAGCTACAGCCGCTACTAGGCTTTCTTTCATCACATGTCGCCTTCGTCGCCATTCGACCCACGCACACCTGCGTGTTACGACGCTCACACTCCATTCCATCACATTCACCATTAAACTCACACCGGGAGACGCGGCTGCGTGCTCCCGCATGCCAACCGACATCTCCCTCACATACCGCTCTCTCACACACACGGTCTCCCTCGCATAAACCATACCACTCACACGTGGTGCTCCATTCACTCGCCGTGCCTCACTCACACACGCGGGGGCACTCACCCGCGGTGCCTCATCCACACTCCGTGCCTCACTCACACACGCGGGGGCACTCACCCGCGGTGCCTCACTCATACACACGGCGACACTCACACACGGTTCCTCACTCACACACGCGGGGGCACTCACCCGCGGTGCTTCACTCACACTGGCCGTTTCATCCACACACGGCGTGCTGGGAAGCACGTACTCTGGCACCATCGCCACCACACCACTCACACACGGGGTCGCTTCCACACACGGGGACGCACTCACACCTTGCACCACACACAGGGACAACCACACTGGGGATTCGTGTCCCCACAAGGGTCTCCGGGGCCTCTACACCCCCCAAGCTCTCCGTGCACCCGTTCGCAGCACTCCTCCTCTCAACCTCGCAAAGCACGACCGAACTTACCTGGTCGTGACTCGCCTCAAGGGGGCATACTCCCCCCCCCCTCGTTCCTGGAGGAGGCTATCCCGCTGCTCGCACTGGGTCTCCACACGCTCCGCGAGCTCACCCCCATTATCCTCCACTACCTCCGTGTGTGTGTGTGCGTCACTTACCCCGTCCAATTCACCCTCTATCTCCCGTGTCTCTATACATTTATAAGTTTCTGTTGTCGTCACCTCGTGTCTCGTCTCGCACGTTTTGGTCTCCCCATTTAATTTTTCCCTTTCGGTCACCGTCGATTCTTCTGTCACGACCCTCGCCCAACACGCCCCCCGAATTATTTTTTTACCCGCCTCCACCGCGGGCCTGTCAGCCGTTGCACCCCCTTCCAGCTCGTTTGCTCCCACACGTGGAGTTGCCATTCCCAGCTCCCTGGTCACGGCCTTCATGCCCGCCTGCAGGCATCGGCCCATGTTCTGCGTCTCACCCCGCAGCTCTTTCATTTCTTCCCTCATTTGCTGTGTATTCGCATCCATCGTCGTTTTCACTTCATTTGTATTTGTATCCATCTTTTCGTTCATTTGTTGTGTATTCGCATCCATTCTCGCTGTCATTGCCGCCAGCATGGCGCATAGCTGGGCCATGTCGGGTGCGCTTGGGTGAGTCGTTTCGGCAGGGATCGGGGAAGGGTTCTGGTGGTGAGGGGAGGGGAGGTGTCATACACCGCGGCCGCTGCCGCACCTATTTCGGGCTCTGGGTTCAGTTTGACGAGTTCATGTTCCTGCACGGGCATTCCATCCTGGGCCATGGATCCTACACATTCTACATCCGTTTCTAATACCCCCGGCTCCCGCTCGCCTTGAGACGCCATCTTGCTTCTCGTGAAGGGTTAATTTCGCTCGCTCGTAATTTGGAGGGAATCGGGGGTCGCTTCTCTCACCCCTGGACCGATTCCCGTGAATTTAGCCGGAGACAGGAGAGCCCGTTTTCCTGTTCTCCGATACCAGTGCCGCGAGGAGGGCGATGGATTTGTATCGCACGACCTGACACCAGTGTTACGGATTCGCGCCCGCCGGCGTGCTGACGGCCACGTAACTCGAATCGCGGCACGTCGCCCACCGGACGGACAATCCAGTCGTGACCCTCTCGGACTAACGCCGGGAACCAGTCACGGGTGGACCTTTCGGTCTCACCGCGATCGAGCCAATCGGCCCCCGCGTGGGATAGGGTTGCTCGCCAAATTCGACCTACCTAAGTACCCACACGGAGGGTAGATCGGGCGATCGCACCTCGCCGCAGGTCGACTTCGGACACGGGCCACTTAAGCGACCCGTTCCGTACTATCGGGATAACCGAGCGGTGTTATCGTCGGCCTCGACGGTTCGATTAATTATCGGGCGTATTCAGCCCACTAACAACCCTTTACGTGAAGCAAGATGAGGATTCAATAGAGGAAAAGACGAAGCGAAGCGGGAGAACAGTTCAATAATAAAGCACATTTATTTGCGATGAACGGAAAGCACACATATACAATTCCACCAAAAGCACATAGAAAAGAGGAAGACAAAAAGCAAATGCGACAATGCAGATCTAATACCGATTACGCGAGCACACGGCAACACTTATACAATTTTTACTTCACAGACGGCGCCGACAATACATATCCAAAACCAAGAAAAAGAACACCCTCTAGGATGAGGCGGGCCTGAGGCCGAGACCGGGTCGGGCCTACCCGTCTGGTGATGAGACGCGGAGCGGCGATGGTGCCTCAACTCCGCGGGCCTCGCGGACAGTGTCTGGTAGGGGGTGGGAAAAGGGGCCCCCTTGGTCGCACTATCTCAGCGCGGGGGGAAACAGGAGGGGGTTGCTGATGCTCGGGGTATAGAGGATTTTTACTCTGCCTCGAGTCCCGCGACGAGCGTCTCCACCTCGACCAGGTCGCGCCGTCGGCCTCCCTGGTGTGCAGCTCCCGGCACGACGCGAGCACCCCCTCGTCTGCCCTCGCCGCCTCTCCACAGCTCCGTCCTCTTCGCTCCGACTCCAACGCACACGACGACGACGACGACGACGACCAACTCCTTCTTGCTTCTTCTTCCCAACTCCACCGACTGCGAAGTCTTAACTCACTGGACTGACGAACGCAGCCGCTTATATAAGCCCCGTGGCTTCGCCTTTGACCCCCTGCCTTCGACCTTTCACCTCGCTCCCCATTGGCCCGAGAAAAAGTGGGCGTGAATGCATTTTGATCCATAAATTTGCATATAGCGATCGCCCTCCAACGCCCTGGAGGCGGGGCCAAATCGCCCCTCGCTCACCGATTGGACGGAACAAAAGTGGGCGTGTGTCGTTTTTGATCCGTTTTTGGAGCGGAAAATCCGTGGTTTTGTACACGCTGTTCGGCGCGCGCCCTGCACGAGTCCAACACCGGTACCCACAAGTGGCGCAAGAACGGTGGCGATGCGACGGTTGCGAGGTGTGACGTGAAGCGGCGCCGCGGTGGGTGGTTGATGTTGTGGTTGGTGGTGGTAACAATGGCGGTTGGTCCAAAATAAAGATAGTAAAAGAAAAACGGCTATCCTGAAGAGTCGCAGCACGCATAAATGACATGTATTCCCACTAGACAACGGGTTTGGGCCTAACTACACATATACTTACCGAGATATCTCACCTAAGGGACCTGAATGGTGGTTTGCGAATTTGGTAACCACAACAATACATTTGAATTACATAGATACACTTGAAAGCTTTGTGGCAGTGTTGCAGTCAAGTTCACCTAATCTGAGTCTGAGTCAAAGCTGTCCGAGTCCTTGGCGATCCCGCGTCCGAGTCCTTGGCAACCCCACGTCCGAGTCCTTGGTGATCCCACGTCCGAGTCCTTGGTGATCCCACGTCCGAGTCCTTGGCGATCCCGCGTCCGAGTCCTTGGCGACCCTGCATCCGAGTCCTTGGTGACCCCGTGTCCGAGTCCTTGGCGTTCTCGAGTTATCATGCCTACAAACAAACAAACAAGCAGTCATAGACTGGTACTTATAAAATCGTCAACTTGACCTCTGACCTTGTCTAATAAAAGCTGTCTCGAGAGAAGGTAGCAACGCAAACCAGAAGTTTATACGATGATTCTGTACCAAACCATCAAAAATCGAATGTTTTGGATGTATGACCTCACTGTGACCTTGACCTTTGACCGATTTTGACCAAAATCTAATCAGTGCTAGCCACCACCATCCTGAATCACGTGGTGTAATTTGACATTGGTAGCTTCTTCCGTTCTCGAGTTGTCATTTTTTGGATGTTTGACCTCACTGTGACCTTGACCTTTGACCGATTTTGACCAAAATCTAATCAGCGCTAGCCATCACCCTCCTGAATCACGTGGTGAAATTTGACATTGGTAGCTTCTTCCTTCTCGAGTTATCGTGCCTGCAAACAAACAAACACACACACACAAACACACACACAAACAAACACACACACAAACAGATGACGGAAGTCATCAATATGCTTAAGAAATCTTTAGATTTCGTAATTAACAAACACACCTTTAGAGGATGGAAGTGATCAAGATACTTACGAAATCTAAAGATTTCATAAGTAAAAACAACCTGCGTTGCTTGCATGAAGCAAAGACATTCCTACTGCTTATAATTCAAAACACCTCACTGCACTGGAAAACGTGGGGCAAGAATGCTGTGCTGTAAATTGTAGACTTGTAATACCCTCCCCCACCTAGAAGTAGCGCTACATGATACACATTTACATGGAGAATTTGCGCCCCCACCCTGCCCCTAAGACCACCAGCAAAGATACAACACCCCTATACATTAATTGGGGTCACACTGACCCTATGTAGCAAGTCTGGATGTAATCGGCCCAGAACTTTAGGAGGAGTAGCATGCCAGAGAAACACACAAAAAGCTCGGTCTATGAATTGTATAGTAAGGATAAGGGAAGAAAGGAGGAAGTGATTGTGAATTTAACGTTCAGTCTATATTTACTTTAAACATTGTTCTTAAATGGGGACAGGGACAACACAGGCATGATAGGCTGAATGGCCTTCTCATGCACCAAAGTTCCCTGTGTATCTTTGTATAACGTTGTTAAGAACAGGAAGAAATGCGGAGCGGAGGGGGTGCATGGAGTTGGAAGAGGGGGGTTGAGACATTGGTAAAGGGCGGTGTTTGCTTCCGGATACGTCCGGCGGTGTTCATAGAATGTCCGGTCGAAAATGGATTTCAGACATTATTTTGTTGCCATCTTCACTGTTATTCTATGTCGAATAATTTTTATGAGATGGTATGAATCGCAATTAACGCTCCACCGCATGTCTGCCTTCCCTTCCTCTCACCTCACACAGTCTTCCCTTCCCCCACCCCTCCTCACTCCCTCCCTTCCACCTCTTCTCTCTTCTCTCTTCTCTCTTCTCTCTTCTCTCTTCTCTCTTCTCTCTTCTCTCTTCTCTCTTCTCTCTTCTCTCTTCTCTCTCTCTCTCTCTCTCTCTCTCTCTCTCTCTCTTCTCTCTCTCTCTCTCTCTCTCTCTCTCTCTCTCTCTCTCTCTCTCTCTCTCTCTCTCTCTCTCTCTCTCTCTCCCCAACTTCATTCTTCCTTACTCCATCCCCCTATAGGATTACCGCCAACAAAGCAAAGGGTGGTATTTGCTTATAAAATACAAAAAAAATACAACAACAAACAACCTTTTCCCTGCTAACATTACATGCCATGTAACCACGTGACTTCTTGCACCGACTCTTCTTCCTCCTGCCGATCTACCATCTTCTACTTTTGCCGACCCACATTCACCATACACCTTCACAATTTTTTTTTCAACCTTTCCTTTCCGTCATCTTACATAATCTTTGAAGAAAAAAAAAATTCTTTCTATTTTAACCTCTCACGTCACACCTTCCGTAACCACGTGTTTCTCTACCCCTATTCTTCTTCTTCTTGTAGCTTTTGTCAAACTTCCATCTTCCTTCTGTGTTTGCTGAGCCAAATTCACCAAGCACCTTCACGACTTTTCTTCAACCTTTCATTTACCTAATCTTCTGCAATCTTTATCAACAACAAAAATAAAAAAATAAAAAATAAAACGGTCTCTTCAAATGTTTCAACTTCCTCTTTCACACGAATGATTCTCAGTATTGTATCACAATGCACTTCTCTTTTTACAGCGCGTGCGCTGTATACAATTGCACCGAGTTTGAAATGTCCCTGGTGTCTACCACGTCCACCACGTCTCCGGTGTCCCCTGTCTGCCCCCCCTCCCACCCACGTGCCTCAAGACAGCCAATGATGGCCGTCCGGTAGATGCAGTGCGTAACCTCGATGGAAATGGCGACAGTTGACGGAAATACCCGAGTATTTCAATGGAAATTTGTGAAACTAATGTGTTATATATGTGAAAACCATTTAATTTATTGCTTGACGGAAAAAAAAACCAAAGAAACGCTCCCCTCATGTACGAAAGAACGAACGAAAGATGTCATTTCCGTCCACCATGGCATTTCGCGCCGAATGCAGAAAGCTAAGTTCTTCTTATGTCATCACTCTTTAATATTAGCCATAAACAAGTGTTTCGTCATGTATTAGCAGTTGAAATTTACTTACAACAAGAACGAAAAAATAATCTCCTCACAGATTCAACAATGACGAAAAAAAACCCCAAAAACAACACGAGCAGGACAAGACCAATCGAGCTGAAGGAAACGATACTGTAACTGCACTGCTCCTGATTGGTCAAGGGACACCACGTGTGTTGTGTGGGCGGTGTTATGCACGAGGATTCCAGGCTAACTTCTTCTTATGCCATCATTCTCTTTAATATTAGCCATAAACAAGTGTTTCGTCATGCATTAGTTGTTGAAATTTACTTACAATCACTCTTTTGCGGCCTCCTGCCATGCTGTATCGAAGGATTTCATTCCTTCTGTTATATATAAAGGTGCTTATCACAATAATAACAAGATTTTTACATTTCAAATATTAAGTACGCTTTTTAATTTTTTTTCAACTGAAAAAGCATAAATTGCATATTTTAACATTAGTGTACTCATTTGATTCACCACACGCGCTGTATTGAAGGATTTCACTTGTTCTTCTTCAAAAGGCTGTTTTCAATTCAACCTTTCCTTCATCCCGTGTCAAAAAAGTCCCACTGTTACAATGTTTCTTTTCTCTCTTCTCTTAGTTGTCCTTTGTTGCATCCCTCACGTCATGTCTTTAATCGCATCTCTCACTTAAAAATATTTTAAAACCCCAGTTTGTAATGTATGTTCGTGTTCCATCAATCGTCCAGTTTCTCCAACTTCAGTGCCAATTCACCCCACCTCCTTACATCAACCTCCTTCAAACCCCTCAACTATTATACCCTCTCCTTACCCCTCCCATCTTGCCCCTCATCCAACCTCTGCTCTTGGCACCTCTTCACTGTCTTCTGTTTCAGGATCAGCTCGTCCTCCTCGTGTCCCAAAGTGTGTGGTTTCTTACATCTGTGGGCTCCATTCTAACCGAACAGATTTCTCATTCTCTCAATCAGTACACTCATCATTAACACAAGCATGCTCCTTCCCTCCTCTGAGCACATCTCCCTCTCCTCCCAACCATTCAAATCTTTTGCCTCCCCCTGCCCGCTCCCTTCTTCATCATACCACCACCAAGTCTCATCCTTGCCTTGTCCTCAACTCTCCCATCACCTCCTGTACCTTGGCCATACCTGCTCTCATCGTCTCCCATCCCTCTCAAAGGAACCTTCACACTCTCCCATTAACAAGCTTCCCTCTCACCTTTCTCAAAAACTACTCCCCCACCCTTCTCCCTCATCTCTCCCCTCTCACCCTTCTCTCTCCAATCTCCTCCCTCACTCCCCCTTCTCAAAGTTGCCCCCCACCTCACAACCACAAAGCTTACTCCTTCCCCCACCCTCTCAGTTCCATCTCATCATTCCACCTCCTCCAACCTTCAACTGCCCCCTGCCCCCTCTCTTATTACTCCCCAATGTACCTCAACCAATCAGCAACGAGCCTTTTCTCCTCCTCATCCGGTCCTCTCCCCTAGCTATTTTGTAATCCCCCCACACCACACTCTTTCAACAACTCTCCTTACCTCCTCCCCCTTTCCTCCCTCGTCCTACCCTCTCCCCCCTCCCCTGCACCCAAATCCTCCTCCCCTCTCTTCTTTTGCAGTGTGGGCCTCAAATATCCGGGACCTTTGCTCAAACCTGACAAATCTTTCCATACAAGTTTCCACTGACAACCAAGACATAATCTGCTCAACAGAAACTTTCCTCCTACAAACGTCTCTGACTTCCTTGTATCTCTCCCAGGTTACTCCCTCCTCCAGTATGACATACCTGAGCCTCGTCCTGGTGGCGGAGTTGCTCTCTTCATCAAAGACAATTCCTCACTCTCTATGCACTGCCCTCACTTCCCCACACCCCCAGGAATACCCCTGGCTACGGCTTTTCCTCTACTCCCACCTCATGTTTACATGCATTGTACCATCCACCAAACAGTGATGACCCCATTTACACCTCGCTCTCCAAAAAATGGCTTAACGTCTATCTTCTCATCGAAACTCTCTCTTCCTCATATGTGGTTATTTCAATTGTCATCATGCCAGTTGGCTGGGTGTGGGTTCCTCTCTCACCTGTAATGGCACTTCAGCAAAAGACTTCTGCAACTTATTCAGACTGACACAATCGGTCAACTTCCTGACCCTGATCTCAACCAACGGGACTCCATCTCTTCTGGATCTGATTTTGCCAATTTCCCTGAAAATATCTGCTGTTCTTCCTCCGCTCATAATCAATTGTTCTGACCACGTGCTTGTCAAAGTAAACATCTCTCTGGCTGTTATCAGAGAACCACCTCAGCGTCATCGAGTCTGGCATTTTACTCAGGCCATCCCCCAGGCAGATGCCTGGCCCATTCCCATCTCCTTGAGATGCTGGTCAACCTGCTGCAACGAGGCACGTGGTCAGTCCATTGGCCTACTCCACTCACGAGGCTCCCTTGCTGAGAGAATCTAGTGAGCAGGATCAGCATCAGGAAAACAAGCCACATGTCCATACAGCTGCAGCTGATGCTCACGGACGATGCAGGTAGCAAATGTCATTTGAGCCAAGGATTCTCCGAAGAGACCTGGTGCCAAAGTAATTAAGTCTACATGTCAGATCCCTGCTCAGAGTCCGAGTCTCACAGCCAGAGAGCAAGAGTGGAAGCACCAAGGACCTGAACACACAGACTTTTGTCCTCCCGCACAGGTTGTGGCAGCGCCACACCCCATGATCCAGTTAAACCATGACTCCCCAGGCCGGACCCAGATGTCTGATGACGTCTTGCTTACAGCCAGCAGAAAAATGAATATCATTGCCAAGGAAAGTGAATCTCTCCGTGACCTCAACATCCTCACCACAAACAGGTACATACAGGACAGCAGCATCCAATATGTCATTGAAAGCCTGGATCTTAGTTTTGACCCAGGAAACCCGGATTCCCAGCGGCTCCGACTCTTCATTCAGCATGATAAGGGCCCCCAAAAGGACATCGAGAGTCTCCGCAAAGATGACTGCATCATCTGCGAAATCAAGGTCAGAGATCTTGACATTGCCAAATGATGCATAGCAGTTGGAACTCCACGACAACCTCTCCATAATCCAGCAAATACAAGTGCTGAAAAGTGTGGGGGCCAGTTCACAGCTCTGACAAACTCCAGCTACAACTGAAAATAAGCCAGAGATGATATCACCAAATCTCACAACACTCTCAGTACCAGCGTATAGTTCAGACATCAAATTGATCAGTTTTGGTGACACCCCACGAAGACCAAGAGTCCCCCAGAAGACATCCTGATTCACTGAATCAAACGCTTTACAGAGATCAACATAGGCTGCAAGCAGCCCCTGCCGAAACTCTCGTCTACGTTCGGTGAGGAACGGAAGAGCAAGGATACGGTCAATCGTTGACCTCTTTGGTGTAAAACCTCACTGCTCTGGACGTTGGTGCTCAAGCAGATGGTGACGAACCTTATCAAGAATGATCAGAGCAAAGACCTTGCCCGGCACTGAGAGCAGCATCACCCCTCAGTCATTGTTGCAATCTTGGCGATTACCCTTCCCTTTCCAGAGAGGAACAAGGCCCCTCTTCCAGTCAGTTGGGATGATGTCTGTGTTCCAGACAGAGCACAGAACTGCATGCAATGACACGAGTACAGCATTTCCACCAGCATTGAGAAGTTCAGCATGGATGTCACAGATCCCAGGAGCTTTACCCCATTTCAAGTGGTTCACTGCAACCTGTGTTTCCACAAACGAAGGTGGGCCATAGTTGATTGGATCGGCAATCGGGATCGTAACACCCCTTACATCCCACTCGGCAGCTGGTGGATCTGGCTGGTATAGCCGCTCAAAGTAGCCGGCCCAGCGGGCCTTCACGTTGGACTCCTCTGTCAAGAGCCTACCACGCTCCACTCAAACTGCAGTACACCGAGGGACGGGCTTGGAGGAATGCAATGAACGAATTCCCCTGTAAGCAGAAGAAGAATCACCTGACCACAGGTGATGCTCTACCCCCTCACAGATTACTCGCACATTGGCCTCCTTGTCCACCCTGAGTGCACATACAGTTTGACGCCTCAACTCCTTGAAAAGTTCAGCTCTGCCATTCAGCCTGGCCCTGCAACTCTGGTCAATGGTATCCAGTGTCCCTTGAGAGACAAAATTCTTCTTTGCCCGACGGTGAGGTCCAAGACATCTTCCGGCAGTATGAAGCAAGGAGGTCTTGAAGGCACTCCACAACTCTTCAGGATCCCCCAATGTACCCACACCCCCAAAATCTCCACTCAGCCTGTTCGCAAACTCCTCAGCTACCCTCTCATCCTTGAGCTTGCCAACATCGAGCCGAGGCTGGGATGGTACCATTCTCCCAGATTTAAGCTGCAACTTCAGAGTTGCAACAACAAGCCTGTGGTCGGTATTAAGTAACTGAGCACTCCGGTCGACCCTGCAGTTCTGGATCATCCTCCAGCGACCATCAACGAGCACATGGTCAATCTCTTTTGCCACACTGCCAGCGTTGGAATACCAAGTCCAGCGATGAGGCTGTGGGCGATGAAACCATGAACCAGCCACCCTAAGTCCATGACTTCTTGCAAAGTCAAGGAACTTAGTGCTATTCTGGTTCACATTTCCAGACCCATGGGGACCAACACATGTCTCATAACCATCCCTATCAGTTCCAGTCGATGCATTGAAATCCCCCAAGACAAGAAGAGTGTCGCGCCTAGGGCACGGGTCAACCAGAGACTCAAGCATGGCATAGAATGCGTCCTTCACGGTCAGATCACTTACCTCAGTCGGAGCGTATACAGAGACCATGGAAATGACACCCAAGGAGTGACGAATCCTTCGGCTCATAATTCGCTCGTGACTGGTGTTGCCTCAATTTATCATTGGAGTCAGCTTATTGGACACAGCGACAGCAACTCCTTGGGTACGGTAACCGTCAGAGCGACCACCCACCATGATCTCGCTGCAATCTGGTCTCTGAACCTCAGAGAGTGCTGCAAAACCGATGTTCAAACGCTTGAGCTCAGATGACAACAGAGACAGGTGATCATCCTCTCTTCGGGAGAGGACATTCCAGGCACCCACCCGAAGTGACCACCTCAGTTTAACCCAAGAAGACCGCCGTCTGGTGGACGACACCACAGCACCACCCCGACACACACTTCCGTAATCTGACCGAGGAAGGTTACCCCCTGGTTTCCCTCCTATCATCAAAGATTGGGGGTCCCGAAGGCTTTGCCCCAATCCCATAATCCTGTGAGCTGCCCTGCGAAGGGCAGCTGCACAGGAGGTACTCCCACGGAGTGGGTTTTATGCTGACGATGAATATGCTGAGCACTTACATCTCCTTTGTGCATGATTTTCACAGGACGGAGTATCGAAGCCTGGTGTTGGCTTTGTGGTAAGGGTGGCTGGCTTGGGATCCTAAGATCTTGAGTTCAAGCCCCGTTGGCTGCTGAATTAACACCAGGTGGGGTCAACTCAGCCTGTCCTTCTATATATATATATATATATATATATATATATATATATATATATATATATATATATATATATATATATATATATATATATATATATTGTTGCGGGCCGGCGGGGTAGGGTGAGAAGACCACTCGGTGGGGGAAGTTACGTCGATTCTCACCAGACTCCCCGGAATTGTAGGCCGTCGCTCATGGATAATTCCGTGACACGGCGGGTCGCTTAACCGACCGTGGACGCCAATAACTTAACCGCCTGGCCTAGGGTGCTCCCGCCGATGAGTGAATTGGGTTACCTAATTAACCACACAGTTTAACTACCCGGGAACCACGCTCTCGGTATGCCTTGTCCAAACCGGATCACTATACCGGTTCAGATCACCTTTCCGGATCGAATGCAGCCGAGCGACACTGTCAAGGATGTACCAGCTAGAAGGAACGGACCGTTGGGAATAAAGACCCGGCTAAACCTGGATCCGAACCATGCTGGACCAATGATGGAAAAGACATAGGCGAGCTGGGAACATTTCGACAACAATTATATATTCACAATAAGCGGGGAAAAGCATGTGGCACAACAAAGGTTTATTGGGGATATAATGCAAGGAAAGATGAGAGAGAGATGTGGGGTGCGGCAATTATACAAGCAACTTACAAAGCAGACACAGTGCAGACTTGACGTGAGACTATTCACAGTGACAACAATAAAAGATCTTCCACAGGCTTACTTGACAGACAGGCGCCAACACATTCAGACACACACTCAGGCAAACAAAACCCAAATGTGAAGGATTCTTGCAGCCAGAGAGGGAGGGGGGGGGGTTGAGGTTATAGTTCTCGGAACCTGGGTGTTTTGGGGGAGGGATGCTCCGTGGTGCAGCACCTGACAATAACCACATTGTTCTGGCCACAGCCGCACATGTGGAGATCGTGTTCCGAACAGGAGGAACTTGAGCGGAGAAGGGAGGAGTCCAGAGGGCGAAGGTGGAGCGATAGGTCGAACCAGGCAGGAGGCGATTCGTCGAGATCGTGTGGGCGGAGACGAGATGCAGGAACACTAACTTCTGCAATTCTCAACACACTTCACTCCTCCTTCAATTCCTCAATTCCTCCTATTCCGCATTCCTTTTTATTCCCTCATTCCTTTCATTCCATTACACGGAGGATTTCTCCGTGCTTTATAGAGCCCGGGGCTCGGGGAGGGGCCAGGCCGAATCCGACGTCATCGTCCGAGCTGGGCATTCTGACTGGCTCTAACCCCTCACGTGGTCCGCCTTCTTGGGCCGGGCTTTGGCCAATGCCGGTACACTCCACCCACGTGGGAGCTAAGCATACGTGACTCACCGTCCATGTCTGGTTTCTCACTCGGAAACGAGACTCCAGGTAGACGGTGGTACGCTGTGGTAATCGAGACGAGGGGAGCAAGCGAGGCAGAAAGCACCTTGGATCGTCATGCTGTGGCAAGCGAGATGAGTGGAGCAAGCGAGGCAGAAGGCACCGTGGTTCGTCACACTGCAGTAAGCGAGACGAGGGATAAGCGAGGCAGAAGGCACCGTGGAAAAGAAAACGTGGGAATAAAATAAAATGGAAAAATGATTTATAACCTAACTTTTTCCCATCGCAACGCACTCCCTTGTCTTCCCACTTCATGAAAGGAAGGGGTCAATCTGAACGTATATTAATGGCATAACTGACTCAGGACAACTATCTGTTGTATGCATGCGGTTCTGAGAACCACAACTATATATATATATATATATATATATATATATATATATATATATATATATATATATATATATATATATATATATATATATATATATATATATATATATATATATATATATATATATATTGTTACAGCTGTGGAAATTCGCAATACACCATAAAGGGTCCTTAGATCAGTTATGATGCTAAGTTTATGTTCAGGTAGTTCCTCACCGTTGTTTAAAGGGATTTCGTGTGATTCACCGGGCTGTGACTCTTTGAGATAGCCGTTTTTCTGTTCTATCGTTATTTTGGACCGTCCGAAGACTTCAAACGAAGGCCCCCGTGAAAGGCCTACAACAAATTTTCCCACCTTTTTTGCGGCGCCGAGGGCTGACGGGATAGGTGCGAGAGATCGCTGGCGATTGGTGGATACGGGGTATGAGGCGGCCGTGAGGAGGAAACGCACCTTTTCGAGGAGCTTCTCGAAAGGGCGAGAGGAGAGGCGGAGTCAAAAAGTGGGTGGAGCGAAGGGGCGGAGCCCCGCGCTATATAGGGTGGACCGTGCATGGGCTCGCTCTCTTGGTGGACGTCGTGTTTGAGCTCTCTCTCTCTCTCTCCTGCCTGGGTCATCGCGTTGGATTCCTCCTCTCTCCTGCCTGGATCATCGCGTTGGATTCTTCCTCTCTCCTGCCTGGGACGTCGTGTTTGGACTCGTCAGGCTCTGGATCGTCGAAATGGGCTCTGGATCGTGGAAGGCTCATCTCTCCCTCTGGGCGCCAAATCGTGAGGGTTGCAAGCAGTGGTCCCTGGTCAAGGCGCGCACGAGAGGAGAGTGCCGGAGTGGGTTTGCCGGCCGTCACCCCTCCAGGGGGCAGGTAACCTGCTACGGTCTCCCGGGACCCGTTCGGTCTCCCAGGTCCCGTGTCATAAAGACCCAAGTGGTCCAGCCTGACCCCCTTGTATGTGAGGGGGTCTTTTCTTTCCATTTCTTTTGCTTTTGCATGACCACTGTGGTGCCGTGTCCCTATAAGTTAGACCTGTGTCAGTGACTGTACATTGCTCGTATTCGGTGGTAACGCTTTTCTTGTATATTGCATGATTCCTTGCTTGTGTTGTGTGTGCAATATGTGCTTTGTAATAAATGTCGTTGTGTGAAATGTATCCCATTCTTCGTCTCTTTCCCCATTGAAAGTGCCATCTTGAATCACGGAATAAATTAGTGGTGGGTTTTGAACACCCAGGGTAAATAAGAGAACCTGATCCGTCGAGGTCGGAGATAACACCGCTCGGTTATCACTGTAGCATGGAACGGACCGCTTAAGCGGTTCGTGTCCTTGGCCGACCTGCGGCGAGGTACGACCGCCCGGTCGACTACTCGCGCAGGGACTTAGGTAGGTCGAATTTGGCGAGCAACCCTATCCTGCGCGGGTGGGCAATTGGCACGATCGTGGTGAGGTTAAACCCTCACCCGTGACTGGCTCCTGGTGGTAGTTCCAGGAGGGTCATGACTGAATTGTCCGTCCGGTGGGCGACGCGGTTCCGATTCGAGTTACGCAATCGCTCGCACGCCTAGCGAGCCAGAATCGGTAACTATATATATATATATATATATATATATATATATATATATATATATATATATATATATATATATATATATATATATATATATATATATATATATATATATATATATCCTTCATTTCCATGTACTTTCGACATAAAGGCACAGATTGGTTTAAATTCAGACAGTAACAATGTTGCAGTGAGGTGAAAATCTGGAGTATAAGTATATTACAGTGAGGTGTAAATCCAGAATGTAAGTATATTACAGTGAGGTGTAAATGTTGAGAGTAAGTATATTACAGTGAGGTAAAAATCCAGAGTGTAAGGAAATTAATGTGAGATGTAAATCCCGAGAGTAAGTATTTACAGTGAAGTGTAAATCGGGAGAGTAAGTATATTGCAGTGAGGTGTAAATCCAGAGAGTAAGTATATTACAGTGAGGTGTAAATCCAGAGAGTAAGTATATTACAGTGAGGGGTAAATGTAGAGAGTAAGTATGTTACAGTGAGGTGTAAATGTAGAGAGTAAGTATGTAACAGTGAGGTGTAAATGTAGAGAGTAAGTAAATTAAAGTGAGGTGTAAATGTAGAGAGTAAGTATGTAACAGTGAGGTGTAAATGTAGAGAGTAAGTAAATTAAAGTGAGGTGTAAATCCAGAGAGTAAGTATATTACAGTGAGGTGTAAATGTCGAGAGCAAGTATGTTACAGTGAAGTGTAAATCCAGAGAGTAAATATATTACAGTGAAGTGTAAATCCAGAGAGTAAGTATATTACAGTGAGGTGTAAATGTAGAGAGTAAGTATGTTACAGTGAGGTGTAAATGTAGAGAGTAAGTATATTACAGTGAGGTGTAAATGTAGAGAGTAAGTTTGTTACAGTGAGGTGTAAATGTAAAGAGTAAGTATATTACAATGAGGTGTAAATTTAGAGAGTAAGTATGTTACAGTGAGGTGTAAATGTAGAGAGTAAGTATGTTACAGTGAGGTATAAATGTAGAGAGTAAGTAAATTAAAGTGAGGTGTAACTCCAGAGAGTAATTTATAACAGTGAGGTGTAAATCCAAACAGTAAGTATATTCCAGTGAGGTGTAAATCCAGAGAGTAAGTATATTACAGTGAGGTGTAAATGGAGAGTAAGTAAATTAAAGTGAGGTGTAAATCCAGAGAGTAAGTACATTACAGTGAGGTGTAAATGTAGAGAGTAAGTATATCACAGTGAAGTGTAAATCCGAAGAGTAACTATATTTCAGTGAAGTGTAAATCCAGAGAGTAAGTATATTACAGTGAGGTGTAAATGAAGAGAGTAAGTATATCACAGTGAAGTGTAAATCCGAAGAGTAAGTATGTTACAGTGAAGTGTAAATCCAGAGAGTAAGTATATTACAGTGAAGTGTAAATGTGGAGAGTAGGTATATTACAGTGAGGTGTAAATGTAGAGAGTAAGTGTGTTACAGTGAAGTGTAAGTCCAGAGACTAAGTATGTTACTGTGAACTGTAAATGTAGAGAGTAAATATATTACAATGTGGTGTAAATCCAGAGAATAAGTATATTGCAGTGAGGTGTAAATGTAGAGAGTAAATACATGACAGTGAAGTGTAAATCCGGAGAGCAAGTATATTACAGTGAGGTGTAAATCCAGAGAGTAAGTGTATCACAGTGAAGTGAAAATGTAGAGAGTAAGCATGATACAGTGAAGTGTAAATCCAGAGAATAAGTATGTTCCAGTGAAGTGTAAATCCAGAGAGTAAGTATATTACAGTGAGGTGTAAATCCAGAGAGGAAGTATATAACAGTGAGGGGTAAATGTAGAGTAAGTATATCACAGTGAAGTGTAAATGTAGAGAGTAAGTATGTTACAGTGAAGTGTAAATTCAGAAGGTAAATATGTTCCAGTGAAGTGTAAATCCAGAGAGTAAGTATATTACAGTGAGCTGTAAATGTAGAGAGTAAATATATTAGTGAGATGTAAATCCAGAGTGTAAGTACATTACAGTGAGGT
Organism: Eptatretus burgeri; assembly: GCF_056783735.1. Classification (NCBI taxonomy): domain Eukaryota; kingdom Metazoa; phylum Chordata; class Myxini; order Myxiniformes; family Myxinidae; genus Eptatretus; species Eptatretus burgeri. The sequence continues at coordinate 112,010,796 of NC_140967.1, read as the reverse complement.
GTAAATGTAGAGAGTAAATATATTACAGTGAGGTGTAAATTTTGAGAGTAAATATATTACAGTGAGGTGTAAATCCAGAGAGTAAGTATATTACGGTGAGGTGTAAATCCAGAATGTTAGTATATTTCAGTGAGGTGTAAATCCAGAGAGTAAGTATATTCCAGTGAGGTGTAAATCCAGAATGTAAGTATCTTAAAGTGAGGTGTAAATCCAGAAAGTAAGTATATTACGGTGAGGTGTAAATCCAGAATGTAAGTATATTACAGTGAGGTGTAAATGCAGAGAGTAAGTATATTACAGTGAAGTGTAAATCAGAAGAGTATGTATATTACAGTGAAGGGTAAATGCAGAGAGTAAGTACATTACAGCGAGGTGTAAATCCAGAGAGTAAGTACATTACAGTGAAGTGTAAATCCAGAGATAAGTATGTTACAGTGAAGTGTAAATCCAGAGACTAAGTATGTTACAGTGAAGTGTAAATGTAGAGAGTAAATATATTACAGTGAGGTGTAAATCCAGAGAGTAAGTATATTACAGTGAGGTGTAAATGTAGAGAGTAAATACATGACAGTGAAGTGTAAATTCAGAGAGCAAGTATATTATTGTGAGGTGTAAATGTAGAGAGTAAGTAAATTAAAGTGAGGTGTAACTTCAGAGAGTAAGTATATTACAGTGAGGTGTAAATCCGAACAGTAAGTATATTCCAGTGAGGTGTAAATCCAGAGAGTAAGTATGTTACAGTGAGGTGTAAATCCAGAGTCTAAGTATGTTACAGTGAAGTGTAAATGTCGAGACTAAATATATTACAGTGAGGTGTAAATCCAGAGAGTAAGTATATTATAGTGAGGTGTAAATGTAGAGAGTAAATACATTACAGTGAAGTGTAAATGCGGAGAGCAAGTATATTACAGTGAGGTGTAAATGTAGAGAGTAAGTAAATTAAAGTGAGGTGTAACTCCAGAGAGTAAGTATATTCCAGTGAGGTGTAAATCCAGAGAGTAAGTATGTTACAGTGAGGTGTAAATGGAGAGTAAGTAAATTAAAGTGAGGTGTAAATCCAGAGAGTAAGTATATTACAGTGAGGTGTAAATGTCGAGAGCAAGTATGTTACAGTGAAGTGTAAATCCAGAGAGTAAATATATTACAGTGAAGTGTAAATCCAGAGAGTAAGTATATTACAGTGAGGTGTAAATGAAGAGAGTAAGTATGTTACAGTGAGGTGTAAATGTAGAGAGTAAGTATATTACAGTGAGGTGTAAATGTAGAGATTAAGTATATTATAGTGAGGTGTAAGTGAGGAGAGTAAGTTTGTTACAGTGAGGTGTAAATGTAGAGAGTAAGTATATTACAATGAGGTGTAAATGTAGAGAGTAAGTATGTTACAGTGAGGTGTAAATGTAGAGAGTAAGTATGTTACAGTGAGGTGTAAATGTAGAGAGTAAGTAAATTAAAGTGAGGTGTAACCCAAGAGAGTAATTTATTACAGTGAGGTGTAAATCCGAACAGTAAGTATATTACAGTGAGGTGTAAATGTAGAAAGTAAGTATATTACAGTGAGGTGTAAATCCAGAGAGTAAGTATATTACACTGAGCTGTAAATGGAGAGTAAGTAAATTAAAGTGAGGTGTAAATCCAGAGAGTAAGTATATTACAGTGAGGTGTAAATGTAGAGAGTAAGTATATCACAGTGAAGTGTAAATCCGAAGAGTAAGTATATTACAGTGAAGTGTAAATCCAGAGAGTAAGTATATTACAGTGAGGTGTAAATGAAGAGAGTAACTATATCACAGTGAAGTGTAAATCCGAAGAGTAAGTATATTACAGTGAAGTGTAAACCCAGAGAGTAAGTATATTACAGTGAAGTGTAAATCCAGAGAGTAAGTATATTTCAGTGAAGTGTAAATGTGGAGAGTAAGTATATTACAGTGAGGTGTAAATGTAGAAAGTAAGTATATTACAGTGAGGTGTAAATCCAGAGAGTAAGTATATTACACTGAGCTGTAAATGGAGAGTAAGTAAATTAAAGTGAGGTGTAAATCCAGAGAGTAAGTATATTACAGTGAGGTGTAAATGTAGAGAGTAAGTATATCACAGTGAAGTGTAAATCCGAAGAGTAAGTATATTACAGTGAAGTGTAAATCCAGAGAGTAAGTATATTACAGTGAGGTGTAAATGAAGAGAGTAACTATATCACAGTGAAGTGTAAATCCAGAGAGTAAGTATATTGCAGTGCAGTGTAAATGTAGAGAGTAAATACATGACAGTGAAGTGTAAATGCGGAGAGCATGTATATTACAGTGAGGTGTAAATGTAGAGAGTAAGTAAATTAAAGTGTATATTCCAGTGAGGTGTAAATCCAGAGAGTAAGTATATTACAGTGAGGGGTAAATGTAGAGAGTAAGTATATCACAGTGAAGTGTAAATGTAGAGAGTAAGTATTGTTGTGGTTGACGAAATTCGCAAACCACCATTCAGGTCCCGTAGGTGAGATATCTCTGTAAGTATATGTGTAGTTAGGCCCAAACCCGTTGTTTAGAGGGAATAAATGTCATTCATTCGGGCTGCGACCCTTTTAGATAGCCGTTTTTCTTTTACTATCTTTATTTTGGACCAGCCGCCATTACTACCACCACAACCACCACCAACCACGTCTCAACAGCCATCACACAACAACCACCAACCGCAATGCCGCTTCACAACAACAGCCACGACCCTTGCCGTCACATCTCGCCCTCGCAACCATCGCATCACCGCCATTCCCGCGCCGCTTGTGGGCACCGATCCTGGACTCGTACAGGGCGCGCACCGAGCAACGGGTGCAAAAACACCAGCCTTTCCGAGAAATCGGATCAAGAATCATTCACGCCCACTTTTCCTCTGTCCAATGGGGAGCCAGCCAGAGGTGAAGGGTCGAAGGTGAAGGAGCGAAGCCCCGGGGGCTATAAAGGGCCGCGTTCGCTCGCCGAAAAGGTAGTTGTTGAGGGAGTTTCTGAATCGGGAGAGAAAAAGAGTTTCTGAATCGCAGTTGGACGGAGTTGAGAAGAGTGGAGAGTGGGAGAGTTGGAGAGTTGTGGCGGCGGCGAAGGCAGTCAAGAGGGCGCTCGTGTCAGAGTCGGGGAGCTGCGGAGAGGGGAGGCCGGTAACGCGACCGAGGTCGCGGTGGAGTCGCTCGTCGCGGGACCCAAGCCAGCGAGATATCCTCATTCCCCCGAGCATCAACAACCCCCTCCTGTTTCCCCCCTGCGCTGAGATAGTGTGAGAAGGGGGCCCCGTTCCCACCCCATTCCAGGCAGTGCCAGCGAGGCCCGCAGAGTCGGGGTGCCACCGCCATTTTGCGGCTCATCACCAGACGGGTAGGCTCGACGCGGTCTCGAACCCAGGCCCGTCTGCCCCCCTCATCGTTGAGGGTGGTCCCTTTTTCTTTTGCTTTGAGAATATGTGTTGTCGGCGCCGTCTGTGAAGTAAAACTGTATAAGTGTTGCTGTGTGCTTGGTAGTCGGTAGTAGATCTGCATTGTTACATTTGCTTTTTGTGCAGAATTGTTGTGCTTCTTCTACTTTTACATTTGCTTTTGGTGTATAATTGTATATGTGTGCTTTCCGTTTGCCGTGGAATAAATGTGCTTTATGTTGAACTGTTTTTCCCGTTTCGCTTCGTCTTTTCTTTTATTGAATCTCCATCTTACTTCACGTAAAGGGTTGGTCGTGGGCTAAATACGCCCAATAATTAATCGAACCGTCGAGGTTGACGATAACACTGCTCGGTTATCCCGACAGTACGGAACGGGTCGCTTAAAGTGGCCCGTGTCCGAAGTCGACCTGCGGCGAGGTGCGATCGCCCGATCTACCCTCCATGTGGGTACTTAGGGAGGTCGAATTTGGCGAGCAACCCTATCCCACGCGGGGGGCCGATTGGCACGATCGTGGTGAGGCCGAAAGGCCCACCCGTGACTAGTTCCCGGCGTTAGTCCGAGAGGGTCACGACGGGATTGTCCGTCCGGTGGGCGACGTGCCTCGATTCGAGTTACGTGGCCGTTCGCACGCCGGCGGGCGCGAATCCGCAACAGTATGTTACAGTGAAGTGTAAATCCAGAGAGTAAGTATGTTCCATTGAAGTGTAAATCCAGAGAGTAAGTATATTACAGTGAGGTGTAAATGTAGAGAGTAAATATATTAGTGAGGTGTAAATCCAGAGTGTAAGTATATTACAGTGAGGTGTAAATGTAGAGAGTAAATATATTACAGTGAGGTGTAAATGTTGAGAGTAAATATATTACAGTGAGGTGTAAATCCAGAGAGTAATCATATTACGGTGAGGTGTAAATCCACAATGTAAGAAAATTACAGTGAGGTGTAAATCCAGAGAGTAAGTATATTACAGTGAGGTGTAAATCCAGAATGTAAGTATATTAAAGTGAGGTGTAAATCCAGAGAGTAAGTATATTACGGTGAGGTGTAAATCCAGAATGTAAGTATATTACAGTGAGGTGTAAATCCAGAATGTAAGTATATTACGGTGAGGTGTAAATCCAGAATGTAAGTATATTACAGTGAGGTGTAAATGCAGAGAGTAAGTATATTACAGTGAAGTGTAAATCCGAAGAGTAAGTATATTACAGTGAAGGGTAAATGCAGAGAGTAAGTATATTACAGTGAGGTGTAAATCCAGAGAGTAAGTATATGACAGTGAAGTGTAAATCCAGAGACTAAGTATGTTACAGTGAAGTGTAAATGAAGAGACTACGTATGTTACAGTGAAGTGTAAATGTAGAGAGTAAATATATTACTGTGAGGTGTAAATCCAGAGAGTAAGTATATTACAGTGAGGTGTAAATGTAGAGAGTAAATACATGACAGTGAAGTGTAAATCCAGAGAGCAAGTATATTACAGTGAGGTGTAAATGTAGAGTAAGTAAATTAAAGTTAGGTGTAACTCCAGAGAGTAAGTATATTACAGTGAGGTGTAAATCGGAACAGTAAGTATATTCCAGTGAGGTGTAAATCCAGAGAGTAAGTATGTTACAGTGAGGTGTAAATGGAGAGTAAGTAAATTAAAGTGAGGTGTAAATCCAGAGAGTAAGTATATTACAGTGAGGTGTAAATGTAGAGAGTAAGTATATTACAGTGAGGTGTAAATGTAGAGAGTAATTATATAACAGTGAAGTGTAAATCCGAAGATTAAGTATATTACAGTGAAGTGTAAATGTCGAGAGCAAGTATGTTACAGTGAGGTATAAATGTAGAGAGTAAGTAAATTAAAGTGAGGTGTAAATCCAGAGAGTAAGTATATTACAGTGAGGTGTAAATGTAGAGAGTAAGTATGTTACAGTGAGGTGTAAATGTAGAGAGTAAGTATATTACAGTGAGGTGTAAATGTAGAGAGTAAGTATATTACAGTGAGGTGTAAATGTAGAGGGTAAGTATGTTACAGTGAGGTGTAAATGTTGAGAGTAAGTATATTACAGTGAGGTGTAAATGCAGAGAGTAAGTATGTTGCAGTGAGGTGTAAATGTAGAGAGTAATTATGTTACAGTGAGGTGTAAATGTAGAGAGTAAGTAAATTAAAGTGAGTTGTAACTCCAGAGAGTAAGTATATTACAGTGAGGTGTAAATGTAGAGAGTAAGTATATCCCAGTGAAGTGTGAATCCGAAGAGTAAGTATATTACAGTGAAGTGTAAATCAAGAGAGTAAGTATATTACAGAGAGGTGTAAATGTAGAGAGTAAGTATATTACAGTGAGGTGTAAATGTAGAGAGTAAGTATATCCCAGTGAAGTGTGAATCCGAAGAGTAAGTATATTACAGTGAAGTGTAAATCAAAAGAGTAAGTATATTACAGAGAGGTGTAAATGTTGAGAGTAAGTATATCACAGTGAAGTGTAAATCTGAAGAGTAAGTATATTTCAGTGAAGTGTAAATCCAGAGAGTAAGTATATTGTAGTGAAGTGTAAATGTGGAGAGTAGTTATATTACAGTGAGGTGAAAATGGAGAGAGTAAGTATGTTGCAGTGAAGTGTAAATCCAGAGACTAAGTATGTTACAGTGAACTGCAAATGTAGAGTAAATATATTACAGTGAGGTGTAAATGTAGAGAGTAATTATATCACAGTGAAGTGTAAATCCGAAGATTAAGTATATTACAGTGAAGTGTAAATGTCGAGAGCAAGTATGTTGCAGTGAAGTGTAAATCCAGAGAGTAAATATATTACAGTGAAGTGTAAATCCAGAGAGTAAGTATATTACAGTGAGGTGTAAATGTAGAGAGTAAGTATGTTACAGTGAGGTGTAAATGTAGAGAGTAAGTATATTACAGTGAGGTGTAAATGTAGAGAGTAAGTATGTTACAGTAAGGTGTAAATGTAGAGAGTAAGTATATTACAGTGAGGTGTAAATGTAGAGAGTAAGTATATTACAGTGAGGTGTAAATGTAGAGAGTAAGTATGTTACAGTGAGGTGTAAATGTTGAGAGTAAGTATATTACAGTGAGGTGTAAATGCAGAGAGTAAGTATGTTACAGTGAGGTGTAAATGTTGAGAGTGAGTATGTTACAGTGAGGTGTAAATTTAGAGAGAAAGTAAATTAAAGTGAGTTGTAACTCCAGAGAGTAAGTATATTACAGTGAGGTGTAAATCCGAACAGTAAGTAAATTAAAGTGAGGTGTAAATCCAGAGAGTAAGTATATTACAGTGAGGTGTAAATGTAGAGAGTAAGTATATCACAGTGAAGTGTGAATCCGAAGAGTAAGTATATTGCAGTGAAGTGTAAATCCAGAGAGTAAGTATATTACAGAGAGGTGTAAATGTAGAGAGTAAGTATATCACAGTGAAGTGTAAATCTGAAGAGTAAGTATATTACAGTGTAGTGTAAATCCAGAGAGTAAGTATATTGCAGTGAAGTGTAAATGTGGAGAGTAGTTATATTACAGTGAGGTGAAAATGGAGAGAGTAAGTATGTTACAGTGAAGTGTAAATCCAGAGACTAAGTATGTTACAGTGAACTGCAAATGTAGAGTAAATATATTACAGTGAGGTGTAAATCCAGAGAGTCAGTATATTGCCGTGAGGTGTAAATGTAGAGTAAATACATTACAGTGAAGTGTAAATCCGGAGAGCAACTATATTACAGTGAGGTGTAAATCCAGAGAGTAAGTATATTACGGTGAGGTGTAAATCCAGCATGTAAGTATATTACAGTGAGGTATAAATCCAGAATGTAAGTATATTAAAGTGAGGTGTAAATCCAGTGAGTAAGTATATTACGGTGAGGTGTAAATCCAGCATGTAAGTATATTACAGTGAGGTATAAATCCAGAATGTAAGTATATTAAAGTGAGGTGTAAATCCAGTGAGTAAGTATATTACGTTGAGGTGTAAATCCAGAATGTAAGTATATTAAAGTGAGGTGTAAATCCAGAGAGTATGTATATTACAGTGAGCTGCAAATCCAGAGTATATTATGGTGATGTGTAAATCCAGAATGTAAGTATATTACAGTGAGGTGTAAATCCAGAGTATATTACGGTGAGTTGTAAATCCAGAATGTAAATATATTACAGTAAGGTGTAAATTCAGAGAGTTCTTCGCCTGTCATCCTTCAGTGGTCGGCAAAATGAGTACCAGCTTTCTGCGATGTCCCGGTATGGTGCCACAGTTTAAAATAGGTACACTGTATCCCTGCGTGTCGTAAGAGGCGACTAAAGAGTTGGCGCCAGGAAGGGCATCCAGCCATAAAAAAAAAACCACATTGCCTTAAAAGGGAACCATGGTGGAAGATTGTCATGGGACCCACAAGGCTAACCCCAGTTAAAGAAGGTGTTGCGGTTCTCGGAACCGCATGCATCCAACATACAGTGGACCCAAGACAGTTATTCCATTAACATACATGCAGATAGTCCCGTCTCTTTTGTCGAGCGGGACAAAGGCGCATGTGTTGCAAGAATCTCATCGCTTGGTTTGCTGACATCATTTCTTCTTCATTTCATTTCTGACTTCATTCCTACTCTTCTTTTCTGATCATTCCTGAGGTAAATCTGAGTTTGGGACCTTGCGGAGGCCAACACCTGCAGCACAGCTGCGAGGAAACCACAAAAACCTCACAATAATGGCATCGCACGAGCATTATCAGTGCAGAGAACCGAGTTATACAGTGTGCTTGGCAGCTCGAGATTATCGACTCGAGCTTCCGATGATCTGGGGAAGATGGCCGGTTGCATTGAAAAGGCATACAAATGAATATCTCTTTAAAAAGCTACACGGATGGTGTTTTTCACAACACAGGAAACATTCCCAGCAAGACGCCTTCGCTGCACAGAACACGTACCGAGGCTGATAATAGAAAGGCAACCCCACGCCACGTTGGGCGGGATGCGAGTGTGCAAAGCGCAAGTGGCGCGTTCCTTTCAACCTATTTCTGGACGAGCTATATCAGCATTCTTTTTTTCCCCCTTCATTTCTCCATCTGACACTATATATATATATATATATATATATATATATATATATATATATATATATATATATATATATATATATATATATACACACATATATCCTTTTCATTCTAAACCTCCATATAATTATTATATTCAAGTGTTCGCCTCAATATCTGACACATGTCGGTGTCCCTCATCTGACACATGTTGGTGTTGCCCAGAGCACACGATCACAGAATCGAATGAACACGAGCGCTGGCCACCTGCGTAATGGCGGATCGAGCACACTGTACGGAATGTGTTCGAAGGCAGACGAATGGACACATCTTACTGTCTGTGCATGGGTTCCCCATAACATTGTACCTTTGGTCCTCGCTGGTGGCCACAGATGTTCCCCACGGACAGTGAACGTCTACTCGCCTCTACGGAAAGCGAAGCTGCGATCGGGCAGAGGCATGTTGTGCAGCTCGAGCCACATGGCACACACGCAGCAGGCATGCAAGACCGATGCCGCTCTCGGCAGGTCGTCAGGGCATGGTCCGGGGGTTCGTGCAAGGCAATTCATGGCGAGGAGTTTGGTGTGGGTGATTCATATCATGTCCTGGGTTCGGAGAGAGACATTCAACAGCACGGAATCGTCTTGCCGGAAATAGAATGTTGCAGTTTCTGGCCATCGTGGCCGGCCCTTCACACCCACGGTCTCGACGCGAGCTGCCTGAAGCAAGAGACGATGCGCCAGCTGTCAGGGGCGTATGGCACCATGGAGCATTCCCCCAAACGTATTGATGGCGCGTTCGGGCAATCAATTATACAAAGGTACCGAGAGACCGTTGCCTTAACTCCTCTCCTGTCTTGCTGCAATACCTCCTCTTCATCGGGTTTTCTGTGTGTGTGTGTGTGTGTGTGTGTGTGTGTGTGTGTGTGTGTGTGTGTGTGTGTGTGTGTGTGTGTGTGTGTGTGTGTGTCCTCGCACCTGTCTATATAAGTCAGCCAGCAGAATATTATTATTATGATCATTATTATTATTATTATTATTATTATTTTCAGGTTTGGTATGCTCTGCGTCCGCTTTCATAAATTGCTTGTTTGTTGCCGCACCATACCTTTCTTCCCTATCTCTGTTTGCACACCCCAATAAATCTATTGATTGTACCACATACTTTTCCTCGCCCCATTGTAAATAAATTATTATTAGAAATGTTCCCAGCTCATTTTTGTCTTTTCCTTCATTGATCCAGCGTGGTCCGAATCCGAGCTTAGCCGGAACTTTATTCCCAACAATCCGTTCCTATTAGCTGGTACATCCTTGACAGTGTCGCACGGCTGCATCCGATCCGGTAAAGTGATCCGGTTCGGACAAGGCGTACCGAGGGCGTGTTCCCCGATAATTAAATCACGTGATTAATGGCACGATTAGTGTTCCCTCGATTGGCGCATGAAGTAACCCGATTAACCCATAGATGAGAGGACCATAGGACACGCGTTTGAGTTATTGGCATCCACGGTTAGTTCAGCAACTCGCCGCATCACGGTATTATCCGTGTGCGACGGCCTGCAATTCCGGAGAATCTGGTGGGAGCCGAGATAGCTTTCCCCCCTCGTGGTCTTCTCACCAAACCTCCGCCCACAACAAAGGCATTGATAATTGAGATTTCAGTACACAGTGTTTTTGGTCTAAACAATGCAGAAATCAAGAAAATGACCAAGTAGCAAGACTTCAAGAACGAAGTGAAATGATCCTAGAAGCTGAAGAGTGCCAAAATTGTACCAGTGATAATTAGGGCTACAGGAATGATAAAGAAGAACCTCGTAAAGATCCGATAAACCATCCCTGGGAACATTACCACAAACAAACTACAGTTGGAGGCTGTCCGGAGTGTGGTGATGACCCTGAAAAGAGCCCATGGAACAAAACTCTGAGAACAACACAACTTCACAACTTAGGCCATGATTCACGATCCTTCACAGAAGCGAAGTTGGATACTTCGAGTTCTGGGAGAACTCTGTTCCACCTTCTGAAACCCAAATTATGGAGATGCTCAATCACTCTCACACTGACACACACACACACACACACACACACACACACACACACACACACACACACACACACACACACACACACACACACACACACACACACACACACACACACACACACCTCATCCATTTATAGTGGAAATACGGTGTGGTAGATTCTCCTTCTTCATTTTTTACGGACAAATGGATGGACGGACGGACATAGTCAAATATTGAAACGGCTTCACCGCTTAAAATTGGAAACACTATCAACTGTTACTGTTGTTTTTTTATTTGTAGAATTTTTAATGAAACTGTAATCATGTGCATTCGTGTTTGGAAAATTTTAAAATTTCCCTTAAGAATCATGAACCACAAGGAATATATCCCCCTTTTTCCCATTGAAACAATGACCCAACATTCACGGATTTGACATTCGTGACATTTATCAGAAACATATCCCTCGCGAATGTCGGGGTATTACTATATAATAAAATTATTACTGGGTGCAGTAACCTCCTTAGGGTGTGACATCTCAGAACAGCAATGCATGCACACACGCCTGGACTCACTGTTGTATCAGATAATCAAGTGTCATCTCCATGACCTTATGGATGCCAAGCTCATCAATATGACGTGTGGAGAAGTACTGCAGACCATAGTTTTTCAGGATAAAGCTGAAAAAAAGAACAGAAATATCAACTGATTTTGTAGGAAGTGGCAATACTTATTTATACATGGGAATTTGGCTTCCAATTATATTCCTACATTGATACGAGCTGAAGTACCCGGCATTGCCCAGGGAAATTCAATGACATAGGTATTTAAATATTTCCTGTGTGACAATTACAAAACACATCACTCGATCACTCCTGGGAAAAACCCAGGCAGTGTATAAGCAACATACTCAACCAAAGCCTGAACATGGAGGTGTTATAAAAAAACCTGTGCAAAGGAACCTATTTAATAACAGGCACATGTGGAAACACTATTGATGTAGGACTGGAATGTCCGGGGATTGACGTCACCAGGGGGGTGGAGCATGCGCATATGCAATAGAGGCGTTGGTTAAGGTTTCCATACGTCTGAGTCGTGTGCATATTTCCTCATCCTAAGAGACTAGAATACTCAGCATATTGGCTTATCCAGGATCCAACAAATTGGCGACAAAGGTTATCGATTGTTCAGGAACCCTAAAGGATGGCTGTGTTGGGGAGAAATCGACGACGGGAGAAAGACCAACCTGCCACTGGCATTGGTGGGAGCAGAGAGGTTTAAAATGGTGAAGAACTCGTGCAGTCCAGATGCTCCAAAATGAAGTCTGATGACAATTTGAAGGGGTTGTTAGCAGAACACTTCACTACTAAACCCATCGTGATTGCTGAGTGACAAATTCTGGATGGCCAACCAAGGTGAGCCCGAGTCCGTGGCCAACTTCATAATACATTTGAAGCAGCTTACTTCAATGTGTGTGTTTGGATGATTTCTACAAGAAGCCCTCAGAGACAGACTTGTGTCCGGACTTCACCCAAAAATGGAAAGAACCCAAACAAATTTGTTATTGAAGGCAATTTTATATTTTGAAGTCACCATAGTAAAATGTTTGTCAGACGAATTAGCTGGCAAAGCTAACAAGGAGCACATGGGCAGTCAAACAGCAAGGACCAAGGACGGAGCGACGAAAAAAACTTCAATAGGGAGGAGGTCAAAGCCAGCCCGGCGAGCGGCGAGAGTGCCATTCTGTGCGCCAGTCTGGAAAAAGGCGGGAGCGCCATTTTACGGATGGTCAGAACCTATATGCAAGTGCTGTGGATCAGCGGGATGTCCGTGCAAGTGCTGTGGAGGAAATCATCACCCTGAGAAGTGTCGGCTTCAAGATGTGACCTGTTACGGGAGCCATAAAATGGAACATGTACGAAAAATATGCCCCATGAACAGTTCGACCAGATATGTGGATTCAGCGGTGAAGGACAACACCGATTGGGAGTGGTCAGGAAAACGAGCATGAAGCATCTGGTTTGTATTGTTTTATTGCATCAACCAGTAAGGTAAAGCCAGTAAGGCTCAGTGTGATGGTAGGTTGCACAGACATTGTCATGGAACATGACACGGAAGCACCCTGCTCAACTGTTTCAGAAACTGTATATTATAAGTTGTCTGAATTTCCATTGTACAACAACAAAAAACTTTGCATAGATATATGGGGGAATTATTTCCTATTGTTGGATGGACCAAGGTATTAGTGTGGTATGGGATTAACCAAGATTTCATGTTTGAACTTGTTGGTGTGAAAGGGAACCGTCCTCCATCCTTGTTGGGGAGGAATTGGCTGAGTAAGATAAAACTACATTGGGAAAGTATCTTCGTGATTACAAGGGTTTTAAAACCCAAAGTTTCTGGCCCTCAATCAAGTCAATTCCCACCAGAGTGTAAAAAGCTGTAAAACTGGAATAGCTCATTGTTCACAAGTGAGATTATGGGCAAAAAAGGGTTCACTGCATCTCTCAAGCCAAAGCCTGATGCAAAACCAGCATTTCAGAAAGCTCGAAAGACACCGTATTGAAGAAAATTAAAATGACAGGTTAATTAAGGATGACATTTTGTACCCTGTAGATTGTAGTGATTGGGCATCCCCAGCAGTCCATGTGCCCAAATCAAATGATAAGGTGGGTTTGTGGTGATTATAAAGTGCTTAAGGCGGAGGGATGAGGAGCTCCTTGTGAGCCAACGGCCATCCATATCTAGTGCCCAACTGTGTCTGTGGACGTCCTCCTGCAGTTGGGTTACTTTTTATTAGGAGATTGGTGGCAGGATTTGCACTCCGGCCACCGTAAAACCATTCATTCCGCAAAACACAAAAACGCAAAAAAAATCTGAAAACCCACTCCGTGGGAGTACCTCCTGTGCAGCTTCCCTTCGTGGGGCAGCTCACCGGATGACGGGATTGGGGCAAAGCCTTCGGGACCCCCAATCTTTGATGATAGGAGGGAAACCACAGGGTAACATCCCTGGGTCAGATTGCGAGAGAGTGTGCCGGAGTAGTGCTAAGGTGTCGTCCACCAGACGGCGGTCTCCTTGGGTTAACCTGAGGCGGTCCCTTTGGGTGGGTGCCTGGAATATCCTATCCCGAAGTGAGGATGATCACCTGTGTCTGTTATCATCTGAACTCAAGCGTTTGGACGTCTGTATTTCAGCACTCTCTGAGGTTCGGAGACCGGATTGAGGTGAGATAATGGTGGGTGGTTACACCTACTATTGGTCTGGTCACTCTGATGGTTACCATACTCAAGGAGTTGCTGTGGGTGTGTCCAATAAACTGACCACAATGATAATTGAGGTAACACCGGTCAACGAGCGTATGATGAGACTAAAGATTCGCCACTCCTTAGGTGTCATTTCCCTGGTCTCTGTCTATGCTCCGACTGAGGTGAGTGATCTCACCGTGAAGGATGCATTCTACGCCATGCTCGAGTCTGTGGTTGATCAGTGCCCCAGACGAGATACACTTCTAGTCTTGGGGGATTTCAATGCATCGACTGGAACTGATAGGGATGGTTATGAGACATGTGTTGGTCCCCATGGGTCAGGAAATATGAACCAGAATAGCACGAAGTTCCTTGACTTTGCAAGAAGTCATGGACTTAGGGTGGCTGATTCAAGTTTCAGCACCTACAAGCTCATCACTGGACTTGGTATTCCAATGCAGGCGGTGTGGCAAAGCAGATTGACCATGTCCTCATTGATGGTCTCTGGAGGATGACACAGAACTGTAGGGTCCACCGTAGTGCTCAGTTCCTAAACACTGACCACCGTGTTGTTGTGGCAACTCTAAAGCTGCACCTTAAATCCGGGAGAATGGTACCATCCCAGCCGAGGCTGAATGTTGGCAAGCTCAAGGATGAGATGGTAGCTGAGGAGTTTGCAAATAGGCTAGGCAGACATTTGGGAGGTCTGGGTGCATTTGGGGGTCCTGAAGAGTTGTGGGGTGCCTTCAAGACCACCGTCCTTGATGTTGCCGGTGGATGTCTTGGAACTCACCACAGGGCAAAGAGGAATTTTGTCTCTCAAGGGACACGAGTCTCTCAAGGGACACGAGTCTCTCAAGGGACATTGACCAGTCGCAGGGCCAGGCTGAATGGCAGAGCTGAGCTGTTCAGGGAGCTGAGGCATAAAACTGTACGTGCACTAAGGGTGGACAAGGAGGCCTATGTGCAAGGAATCTGTGAGGGGCTAGAGCAGCGTTTCTCAACCTTTTCACCCTTGTGGAACCCTTGAAATAGTTTTCATGTCTCAGGGAACCCCTGCATAAAAATTATTATATACCATTATTAATATCTAGCTCTTTTTAATTTTTATCGTTGTTCATGTGGTAAATATAATATATTTTTTTCGGATACCTGGTTTCAGGAAAAAATGACCCCCTTTTTGTCAAATTTATTGGCAATGAAAAAAAACCATACAAAAACATCGAGGTTTTAATTCACAAAAAAATAAAACTTTTTTAATCAAAAAAAAAAAACACCTCATGAAACTTGATCAACAAAACTTAAACAAATCATGCTGAAGCAATAAAGGGAAGAAGAAGAAGAAGAAGAAGAAGAAGAAGAAGAAGAAGAAGAAGAAGAAGAAGAAGAAGAAGAAGAAGAAGAAGAAGAAGAAGAAGAAGAAGAAGAAGAAGAAGAAGAAGAAGAAGAAGAAGAAGAAGAAGAAGAAGAAGAAGAAGAAGAAGAAGAAGAAGAAGAAGAAGAAGAAGAAGAAGAAGAAGAAGAAGAAGAAGAAGAAGAAGAAGAAGAAGAAGAAGAAGAAGAAGAAGAAGAAGAAGAAGAAGAAGAAGAAGAAGAAGAAGAAGAAGAAGAAGAAGAAGAAGAAGAAGAAGAAGAAGAAGAAGAAGAAGAAGAAGAAGAAGAAGAAGAAGAAGAAGAAGAAGAAGAAGAAGAAGAGAGACTTCGCGAGACTTCGCGCTAGGAAGCACAGAGAAGATAGATGGACAACATGAAGAATCCTCTGGAGGATTCTTGGTCTTCGTGGGGTGCCACCAAAACTGGTCAATCTGATGTCTGAACTCTACTCTGGTACTGAGCATGCTGTGAAATGTGGTGGTACCATCTCTGACTTATTTCCAGTTGTTAATGGAGTTCGTCAGGGGTGTGTACTGGCCCCCACACTTTTCAGCACCTGTATGGACTGGATTCCAGGGAGGATGTCGGAGAGATCAAGCTGCGGTGCATCGTTTGGGAATGTCAAGATCTCGGACCTTGATTTCGCAGATGATGCAGTCATCTTTGCGGAGACTTTAGATATCCTTTTGGAGGTTCTCGAGGTGCTGAATGAGGAGTCGGAGCCGCTGGGATTACGGGTTTCTTGGGTCAAAACTAACATCCAGGCTTTCAATGACATTTGGATGCTGCTGTCCTGTCTGTGTCTGTTTGTGGTGAGGATGTTGAGGCCATGGAGACATTCACTTACCTTGGCAGTGATATTCATGTCTCTGCTGGCTGTGAGTCAGAGGTCAATAGACGTCTGGGTCAGGCCTGGGGAGTCATGGATTCATTGGATCATGGGGTGTGACGCCGGTACCTGTGCGGGAGGACGAAAGTCCGAGTCTTCTGGTCCTTGATGCTTCCAGTCTTGCTCTATGGATGCGAGACTTGGACTCTGACCAAGGATCTGAGATGGAGACTTAATTCCTTTGGTACCAGGTCCCTTTGGAGAATCCTTGGCTTTCGCTGGTCGGATTTTGTGTCCAACGAGTAGTTGCTGAGAGAGACTCGGATGAGATTTGTTACCTGCATAGTCCGTGAGCGTCAGTTGCGGCTGTATGGACATGTGACTCGTCTTCCTGATGCCGATCCGGCTCACCAGATTCTCTCAGCGAGGGAGTCTCATGAGTGGAGGAGGCCAATGGGCGGACCACGTGCCTCATGGTTGCAACAGGTTGACCGGCATCTCAAGGAGATGGGGATGGGCCTGGCATCTGCCTGGGGGATGGCCAGACGGAGGCTCCTGGCGTACCGGTTGAAAGTGGACATGGTGACGCGCTGTTCTGGCACATGCTCCCATACCTGACTTGATAAAGTGGTTAACGAGGCGATTGAGGATGATTGGTACAAACTCCTCAACATACTGGATCTGTTTGCCAAAGTCACACAAAATGGTACAAAACCCAAATTCTTCTTGAAAAGGTCAAAATAAGCCAAAAGGCCAATTTGAGCCAAATTTTCTAAAATCCTCAATTTGCATCCCATTGACTTGAAATTTGAAGAGCATTTTCATGTCACATCGCTGAATTCAATGACCCATTAATGTTAAGGTTAAAAGGTCAACACAGGCCTAATTTCTAAAATTGATAGATCGGGCCAAAAACTAAATATATCACGATATCTCAAAAAGTTGTGGACGAGTTATGACAAAACAAGGTGGATGAGTTGGATAGGTGACAAGAACAAGCGGGTTGGATTTTGGTTCAGGTACAGCCCATCAGTGGGGATACAAGACGTGAACTGTTCCACCTGGCAGAGGTATGCGCTCTTCTGAGTGCCATTCTACTTTGTGCTGTTTTGCCAAGTTGTCACTCTTCGAGTTTTATTTAATTATCTTGCCAAAACGAAGTTTTTGCAAGATATGTTAGTCAGCTTGTATGTTTTTTTTTTTTTCTCTGTAATCACATATCGATCACTCTACAGAGCACAGTTATCATTGGAAATTTTTGTAACTTCGCATATCAGAGTCCTATAGAGGTCCCTTTCAGCGCATAAAATTTTCAAGGTCAAGGTCAAAGGTCAAGGTGACTGTCGCAAATCAGGGGAGTCGACGAAACCCTTATTTTTTGAGTAATTTTGATCGGATCGTCTTCAAACTTCATGGGAATATACTTCATGGTCTGGCGCTCAGCTGATTAATTTTTGGTGGCGATCGGCCTTGACCTTCATGGTTAGCGCTGGAGGTCGAAAGTTTTTGACCCCAAGGTCAAATTTTGAAATCTTAGATACTGTGGGGGAAAAATTTGTATTAATGTATTTTAAAATTGTAACAAATGGAGTTTCAGAAATGTAACTTTTATGCTGCAAATTGAATTGGCTGTCATTTCTGGCCAAAATACTTTTGCCCTAAATGATAAGAAATGTGTTGTTCTGGGGCAGAGTGACCGAGCTGATAAATGAAGCTTTGCTTAGAAATGTACGAAGTGGCTTTTTGTCTAAAGGACACGTCTGCAGTCTGGGTGAATATCCCCCAACCTCTCTCTCATGAAAGTATAAAATGCTTTGAAAGGTAAATTGTTTCAGTGAAAGCATGTGAGGAAGTATAGTTTCTCAGTGGCTTGTACTCCTTGGAACTGACCAAGTACCAAGTTAGAATAAAACTCTCTGATGTAATGTAGAAATGAATTGAATCGGGTTGGTCGAACTGTTGACTAAAGTAAGAATAAATGAAATAGAACCAAATAATATTGCAATCAATGGGATTCTTAAGTTCATTGTACAAGGGTGAGAAGTGTATGGTGTATAATTAGAAAATAAATTGTTTCACAAGGAAGGACTTGTGTGGACATCAGTTTTATCAGTGTCGATAGGCTTTTTGTAGGATTTTATAATCAAATCGGACAAACGTTAAACTCTGTCTGAAGTCAAATAGGATTCCACAATCGGCCAGTTAGAATCCTTCAGGAGGACAACGATCACAACAAGGTGGGTTTAAAAAATCCACATCAATACCATATCGAGTAATACCTCATATGAAAGCGCTTGATAAGTGCTTTCCAGATCTGTCAAAAGTTTGACGCTATGACGTCATTTGATGACATCATGACGAAAAAACGGATTTTTCATGAAAATTTTATTTCCTCAGTTCTCATCAAAATCTCGTGATATATCATGTACAACGGTCCTTGAGAGATACCATTAACAGTACGAAAATATAAAGGTCAAGGTCATGTGTCAAGATCACTTTGAAGTCAATTATGGAGTTCAATGAAACCCTTCTTTTTGAGTAATTTTCATCGAATCATCTCCAAACTTTGTCGGAATGTAGTAAATGGCTTCGCGCTCAGTTTATTAGTGTTTGTTTGTGATCGACCTTGACCTTCAGGGGTTAGCGCCTGAGGTCGAACATATTTGACCCCAAAGTCAAATTTTCAAGTTTTAGGAACCATATCCTGTAGTACCTCAAATTGAAGTCCTCGATGAGTGTTTTCTAGATATGTCAAGCTTTAGCCATTATGATGTCATTGGGTAACGTTATGAGGCAAACACATATTGTTCATGGTCACTCTGTAAAACGATTATCATCGGAATCTCTCGTCGGCAGATATTCCTCAAGGAGTCGCTCCTGGTGGATAGCAGTTCTGTTCACCTCAGTGTGACCTTAAATAAGTCACTCATGTTCACATTTTGGCAAGATACTGGTCACCCTGGGGTGACATTGGTTCATTTGTGTGTTTGTTTGTCTGGCTGTTTGTTTGTTTATCCGCACAGAACTTTCGTGTTTTTTTCTGCAACCGCTTGTCGGATTAAGACAAATTGATGTGATGACTCAGGTAGAATGTTTTATTGATAATTATGACGTCATAGGCCACGTGGTGTGGCAGCCATATTGGAAAAACGGGAAAAAATTGGACCTCTGTATCTCTGAAACTGCACAAAGGGAAAAATTGAAACTTTGCACATAGCAAGTACTCCTCATGGGGAATGAGTGTGATTTTTTCATGATGTCATGGGTGCCCTCATTATGACATCATAATTGTATATGTAGAATGCTACATCCGATTAGTATGACAATTTTTGAGGGTCATCTAGGGATAAAATGGTCCACAGAAAAAAAAGATTCATGACATCATCAGTCATGTGATTCGGCAGCCATATTGTTAAAAAAAATTTTAACTTTCAAAAATCTCTGAAGTGGCTGAACAAATTGAGGCAAAACTTAACACATATGACCACCTGTCCATGAAGAACACATATGATATAATGTCACATGGTTTGGCAGCCATATTGGACTTACCCAAAAACCTACAAAAACACACCACTCAAAAGAAGTCCTGGTGGGGGTCGACAATCTCTGTTTGCTCTTTTTCTTGTTAAATTTGTATTATTGACAACAAATCACGACAACCTCAACATACGATCTTCACAATACTGTCAAACTTCAATACTTCATGGATTTGCTATTCGCGGTTTACAAAATGTGACCTGCTTCGGCATTCACGGTTTTTATGGATTAAAATATATATACATATATACATACATATATATAAATATATATATATATATATATATATATATATATATATATATATATATATATATATATATATATATATATATATATATATATATATATATATATATATATATATATATATATATATATATATATATATATATATATATATATATATATAAATATATATATATATATAAATAAATAAATATATATAAATATATATATAAATAAATAAATATATATATATAAACATATATATATATATATATATATATATATATATATATATATATATATATATATATATATATATATATATATATATTCCACAAACCGCACACATAAAACAGTTCAAAAACACATCTTGCATGAGCCGTGCTTTAAACAAGCTGAATGTACATACTGTAGTGTACTATTACGCAAAAACATATCTTCCACGAGCCGTGTACATAACCACAGTTCTAAAACATCTTCCACCAGGCACATTATAATTGAGTTGTATGTACATACAGTACAGTAGTTCAGTACTGTTTGCAAAAACATATCTTCAACAAGCCATGAACACAACAGTTTTAAAACTGTTCGGATACAACATGCCTGGTGGAAGATATGTGTGGGTTGTTCCACCATTCCGCAACAAAGACGCTTTACCGCACCCATTACGAGCTGCCGAAGATGTTTCCCTCTTCCTCCCCTCCCATGAGTTGCACAATTAAAATGTAAAACGTTAGCATGGAATCTTGCGTAAGCAATTAAAATGCTTCACCACATTTGATACGTGCTGAGTAAAATGTTAGCATGACGCTTGCAAAATCAAAATGCTTCACCACATCTACCCCAGTAGCTGAGTACATCTGGTAAAACGTTCCATCTGACAGCATCCCCCAAAAACAATGGGCAGATTACTCAGCATTCCCGCATATACCCACAATCCCCGCAGCATGTATGCAAGCGTGTTCTGGGTATCGATCATTCTTCTCATCCCACTGGCTTTACTGGCATTTTGCCTGTTGTTCCACTCATTTTCTCAGTGATCAAACATGGCTCCCAAGCACAAAAAAGTGCCAGAGATGCATCGACTGCCAAGAGGCAGAAGAAAATGATGAGCCCGAGTCAAAAAGTGGATCTGCTGGACTGCCTGTCGAGAGAACAGAGTGTGTCTTCTGTGGGCACACACCATGGAGTAAACAAATCCAATGTTTACTCTATACGGAAGAACGAGAAGGCAATCCAAGAAAGTGTTTCGGGAAACGCTGTAGAGCACCAAAGTGGTCACCCACGTCTGGGATGCTTTCATGACGTGGAGCCTGAGGAGTTGGATGCTCTAATCACCTTGCGTGCCGAGGAGGAGTTGGGAGCCGTTACCAAGGTTTCGGATGTGGAGGAGGACATGGGCAGTGATGAAGAGGAAGGGGTGTCGAGGTCCAAACTCACAGTCAACTTCCTGGGTGATATACTGCAACACATGTGGTCAGTTACTGAGAGGCTGTGTTCGATACCAATCCTGTCATGGAGTGTTACCTCAAGTTCACAAGGGGGTTGAAGGAGGTGATGCCCCCATACCAGGGGCTACATCAAAACCTGCGGCAACCTGCTAGCAGCTCTCAATCACAGAGTTCTGCCACCCTGGTTTGTCCACCTCAGGAGCATCAGCACCCTCGCCTGCCTATCCGGCATCCCTTTCAATGAGCGACTCATAGTCAGGTCAGGTGTGGGAGCATGCGCCAGAGCAGTGCGTCGCTGCATCCACTTTCCACTGGTACTCCAGGGGCCTCCGTCTCGCCATGCCCCAAGCAGATGCCTGGCCCATCCCAATCTCCGTGAGATGCCGATCAACCTGATGCAACCACGAGGCACGTGGTCGGCCCATTGGCCTCCTCCACTCATGAGGCTCCCTCGCTGAGAGAATCTGATGAGCAGGATCAGCATCAGGAAAACGAGCCACATGTCCATACAGCCGCAGCTGACGCTCACGGACTATGCAGGTAACAAATCTCATTTGAGTCTCTCTCAGCAACCGCTCGTTGGACACAAAGTCTGACCAGCGATAGCCAAGGATTCTCCGAAGAGACCTCGTACCAAAGGAATTAAGTTTCTGTCTCAGATCCTTGGTCAGAGTCCAAGTCTCACATCCAGAGAGCAAGACTGGAAGAACCAAGGACCTGAGACTCGGACTTTCGTCCTCCCGCACAGGTAACGGCAGAACCACACCCCATTATCCAGTGAATCCATGACTCCCCGGGCACGCCCCAGACATCTATTGACTTCTGACTCACAGCCAGCAGAGACATGAATATCACTATCACTGCCAAGGTAAGTGAATCTCTCCACGACCTCAACATTCTCACCACAAACAGGCACAGACAGTACAGCAGAATCCAAGATGTCATTGAAAGCCTGGATCTTCGTTTTGACCCAGGAAACCCGTAATCCCAGCGGCTCATTCAGCACATATCTTCAGCACAGGGCCCCCAAAACGATCTCTAAAGTCTCCGCAAAGATGACTGCATCATCTGCGAAATCAAGGTCAGAGATCTTGACATTCCCAAACGATGCACCGCAGCTTGATCTCTCTGACATTCTCCCGAGAATGCAGTCCATACAAGTGCTGAAAAGTGTGGGGGGCCAGTACACACCCCTGAGGAACTCCAGTATCAACTGGAAATAAGTCAGAGATGGTACCACCACATCTCACAGCACTCTCAGTACCAGAGTAGAGTTCAGATATCAGATCGATCAGTTTTGGTGGCACCCCACGAAGACCAAGAATCCTTCAGAGGGCATCCCAATTCACTAAATCAAACGCTTTACAGAGATCAACACAGGCTGCAAGCAGCCCCTGCCAAAACTCTCGTCTGCATTCAGTGAGGACCCGAAGAGCAAGGTTACGGACAATCGTTGACCTCTGGTGTAAAGCCTGACTGCTCTGGATGCTGGTGCTCAAGCAGATGGTGATGAACCCTATCAAGAATTATCCGAGCAAAGACCTTGCCCGGCACTGAGAGGAGCGTCACCCCTCAGTAGTTGTTGCAGTCTTGGCGATCACCCTTCCCTTTCCAGAGAAGGCCCCTGTTCCAGTCAGTTGGGATGATGCCTGTGTTCCAGGCAGAGCACAGAACTGCATGCAATGACATGAGTGCAGCATTTCCACCAGCCTTGAGAAGTTCAGCATGGATTCCACAGATCCCTGGAGCTTTACCCCATTTGAACAGGTTCACCGCAGCCTGTGTTTCCGCAAGTGAAGGTGGACCACAGTTGATTGGATGGGCAGCAACAGGGATTGCACACCGCTGAAGTCCAACTTGACAGCTGGTGGATCAGCCTGGTACAACTACTCAAAGTAACCGGCCCAGCGGGCCTTCACTTGGGACTCCTCTGTCAAGAGCCTCCCACCATCTGCTCTCACTGCAGTGCACCGAGGGATGGCCTTGGTTGAACGCAATGCGCAAATTCCCCGTAAGCAGGACATGAATCACCTGACCACAGGAGATGCTCTACCCCCTCACAGATTCCTTGCACATCGGCCTCCTTGTCCACCCTTCACGCACGTACAGTTTTACGCCTCCGCTCCCTGAACATCTCAGCTCTGCCATTCAGCCCGGCCCTGCGACTCTGGTCAATGGAATCCAGTGTCCCTTGAGAGACAAAATTCTTCTTTGCCCTGCAGTGAGTTCCAAGACATCCACCGGCAACATCAAGGACAGTGGTCTTGAAGGC
Source organism: Eptatretus burgeri (assembly GCF_056783735.1). Lineage (NCBI taxonomy): Eukaryota > Metazoa > Chordata > Myxini > Myxiniformes > Myxinidae > Eptatretus > Eptatretus burgeri. The sequence goes on along the minus strand of NC_140967.1, from coordinate 111,987,411 downwards.
ACTCCACAACTCTTCAGGACCTCCCAAAGCACCCAGACCCCCCAAATCTCCACTCAGCCTGTTCGCAAACTCCTCAGCTACCCCCTCATCCTTGAGCTTGTCACAATCCAGCCAAGGCCTGAATGGTGCCATTTTCCTGGATTTAAGGTGCAACTTCAGAGTTGTTACAACAAGCTGGTGGTCAGTATTGAGGAACTGAGCACTCGGGTAGACCCGAGAGTTCTGGATCATCCTCCAGCGACCATCATCGAGGACATGGTCAATCTCCTTTGCCACTCCACCAGCATTGGAATACCAACTCCAGCAAGGAGCTTGTGGGCGCTGAAACCATGAACCGGCCACCCATGTCCATAACTTCTTGCAAAGTCAACGAACTTAGTGCTATTCAGGTTCACAGTTCCAGTCCCATGGGGACCAACACACGTCTCATAACCATCCTTTTCAGTTCCAGTCGATGCATCAAAATCCTCCAAGACGAGAAGTGTATCTCGTCTGGGGCACTGATCAACCACAGACTCGAGCACGGCATAGAATGTGTCCTTCATGGTGAGATCACTTTCCTCAGTTGGAGCATAAACAGAGACCAGGGAAATGACACCTAAGGAGTGACGAATCCTTAGTCTCATAATACGCTCGTTGACCGGTGTTACCTCAATTATCATTAGAGTCAGATTATTGGACACAGCTACAGCAACTCCTTGGGAATGGTAACCATCAGAGCGACCAAACCAATAGTAGGTGTCACCACCCACCATGATCTCGCCGCAATCCGGTCTCCGAACCTCAGAGAGAGCTGCAATACCGATGTCCAAACGCTTGAGCTCAGATGATAACAGAGACAGGTGATCATCCTCTCTTAGGGATAGGACATTGCAGGCACCCACCCGAAGAGACCGCCTCAGGTTAACCCAAGGAGACCGCCGTCTGGTGGACAATACCTCGGCACCACTCCGACACACTCTCCTGCAATCTGACCCGGGAATGTTACCCCGTGATTTCCATCCTATCATCAAAGATTGGGGGTCCCGAAGGCTTTGCCCCAATCCCATTCACTGATAGTGAGCGACTTCAGTGAGTGACTCATCCCCTTCAGTGAACAATTCAGGATCCTCATTTATTTTTATTTTTTTTAAAAACGTTTACGGAACTGTTGGTTAGTCACTTTTGATAAACTGTAATCGGAATCCTTCAATAAACATTGGAAACAATACCCGGTATTGTTTTTTTATATTTGTAAGCTTTTTGTAATGAAACTGTAGTCATGTGCATTCACGGTTGAAAATATTTCATAATTTTAAAACTTTCCCCAATGAGCCAGACACCACCAGGAACCTATCCCCCTTTTCCCATTGAAACCATGTGTGACATTCACGGCTTCGCCATTCGCCATTCACGGAATTTTTCATGAATCAAGAACCGCCAAGAGTCTATCCCCCCCCTTTTCCCATTGAAACAAGTTGCGGTGTCAACATACACAGCTTCACCATGTGCGGTATTTCTTGCAGATCACTAACCACCGAGAACCTATCCCTGTTTTCCAATGAAACGATGCCCCGCTATTCACGGCATTTTACGGGAACGTATCCCTCGCATATAGTGGGGCCCGACAGGACTTCTTACTCGATTGCTCATGAGGGAAAACAAATGCAGGCAGTGTCTGAGGCCTAACTCACATTTGCCACTGCAGCTGTGGGGTATCCAAAATCTACGGCCACTAGCAATTATATGGCGGCCGCAGTATTTCCACGGTCACACAATGTAGCAGTCACATTTGTTTTTATTTTTCAGGTAGCCGAACGGCGTATTTATAAATTGTGGAGACCGAAAACATGGGGGTGCCGTACGGTCTTTGATTTGATGTCACACAGTGACCTTAGGGCGTTCCTCCGGCAGCCATAGAATTTTCAAGGCAGACGCAAGCTACCCGCAAGGCGACCGCAGGGGGCCCTAAGGCGAACGTGTGGCCAGACAGACGGTAATGAATGGGTTAATTTTTTTTATTTTTATTTTTACTAGTTCTTTTCTTTTGGCTTGTCGAATTGCTATGGCGAACGTAGAATTGAAAAAAGTTACAACTCCGTGCTGGAATTCCACGGTGACCTTACGACCTGTAAAATATAGCCAAACGGCATAGGGCCACCCTGAGGCCACCTCAGAAACTCTGCGGCTGCCGCACGTTTCTGTCAATTCAGAGGGCGTACGGCCGCCGTATCCTCGCCGTAGAGCAAATGTGACTTCGGCCTAAGCACAATACCCAATCAAGGCCTGAGGCCAATTATCTGGTTTTATCTGGGGTTAAGTTTTTTATCCCCACATAGCCCTTGACCTTCCTCTGGATGAAAGAGGAGGCCATGCAAAGTTTGGTTTGCACTGGTTCCTGCAGGGTGTCAAAGCATAAACACACAAACAAAAATTCTTACATACATATATATATATATATATATATATATATATATATATATATATATATATATATATATATATATATATATATATATATATATATATATATATATATATATATATATATATATATATATGAAACCCTCCAATATTGCAGGATCTACTTTTGTGGGTTGATACCAATGGTGGGCAACCAATTGTGTTCCGATTCTGTTATCACAGGATTTCATTTTGACCAACCGCTGTTTTTGACCTGAGATGAGTCATCGTTTGCGTCCCGTGCCGCCGTGGGTGAACAATTACCTTCCATTACGAACTTTATGGTGTTTCTCGCGCAGCGTTTTTTATGAGCCCAAATGTAAAGCGATGGATAAAGTTAGTTGTACCAAAAGGCAGAGAAAGGTTATGACGATGGGCGAACGTTCGAATTGTTAGATTGTTTGGCTCGCGGAGAAAATGCGGCATCTATATGGGCCGCCATTACGGGGTCAATGATTGTTGGTAGAATCTTCCCCAGTGTACTCTTCCTCATTCGTAAACCTTCATTATCCTGTAAACCTAATTCCAAAACGTTCATTTTCCAACTCCGTATTCAAACCATATTGCCAATTAAGCACTTCAATTCCGACTCCTGGATTCGAACCCCAATTCTCAAACACATTCTCATGCGCAACTAGTCAGTGCAAAGACAAGACAAGCAAAGTAAATTCCTATATTGACGACTACTGGAAAGGCAAAGGAAAACCACCCAGAGTAATCCTTGCCGTGGGGCTACTTTGGCAGCACTGAACCTGCCTTCAGGCAGCTGAGCACCAGGAAGAAGGAGAAGAATTCCATGATAACTGCTGGAGTTTATAACATTACTGAAAATGGTTCAAAAATATAAAGTTTATTTTTTGTTTTACCTCATCCCCATATGTACAACACCCATTTATAAAATTGGGACTCAAAGTCCAAAAATATGCAGTTTGTATTTTTAAATGTGAAAATCACAAGTACCGCACCAGCTGACATTTGGACTCTAACTGTGTCCACAGCCATTAATGGCTGTCCACAGCCACTTATTTTCTGTTCCGACAAAGGGCTCACACACTCAAAACACGAGCTGCATCTGTTTTCCCATCATGGGAAAGCAAACTCTTATCAACTTGTTGATAAAATCTATTTATCTTGTCAGCCAATGCAAATGGACACTCCTTCACAAAGATAAGTATTCCATTGCATAATCATTTTAAAAAACAACTTTTTACACATTTTGATCTCTGTTACAAACTAAAACCTTGTAAACAATCATATTAAGGACAGTATTAAAAAAAAATGTCTGTGTTGTTTCGTGGGTGGGTTCAGCACCTCGGATATCGGAGAAATTCTTCACATTTAATTCATGATGGAATGTCAATAGACCCACGACATGTTTAAAACACAATGCAACCAACAAATGCGTGCAGGAAAGCCAAAGCAATGTGCGAATCAAGCGAGCAATCCACAAGAACGAGTCATGAACATAGTGACGGGCCAAAATCAAAGTTGTTCGGTTTCATCCCATTTCTCACAGTTGGCTAGATAAGATGGGAATTTGAGAGCGATTGTGAAGCTGAGAAACCATCGTTAGAGGAAGTACTCACTGCTCTGCTGGGTCAACATCACGCAGACCGATATATACGATGTCTCGTGCCGAAAGGCAAGGTGAGAGCCATGAGAATCCAGATAGAGAAGGAATCTAAGAACAGAATCATTAAAAGTGATTTTTTTATTCATGTTCTCCAAAACCCATTCATTGCCTTTTCACATTATTTTAAAATTATAAACAAAATATTCCTTCCACCTGTCATCTTTGCCAACTTGTGTAAAAACTTTATCATCAATTTTCATTTTGTTTAAAGAGACAAACCTGTGGAAACAAACCAATTAATAACAATCATAATAACTGGAAAAGGCATTTCAAAATTGATCACCATTTTGTGCAGCAATGTGTGAATGATGACAAAATCAGAAATTCCCCAAAACCAATGTAGTTTTTCAACATTTATGGCAACACCATGTGACTGTATGCAAGAACAATGATCCGAACTCAACATTTATAGAAGTGTTTCTCAACATTTATTATATAGAATTCAGCCCCATTTTGGTCCAATTGTTATTCATTATCATGCATGCTGTACAATATCCAAATTGATATTACTCTGCACACACAAAGTGAAAAACGGGGTGAAGGAATTATTTCACTTAGCTTGTCTGTCTTCAGACATCAATTTATGACAGAGGAACTACTTAATTTCAATTGAAAGTCAAATTTTGAACAGGAATAAGAAAAGAATCCTAGAGTTCAGAAGTCAGGTCAGGTATGGGAGCATGTGCCAGAACAGCACGTCGCTGCGTCCACTTTCCGCCGGTACTCCAGGGGCCTCCGTCTGGCCATCCCCCAGGCAGATGCCAGGCCCATCCACATCTCCTTGAGATGATGGTCAACCTGTTGCAACCATGAGGCACGTGGTCGACCCACTGGCCTCCTCCACTCATGAGACTCCCTCGCTGAGAGAATCTGGTGAGCAGGATCAGAGTCAGGAAAACGAGCCACATGTCCATACAGCCGCAACTGATGCTCACGGACTATGCAGGTAACAAATCTCATCCGAGTCTCTCTCAGCAACCGCTCGTTGGACACAAAATCCGACCAGCGATAGCCAAGGATTCTCCGAAGAGACCTGGTACCAAAGGAATTAAGTCTCCATCTCAGATCCTTGGTCAGAGTCCAAGTCTCGCACCCAGAGAGCAAGACTGGAAGTACCAAGGACCTGAAGACTCGGACTTTCGTCCTCCCGCACAGGTACCGGCAGCGCCACACCCCATGATCCAGTGAATCCATGACTCCCCAGGCCCGACCCAGACGTCTATTGACCTCTGACTCGCAGCCAGCAGAGACATGAATATCACTGCCAAGGTAAGTGAATCTCTCCACGACCTCAACATCCTCACCAGAAACAGACACAGACAGGACAGCAGCATCCAAGATGTCACCGAAAGCCTGGATCTTAGTTTTGACCCAAGAAACCCGTAATCCCAACGGCTCCGACTCCTCATTCAGCACCTCGAGGGCCCCCAAGAGGATGTCTAAAGTCTCCGCAAAGATGACTGCATCATCTGCAAAGTCAAGGTCCGAGATCTTCACATTCCCAAATGACGCACCGCAACTTGATCTCTCCGACATCCTCCCTAGAATCCAGTCCATACAAGTGCTGAAAAGTGTGGGGGCAAGTACACATCCCTGACGAACTCCAGTAACAACTGGAAATAAGTCAGAGATGGTACCACCACACTTCACAGCACTCTCAGTACCAGAGTAGAGTTCAGACATCAGATCGATCAGTTTTGGTGGCACCCCACGAAGACCAAGAATCCTCCAGAGGACATCCCGATTCACTGAATCAAACGCTTTACAGAGATCAACATAGGCTGCAAGCAGCCCCTGCCGAAACTCTCGTCTGCGTTCGGTGAGGACACGAAGTGCAAGGATACGGTCAATCGTTGACCTCTTTGGTGTAAAGCCTGACTGCTCTGGACGCTGGTGCTCAAGCAGATGGTGGCGAACCCTATCGAGAATTATCCGAGCAAAGACCTTGCCCGGCACTGAGAGCAGCGTCACCCCTCGGTAGTTGTTGCAGTCTTGGCGATCACCCTTCCCTTTCCAGAGAGGGACAACAAGGCCCCTCTTCCAGTCAGTTGGGATGATGCCTGTGTTCCAGGCAGAGCACAAAACTGCATGCAACGACACGAGTGCAGCATTTCCACCAGCCTTGAGAAGTTCGGCATGGATGCCACAGATCCCTGGAGCTTTGCCTCGTTTCAACTGGTTCACCGCAGCCCGTGTTTCCACAAGCGTAGGTGGACCACAGTTGATTCGAGGGTCAGCAACAGGGATTGTGACACCCTTGACGTCCAACTCGACAGTTGGGGGATCAGCCTGGTACAACCGCTCAAAGTAACCGGCCCAGCGGGCCTTCACTTCAGACTCCTCTGTCAAGAGCCTACCACTCTCTGCTCGAACTGTAGTGCTCCGAGGGATGGGCTTGGATGAACGTAATGCGCGAATTCCCCTGTAAGCGGGACGAGAATCACCTGTCCACAGGTGATGCTCTACCCCCTCACAGATTCCTCGCACATAGGCCTCCTTGTCCACCCTCAGTGCACGTACAGTTTTACGCCTCAGCTCCCTGAACAGCTCAGCTCTGCCATTCAGCCTGGCCCTGCGACTCTGGTCAATGGTATCCAGTGTCCCTTGAGAGACAAAATTCTTCTTTGCCCTGCGGTGAGCTCCAAGGCATCCACCGGCAACATCAAGGACGGTGGTCTTGAAGGCGCTCCACAACTCTTCAGGACCCCCAAAGCACCCAGCCCCCCAAGTGTCCACTCAGCCTGTTCGCAAACTCCTCAGCTACTCTCTCATCCCTGAGCTTGGCAACATCCAGCCTCGGCTGGGATGGTACCATTCTCCAGGATTTAAGGTGCAGCTTTAGAGTTGCTACAACAAGCCTGTGGTCAGTATTGAGGAACTGAGCACTCCGGTAGACCCTGCAGTTCTGGATCATCCTCCAACGACCGTCAATGAGGACATGGTCAATCTCCTTTGCCACACCGCCAGCGTTGGAATACCAAGTCTAGCGATGAGCTTGTGGGCGCTGAAACCATGAACCAGCCACCCTAAGTCCATGACTTCTTGCAAAGTCAAGGAACTTAGTGCTATTCTGGTTCATAGTTCCTGACCCATGGGGACCAACACACACCTCATAACCGTCCCTATCAGTTCCAGTCGATGCATTGAAATCCCCCAAGACTAGAAGTGTATCTCGTCTGGGGCACTGATCAACCACAGACTCGAGTGTGGCGTAGAATGTGTCCTTCACGGTGAGATCACTCGCCTCAGTCGGAGCATAAACAGAGACCAGGGAAATGACACCTAAGGAGTGACGAATCCTTAATCTCATAATACGCTCGTTGACCGGTGTTACCTCATTTATCATTGGGGTCAGCTTATTGGACACAGCTACAGCAACTCCTTGGGTATGGTAACCATCAGAGCGACCAGACCAATAGTAGGTGTAACCACCCACCATTATCTCGCCGCAATCCGGTCTCCGAACCTCAGAGAAAGCTGCAATCCCGATGTCCAAACGCTTGAGCTCAGATGATAACAGAGACAGGTGATCATCCTCTCTTAGGGATAGGACATTCCAGGCACCCACCCGAAGGGACCGCCTCAGGTTAACCCAAGGAGACCGCCGTCTGGTGGACGACACCTCAGCACCACTCCGACACACTCTCCCGCAATCTGACCCAGGGATGTTACCCCGTGGTTTCCCTCCTATCAAAGATTGGGGGTCCCGAAGGCTTTGCCCCAATCCCGTCATCCGGTGAGCTGCCCTGCGAAGGGAAGCTGCACAGGAGGTACTCCCACGGAGTGGGTTTTCAGATTTTTTTGCGGTTTTGCGTTTTGCGGAACGAAGGGTTTTACGGTGGCCGGAGTGCAAATCCTGCCACCAACCTCCTAATAAGAAGTGACCCAACTGCAGGAGGACGTCCGCAGACACAGTTGGGCACTAGATATGGATGGCCGTTGGCTCACAAGGAGCTCCTCCGCCCTTTGACAGGTTTTGTTTTTAATCCTGCTGGGTGTCCATATCCAAACACCCTCCTCACCAGAAAACCTGGTGGGGGAGACGGTTTAGTCGCCGCCAACCCGACCATGGAACAGGTTAGTACAGGTTTACATGGTACCTGTAGCAGGTCACAGATCGAACCTGACCTGACAAAAACCTGTTCAGAAGTACTTGGACAAAATATTAAGGCATTTTACTTCATGTCGACCAATCAAATTTTCCGCTCGCAGACCATCTCCACTTCCTTTTCTCAAGCCTGCAAGCCACCCCCTCACCAATCCCTGCATACCCTGACTACCCCCTCACCAATCCCTGTACACAATCGGTACCACCTCAGTATCCCCTCACCATCTCACCACCAACTGCACGCACTCACTACATCCTCACCTCTCGCACGCACTCGCTACCCCCTCACCACTCTCTGCATGCAATCGGTACCACCTCACCACTCCATCACCATCTCACCACCACCTTTGTTATATGTTCTGTGTGTTTGCTCATATATGATTCTCGACAATGCATTCAACAAACAAAAATACATATCTACGAATTGCTGGATATGTTGCAATACTTATAAAAGCCCAGACACCAGCGTTTATGGCTTTATTTAATTTTCGCACATGCCATAACCTCTAGCATCTCTTAAACCAAGCCAAATTTCAAAATTTCAGTTCCAGAATTGAACTTAGCAGCAGTTCCAGCTGCTAAAAAGTGTTCATTTATCGAATTTGGACATGGTTTCACATTTCGGGCGTCTCCGAGAGGTGTTTAATGACGGATCGGTGATCGCTAATTGCTTGCCAAGTGAGCTGTTCCTTATATTATCAACCGTTTCATTGGAGTGCTTCCTTGAGTGATCAAGCCACTTGGTGAGAGCTTTACAATAGTCGCACTGTCACTGAATACTGTATATCGATCGACTTGAACAAAGTTCAGGGGCTATTCGCCTGTGATGGCCCCACGTTTTTCTGCGGTGCATCAGATGGTGGCTGGCTCGCTGAAAATGTGCAATTTTATTTTACACCATGTTTCCCCTTTTTGTACAACCTCATTTCATTATACAACCCATCACTTCAGTAGAGATATATTTAAGAAATTAAACGTTTAGTTTTTAGAAGTTACTTCAACCATGTCATTGGAGTGCTTGTTTAGAGTGCTCTTCAAGCTTCGATCTCAATAAGCTTCCATGGTGATACCGCGATGTGGTTTTCCGTGTGGACATTTATGGCGTTAAGAAGGCAAAATAAATTCGCAGTTTTCCGTGTGGACATATCTGGTGTTAAAACGGCAAAATAAATTAGATGATTACAATGAGTAAAAAATGTCTTCATTTACAAAGCAATAAATTGCCACATCATGGCAGGATAGCCAAGATGTACGCATGCTCACCCTAAGGTGTCTAGCCTGGGTTTGAATTCCAATGCAGCTATAAACTGTCATTCAGGTGTTTCACATGTCGGGTGATTCATCAATGTGTGGGGCTTCTCATGCATGGATGTTAAACTGGGCGTCACATCTTCCAGAATCCCCCCCCCACCCTCTCCCTCTCTCGCACCTCGGCCTCTCTCGACACTTTCCCCTCTCCCTCCCCTCTCTCGCTCACCCCTCCCTCCTGCTTCCCACCCCTCCACCTCGGTTGAGGGGACGATAGCATGTACGAATCAGATTCAGAGTGAGCCGACTGGAGGGGTGCAAAGGTCGCTGTAAATGCGAGCATGCATGCATGCTGGCAGGCAGGCCTTTGCCAGGTAGACAACGTGGGTTTTAAATGCTCCCGTCCGGTTTTATATATGTCACTCAGGAGTAAAAAATGAAAATGATGCTGTTTGAGCACGTTTTATCACCCTACCACCCCCCCCCCCCACTCATGCTGACTTCTCCTCCCATTGTGCTGCCTTCCCTTGCCTTCCCTTCATACCGCATTTTCTTCCCCTCATGCTGCCTTAACTTCCGTTGTCATCATGCTGCCTTCCCTTCCCTTTCCCTCACACTATCTTCACTCCACCTCCCCTCACACGTACCTCCTCATGCGATAACCTCTCTCTGTTATCATCTGAGCTCAAGTGTTTGGACATCGGTATTGCAGCACTCTTTGAGGTTCGGAGACCGGATTGTGGCGAGATCATGGCAGGTCGTTCGAGCTACGATTGGTCGAGTCGCTCTGATGGTTACCATGCCCAAGGAGTTGCTGTAGCGGTGTCCAATAAGCTGACTTCAATGATAACTGAGTTAACACCAGTCAACGAGCGTATGATGAAACAAAGGATTCGTCAATCCTTGGGTGTCATTTTCCTGCTCTCTGAATATGCAACGACTGAGGCGAGTGATCTCACTATGAAGGACACATTCTAGGCCACGCCCGAGTCAGTGGTCGATCAGTGCCCCAGGCAAGATACTCTTCTCATCTAACGGGATTTCAATACATCGAATGGAACTGATAGGGATGGTTACAAGACATGTGTTGGTCCCCATGGATCTGGAACTTTGAACCAGAGTAGCACTAAGTTCCTTGACTTTGCAAGAAGTCATGGATTTATGGTGTCTGGTAAATGGTTTCAGCACCCACAGGCTCATCGCTGGACTTGGTATTCCAACGCTGGCGGTGTGGCAAAGGAGATTGACCATGTGCTCATTGATGGCCGCTGGAGGATGATCCAGAACTGCATGGGCCACCGTAGGGCTCAGTTCCTAAATACTGACCACAAGCTTGTTGTAGCAACTCTAAAATTGCAGCTTACATCCAGGAGAATGGTACCATCCCAGACTAGGATATTGGCAAGCTGCAGGATGAGAGTGTGGCTGAGGAGATTGCGAACAAGCTGAGTGGAGATTTGGGGGGTCTGGGTGCTTTGGGAGATCCTGAAGAGTTGTCGAGTGCCTTCATCGGAAAATTCTTGATAGGGTTTGCCACCATCTGCTTGAGCACCAACATCCAGAGCAGTCAGGCTCCAAAGTCACCAAAGAGGTCAACGATTGATCCAAAGAGCAGTCACCAAAGAGGTCAACGATTGACCGTATCGTTGCTCTTCGTATCCTCACCAATCGTAGACGAGAGTTTCGGCAGGGGCTGCTTGCAGCTTATGTTGATCTCTGTAAAGCATTTGATTCAGTGAATCGGGATGCCTGGCCCCCACACTTTTCAGCACTTGTAGGGACTGTATTCTGGGGAGAATGTCAGAGAGATCAAGCTGTGGTGCATCGTTTGGGAATGTCAAGATCTCTGACCTTGATTTCACAGATGATGCAGTCATCTTTGCGGAGACTCCAGATATCCTTTTGGGGCCCTCGAGGTGCTAAATGAGGAGTCATAGCCGCTGGGATTATGGGTTACCTGGGTCAAAACTAATATCCAGGCTTTCAGTCACATCATGGATGCAGCTATCCAGTCTGTACCTGTTTGTGGAGAGGATGTTTATTATTTATGTTTGTATACATCGTCAAGGCTCGTATGAGAGCGAACACACAACGCACAGCAAGGGGGGGTGGGGGGGTGAGACAAGAGGGTGGGTGAGGGAAGGACAAAACAGTGGGGAACAGAGACATTACGAGATCTGGGGAAGGGCAAGGAACATGGGGAATACAAGATGGACATTACAGGGACTTTCTTTTAGGAAAGCAGGGAATTTGAAGGAGGTGGTTTGGGGTGGATTAACGGGGGTAAAAAGATCGAGCATTTGGATGGGGGAAGATAAGAAGTGGTGGTGAACAGCTGTTGTGAAGGCCTGGAGGGAAGAATGGGATTGAAGAGTGTGTGGGAGTTTAATCCAAAGGCGGGAAAAGAAAGAGGATGAAAGAGTGAAGGTGAGCAGTGATTCGTGATTTTGGTAGTTTTACCAGAAGAGGGTTGCTGGTGGTCCTTGAGCGCCCTCCGGAAATATGGTGGGGACATGTCGCAGACAGAACAGCGGGTGGGGGGGGGCGAGACCGGAGAGGAGATGGCAAAAGGAGATGGAAGCAGCGACCTGCCTGTGGTGAGAGAGTGAGAGGCCCAAAGACTCAGCCTCACCGCGGGAGATACCAATGATCCTAAATACCTTGGTTTCCATAGTGTGAAGCCGAGAAAGGCGAGAGGCAGGAGCACTAACACAGAGGGGAGAGCAGTACTCTGTCACACAGTGGACGAAAACTTTGTATGTGGTCAGGAGCTCAGGTGGGTTGGGGAAGGACTTTGCACGATGGAGGATTCCCAGTCGGTGACTGGCTTTGGAGGCCAGGTTGGAAATGTGGCTTTCCCAAGAAAGATCATGGCTGATAGTAAGACCCAGAAGCTTGAATGAAAGGACTTCTTCCGGAGGATTGTTGACAAAGTAGATAGTGGTTGGGTGGGGTGGGGAGTTCTAAACAGTCCTTTCAGAGAGACATCATGAGAGTGTGGGATTTGTCTGGATTGAAAGACATGTTCCACAGGTTGGATCAGTTTGTGATTTTATCCAGATCTGCAGAGAGCAAACAAGCTGCTGCTTGCCGGTCCGAGCGATGACAGATGGTACGGCAGAGGGTGGAGTAATGAGCAAAGAGATCAAGAGCATTTTCCAGAGAGTCAGAGAGATCACTGATGAAAACCCGAAAAAGACCAGGGCCCAGAATGGTGCCTTGAGGAACTCCTGCCTGGACAGGAAGAGGGGATGAGAGAACTCCATTTAGGGCCACCTGTTGCCTGTGACAGAAGAGGAAGTCTGCGAGCCATGAGTGGAGACGGCCTTGGATACCAAAGGAAGAGAGTTTGGTGAGCAGGGCAGGGTGCCAGACCATATCAAAAACATGTGATATGTCTCGGGAGATGGCTCTGATTTAATGTCCAGGGTAGCTTGACCTGGTCTGAAACCAAATTGATGATCGGAAATCAATCCATTGGAGCAGAGGAAGGATTTAATATCTGAAGCGATGATGGATTCCATGACCTTGCTGATGATTGGGAGAAGGCCGATTGGTCTGCAGTTGCAGGGATCTGTTTTTGCACATTTTTATGCAGGGGTGTAAAGTTTGCTGATTTCCAAGCAGATGGCAGATGACCTTGAGCAAATGAGAGGGTGAATAGAACAGAGATAGGGTGAGCAAGAGCAGCATAGCAGGTTTTTAGAACATGATAGGCCATGGGCGAGATAGGGCCATCGTGCACCCCCCCCACCTCCCAACAAAACTGTTTTTTTGAAGTGTCTGGATATGCTGAATACGAATTTGAATGTTATCATTGAAAATATTTGGATGCACTACCTCTTTTAGCCTCATGAAAAGGGGTACCCTCAAAAATGAATTTTATTCATTTGTGCCAAAAGCGATTTCCGTACCCAATCAGAATGGCTTCGAGACGACACATTACAGTGTCAGACTACACATATTATGGCTTATATGAAACATAATCTCATGCTGGTTCCATGTATGTGTCGAAAATTAATATATCCAAGAGCTTATATAACATGTTGAGTACATGTACTGTATCATCTTATTAACTGCCCATTACTGTGTTGTAGAGTTTTCAATAAAGCTTATTTTATCCTGTTTCTTGTTATATATCCTGCTAATTAACCATGAGGTGACATGCCAATGCCAACTGCATTCCACTTGATGCCAAAATGGGTCCAATATCTTGGATACCCGCAATGTTATCACATCCTAAATTGCATATGGTTAATCTCATTGTGTTTGATAACTATGACCAGAACCTCCATCGAGGTCAATACCTGACACAGAAATGACTTGGTGCTGAAGAGAAAGCTTGATTTCTCATGAACAAAGATATCCATATTGAAATTGGTATTGTGTGAATTTTTTTCCTCCACATAATTATATTTTTAATGTGCAGAATATGGCCATTGGAGCAGTAGTACAGACACCTCCCCCTCAAGGAACTTCAACAACAAATATTCATTTGCAGATTACTTAAGAATTATTCCCATCATTTACATTGAAGCCAACAGGTTAGTTAAGATGCAATTCATTTATTTTGACATCAACATCAAATATGTAGTTAAGTTTTCTCTTTTAGGTCAAAGACAATCACTTAAGTCAATTATGAATCACAAAATAACTATCAATTTTAAATTTAATCACAGATATGACATTTTAAATTTTTTAATGTTGGCTTTCTTATCTATTTGCAGGTTCACAGAGGCTCAGTGCAACCATGCAAAGTGATGTCTGACCCAATGCACTCATCAGAACGTCAAGGGAAAGAAGGCCCCCCAACCAAACGCCCGAAGGATGGTGGCAGTGGAGGCCATGGGACAAGGCCAAAGTCCAGGTGCATCATACACATCCCTGGGCTTCAGTATGGACCTCTCGTGGCATTATCAATAAGTGCAGAATCCGATGAAAGACTTGCCAGGTTGAAGGACATACATGACAGGAGACTGTCTCAGCCATTAGAATCTGTTCACCGAATGACTGCTACCTGTGACCTCATACCAAACACCATTACTGAAGGTGATGGATATCACAGAGAATGTTCCCAAAAATTTACTGTGAATCTCAATCGACTTTCCAGTCATTGTGATCCATCTGAACCATCATGTTCCAAGTTAAGTCGGAGGGGCTCAGCTGGTGACAAGGTACTATTCTCACCCGATTGTATATTCTGCCACTCGATGGAACGGAAGAAAGTGAAAGTCAAAGGGACATGGACTACTGAGGGCTTAAGTCAGTTTGAGTTTGATGGATGGAGAACGGTGCTCAAAACTGCTGAGGACAAATTAGATGAGAAGTTGCTGATCAGAATTAGAGGCCATGATTTGTTTGCTACAGAAGCTAAATACCACAAATACTGCAGGGTCCAATACACACAAAATGCCGACAAATGGAGAAGTACAAGCATAGAAGACAAGGAGCAACAAATCAAACTAGCAGAGGCACAGAGTGAGGCGTTTGGTGCTGTCTGCCAAGTCATCAACAGGGATATCATCATCAGCAAGAATATGATGAAACTGTCAGAGCTAACTGAAATTTATATCTCTCACCTGAAATGCACCAACTTCCCCAATCCCAAATTTCATGGAGAAAACCTCAAAGCTAAGCTGGAGAAACATGACAAATACAAGGACAGACTGGCCTTCTGCACACTAAACAGAAGAAGCAACTTCCAGTCTTACATTGTCCAGAGCTCTCACCATGACATTAGTGACACAGTTCGATGTGCATATGAACTTGGTTCTAGGGACATGATCCAGGATGTTGGAAATTACCTACGTCAAGTGATTCTGGAGAGCTTTGCAAAAGCTGATGACTTGAAATGGCTTCCATCTGCGCAGAACCTTGGAAATGGTTAATGGCATTTACATCGAATGGAACTGCTCATTGATGTCACTGCTCACAAACTGCTCATCGAATGGAACTGCTCATTGAACTGCACATCGCGGTATCACCATGGAACAGCTCTAATTCCATCACAATTGGAAAAAAAATTGAATTAACTGATATCAGGCAAACCAACTCCTCACACGTCGAAAGTGCACAGGCTCCTGAATTCAATTGGGAAAGATATTTGTCGTGCAGCATTGAATGGGGAATGGAAACTCCCGAAGCATATGCTCATATGCATGACACTTCGTCACCTTTTCAGGAGCAAAAATTGATAACCTTGCTGAACCTAATGGGACACTCAGAAAACTACTCATTCTCACTGGAGTTGGAAACTGCCCTTGCTCAGGCTGTTGCTGAAACATCAAGTCTGCTGTCAATGCAAATCATTCGATCACCAGGGGCCCCTTCCATTTTCCACTCTGAATTTGATAATTTTGACCAGTTACTGAACAACCTCACTGGAATGGTCTCAATCCACACTGCACATGGCATCATGCTACAGGACACAGAAGGCAAGCCAGAGGATCAGGAGAGTGAACTACCAGGTTGGGATATGGAAGAAGGCCCACATTTGCCAACCCTGATATCCCTGATGCTGGTGACGGATATCCCTGATGTTGGGCACTTGTCAACCAAAAACTGGAGCCTCTCTGGTAAGAGGGGTGTGTTCTCCCACAGCAGTTGACAGATATTGCTGAATCGGTGAACACCAGTGATGATGGAGATGATGAATCAGATGACGATGACAGCATACCAGAGGAACAGGAGTACTCACCTGGTGACAGCTTGGAGTCTGACCAAGATTGAAGAACATAGCTGAACCATTAGCTGTTGACATTGATTGAAATGGATGACAGTAAAATCTCATGATATTGTTACTTACCTGATGAATACAATGAAACTGTACGATCATGATAATATATCAACAGAAATATCTTGAAATATGTATATGAAAGATATACTGTGTTATCGCTTGGTAAAAGGAACAATGTTACAGACTGTTATTACCTCCTATATGTAAATATAATGTTGGTTTCAATCATTGTTTGTAATCAGAATTTGGGAAATAAGTATGAATGTAGCACATTTTATATGTATTGTAAAATACATTACTATATTATTTAGAGTGGGAAAGAATATACCAGCGATATTAACATGAATAATGTTCTCAGCAATTTATTTTATTTTTAAAACCCAACCCTGCTTTTGATTTTGTGAATACCGTTCTGTTGTTTATAGTGTGATAACATCATGTGTGTTCATGTTATCTGGATTAAATTGTATTTGGATACTATATATCTGGATTACAAATTAAGTCAGATTCTTATTCTGGACTAGTTGGCAGAAGAAAAAAAATGTCTTAAAAATAAGCTTTATTGAAACTTCTACAACACAGTAATGAATGGTTAATAAGACGATACAGTACATGTACTCAACATGTTATATAAGCTCTTGGATATATTAATTTTAGACACATACATGGAACCAGCATGAGATTATGTTTCACATAATCCATAATATGTGGAGTCTGACAGTGTAATGGGTCGTCTCGAAGCCATTCTGATTGGGTACGGAAATAGCTTTTGGCACAAATGACGAAAATTCATTTTTGAGGGTACCCCTTTTCATGAGGCTAAAAGAGGTAGTGCATCCCAATATTTTCAATGTTAACATTCAAATTCATATTCAGCATATACAGACACTTCAAAAAAACAGTTTTGTTGGGAGGTGGGGGGGGGATGCACGGTGGCCCTATCAAGCCCATGGCCTATGAGGGCGGATGTTGTTTGGACTGGTTGCAGAATCTGAGTCGAGGTTTCAGTGTGGAAGAAGAAAAAAAAATTATATTCATGTACTCTCAATTATAATTGTTGCTTTATATGCTATAGTCAAATTGGCTGTCAATTATGTTTCCCTTTGCCCAAGTGTCTTTTGACTGAAATATTGATAAAAGGAATGTCTTACTATGAGACAGGGTGGCGTGGTTGATGGCACTGCAACTTTTGCCATGATTATGTCATTCTCTTTCACCCAGTGGACACATATTGCAGTTTGAGTTATTTTGCCTAATGCTTATCAGACAAATGTACTCACTGCCTTTTATATACACAATTCCTTATATTCATTAATTGTAAGACCTAAAACCTAATGTTTTATCCTGTACTCCTTTTGGTTGTCTGCTTTTTAGTATTTTGTCTGATTCTCACCAAGGCCAGCTGAAAGTCACAATGTTCTCTCTCCCTTTGTTCTCCCAGCCCTCTCCACTCCCACGAAAGCATATAAATGTCAAAAAATGTAAACTTAGCTTTGTGCAAATCATTGTGGATGTTTACATCTCAGTGTTTTGGACTCCGTGGTACCGCTAATAAAAGTTCTCTGATCGAATGTACTTTTCATCGTGGACAGTGAATTAATTGTTTATTACAAATTGAGTAATATGATTTACACCAAGTCGGTTAATAGAACAAATCAGAAAATTCCACAACAAAAGCAAGCTCTCCACTTTGTCACAACAAAAGGACACAGAGTCCAGGGACACTTGGGTGTGACTGGGTCAGATGGGTACAGAAAGCAATGGGTTTCTGACACAAGAATTCTATGCAAACACCGAGTTTAGGCATTCAGCCTTTTCACGTGCGGTACCAGCAGTGCGGCCATTTGAGGTAAGGGAGGGGATGGAGGGTGAACATACACCAGAAACATTTGATTAGAAGCCACCTTGGATTTGGAGGAGGAAGAGTGCTTTGAGAGTTCAGACTTGAGATTTGTAAGATTTTGTTTTCTGGCTCTCCTGAAGGTAGAAACACTTGTTCCGAGCTTTATGGAAGGAACTGAGATTATCCTGAGTTGGGTTTGCTTTCCATGAGGCAAAGGCAAGTTGTTTCAGGACAACTGCCTTGCCGCAAGCTTCAGTGAGCCATAGGCGGGAGGAAGAGTCGGACAACTGAAGACAAGATGGTGTTTTATCTGTGCATGAGAGAGAGCAAGTTTCTTTGAAAGAATTCCCAGGACAAGTTGATGTTGGAGAAAGTAGTGATGGGAGACCAGTCGAGAAGTTTAATGGCTGCTTGGAGACCCTGCCGCTCAGCCTGAGTGAAATGCCAGACTCAAGGGCGCTAAGGTGGTTCTCTAATAACAGCCAGAGAGATGTTTACTTTGACAAGCACGTGGTCAGAAGAACTGATTTGAGCGGAGGAAGAACAGCAGATATTTTCATGGAAATGTGTCAAAATCTGATCCAGAGGAGAGAGAGTACCATTGGTTGAGATCCGGGTCGGGAAGTTGACAGATTGAGTCAGTCCCAAATTGGGACTCCCAATGAGTCGCAGAAGTCTTTTGCTGAAGTGCCATGACAGGTGAGAGAGGTACCCACACCCAGCCAACTGGCATGATGACAATAAGGTCACCACATGTGAGGAAGAGAGAGTTCAGATGAGAGGATAGAAGTTGGTCCATGTTTTTGGATAGTGAGGTGTAAATGGAGTGACCACTGTTTGGTGTGCGGTACAGCCCACATATAAACATGAGGTGGGTGTGGTGGGAAAAAACTAAATTTCCACAAGTTGGATCAGCTTACAAACAGAGAATCTTTTATTTCGTATATACGAAGGAAGAACTTTGAATGATTCACTGAAACATTCGAATGGACTTCACTGAAACAGAAGCTCGGAGCAATTCCTCTTATACACAATTTGACATTCCAAAGAAAGAGAGGGTGATAAGCATGAGCCAACATAACTCAAAACTGCAATACGTGTCCAACTTTGGGTGGGAGGGAGAGAATGACACAATCACGGTCAAAACTTGCAGTGTTATCAACCAGGTCACCCTGTTTCCATGCAGTGAGCAAGACCTTTCTTCAAAGTAAGATATTCCATTTATCAATATGTAGGTCAAAACACTCTTGGGAAAAGGGAAACATTACTGACAGCCAATTCGACAATAGTACAAAAATTAAATTTATAAAGTACCAGCAACAATTATAATTGAGAACTACATGAATATAATTTTCTTCCACATGGGAGTGGAGGGGAAGCCTTAGCCAGAGGTATTCCTCGGGGTGTTGGGGAGTGAGGACAGTGCATGGAGAGTGAGGAATAGAGTCTTTGATGAAGAGAGCAACACCTCCACCAGGACAAGGTTCAGCTCTATCATACTGGAGGAGGGAGTAACCGGGAAGAGCTATGAGGAAGTCAGAGACGTGTTGAGGGAGGAAAGTTTCTGTTCGGCAGATTATATCTGGTTTGTTAGTGACAACCTGTATGGAAAGATCTTTCAGGTTTGAACGAAAGCCCCGGATATTTGAGGTCCATACTGTTAATGAAGAGGGAGGGGAGGAGGCTTTGGGTGCAGGGGAGGGAGGGGAGGGTAGGACAAGGGAGGAGGGGGGAAAGTAAGGAAAGTTGTTGAAAGAGTGTAGGGGATTGCAGATGAGCAAGGGGAGTGGGGCCGGATGAGGAGGAGAAAAGGGTCTGTGGTGCTGGGTTGAGGTTCGGTGGGGAGTAATAAGAGAGGGGGAAGAAGGCAGTTGAAGATTTGATGAGGTAGAGTGATGAGATGGAGGAGAGAGGGCAGGGGAAGGAGGCAGCTTCGTGAATGTGAGGGGGGGTGAGCAACTTTGAGAAGGGTGAATGAGAGGTGTTGGCTGGTGTTTGTTTCATGCCTGGTGTTGGCTTAATGCTTAGGGTGGTGGGCTTGGGATCCTCGGGTCCCGAGTTTAAATCCCGCTCAGCTGTTGAATTAATACCAGGTGGGGTTAACTCGGCCTGTCATCCTTCTGAGGTCGGCAAAATGAGTGCCAGTATGCTGGTGTACTGTGTCGGATTGGCAACCTGTCCAGGATTGTGCCCAATAGCCAAGGAGACTGCATAGGCAGCACCAACGCTCTGAACAGAGTATGGTCCCAATGGTGGGGGTGGTGGTGAGTGAGAGGGGAGAATGGTGGGAGAAATGTGAGGGGGGAGTTTTGAGAAAGGTGAGAAGGAAGTTTGGAGGGGGAAGAGTGTGATGGTTGCTTTGAGAGGGAGGGGTGAGATGGGTGAATGGGCACTGAAATTGGAAAAAAAAATTGATGATTGATGGAAAGTGAACATGCATTGCAAACTGGGATTGTTTACTTTTTAGTTTGGAAATGTGACTGTAGACATTACTTGAGAGATGCAATACAGGCAAATTAAGAGAATGGAGAGAAGAAATGTTGTTACAGTTGGATTTTTTTGACAACGTATGAATGAAAGGTCTAATTGAGAGCAGTCTTCTGAAATAGAATAAGAGTTGTGAATTATGATACAGTAATGAGAACCACACGTGTGAAAGAAGAAGATGAAGTATTATAAGAGACGGTTTTTATTAATATTATTGTTTGAGAGAGTTTTCGTCAGATTAGGTAACAGAAAGGTTGGAGAAAAAAAATCGTGAGGTGAATGGTGAATTTGGATCGGTAAACGCAGAGTGAAGCTGATGTATCAATGAAAAGTACCAGGAAGAGGGTGGAGAGACACGTGGTTTCAGGTGTATGGTGAGAAAAGACACAAGGAAAAATATTTTGTTTGTTTTTGATGGATTTATGAAGATTAGAGAAAGGAAGGTTGCAGGAAGAGATCATGAAAGTAATGGTGAGAGTGGGTCAGATAAAATAGAAGAAAGATGGTGTGCCGGCAGAAGGAGGAAGAAAAAGAAGAAGGATCTGCACTCGTGGGTATGGAGGGAGAAGGGGTTGTTGTATTTTTTGTTATTTTATAAATTTAACACAAGAAACAGAGGGTGTAGTTGGGAGGGATCGATGGGGGCCATTGGGAAAAGTGGGGAAAATAGGAATTGATGGCAATAGGGAGAGTACAATAAAAACGATCGTACACCTAGACGGGAAGGACGGGTGGGCCTCAAGGAACCGGATAAGACAAGGTCGATGAAAACTCACAAAATGGCGTGATCTTTGAAACAAAACCGAACTAGTAACACACAGTAAACATGTAGGTGAGAAAATAAACAGTTAAAACGTGACGTATTCCGACCGAAAATTTAACTTTGAGAAAGTCGGCAGAGATCCCCGAGAGAAGCCGCCATCACCCCAAACCCGGAACCTGAAGTCAATTTTGAAATCAAGGAGAGATTCAATTACCTTGGCAGTGATATTCATGTCTCTGCTGGCTGTGAGCCAGAGGTCAATAGACGTCTGGGTCGGGCCTGGGGAGTCATGGATTCACTGGAACATGGGTGTGGTGCTGCCGGTACCTGTGGGGAAGACGAAAGTCCAAGTCTTCAGGGTCCTTGGTGCTTCCAGTCTTGCTATATGGATGTGAGACTTGGACTCTGACCATGGATCTGAGATGGAGACTTCATTCCTTTGATACCAGGTCTCTTCGGAGAATCCTTGGCTATTGCTGGTCGGACTTTATGTCCAACGAGCGGTTGCTGGGAGAGACTCGAATGAGATTTGTTACCTGCATAGTCCGTGAGCATCAGCTGCGGCTGTGTGGACATGTGTCTCATTTTGCTGACGCTGATCCTGCTCACCAGATTCTCTCAGCGAGGGATCCTCTTGAGTGGAGGAGGCCAACGGGCCGACCACATGCCTCATGGTTGCAGCAGGTTGATCAGCACCTCGAGGAGATGGGGATGGTCCAGGAATCTGCCTGGGGATGGCTAAACGGAGGCCCCTGGAGTACCGGCGGAAAGTGGATGCAGCGACGTGCTGCTCCAGTGCATGCTCCCATACCTGACCTGACCTGAATTAGAATGACAGATCATCTATAAAATATGTATCCATACCATTACTGTGTGAGTACATCTATAAAGTTTGCACAACAACATATGTAAATCAGTAGTCTATCCATATATGTAAAAACAAAAAGCATGGTGAGGTGAGGAGCGATGTAGTCCGTGAAGACTATATGCCTATGAATGATGTCATGTTTGAACGTTAATTCCCCATGACCCCAAAGACCCAGATGACCCAAACGTCTCCGAGGACCCTAAATAACCAAAATACTCCAAAGACCCAAAAGTCACTGAGGACTCAAAAGACCCCAAAGACCCAAAAGGCCACAAAAACTGCCGAAGATCCAAAGACCCAAAAGTCACCGAGGATCCCAAAGACCCAAAAAGACCCCGAAGACCCTAAAGACCCAAAAGTCATGAAGGACCCAAAAGTCACTGAGGATCCCAAAGACCCCAAAAAGACCCCAAAGACCCTAAAGACCCAAAAGTCACCGAGGACAAAAACAACACCCAAAAGTCATCGAGGACCAAAAAGTCACCCAGGACCCAAAACACCCGAAGACCCAAAATATGCCGAAGACCTAAAATCCCCCAAAAATCAAAAACTCCACGAAGACTCAAAAGACCGAAAGGACCATAAAGACCTTGAGGAGCCAAAAGACCCCAAAGACCCTGAACACCATTTAAACTCCTTATTTCCTTCAGACAGATTAGATAACTCAGACCCTTGACCATTTAGACCACTTGGACATTTTTATATTGCAAACTACCAAATACGACTCGTCACTTCACTGACAAGAATACTAAGAGGGGAGGGGGGAGAAAAACAGAGGGGGTGGAGAGAGAGAGAGGGGGGGAGAGGGAGAGGGAGAGACAGAAAGAGAGAGAGGTGGGGGAGAGAGAGAGGGGGTGAGAGAGGGAGGGAGAGAGTGAGAAGGTGAAGGTGAAGAGAGAGGGGAGAGAGAGTAAGCGAGGAGGGAGAGTGAGGAGGGGTGGGGAAAGGGAAGGCAGTATGAGGTGTGAGGAAGGGAAGGCAGACGCGCGGTGAAACGTTAATAACGATTCATACAGTCTCATCAAAATTATTCTGCAATGCATAACAGTGAAGATGGAAACAAAATAAGGTCTGAAATTAAATTTTCTTCCAGTCGACCTATCAATACTGCCCAGAGACAAACAACACACAGGCACGTCCAGAAATAAAGCATCCAGAGGAAAGCAGCACCCGGACACAAACAGAGATAAATACCGCCCAGACACGTCCAGAGATAAATACCGCCGAGACATGTCCAGAGATAAATACCGCCCAGACACGTCCAGAGATAAATACCACCCAGACACATCCAGAGATAAACACCGCCCAGACACATCCAGAGATAAATACCGCCCAGACACGTCCAGAGATAAACAAACATAGTCCGGAGAGGTCCGGAGACAAACAAACACGACCCGCACAGGTCCGGAGACAAGCGAACATGGCCCGGACAGATCCGGAGACAAACAAACACAGCCAAACAGCCAAATCGTCCGAAGACAAACACCGTCCAGAAATAAACAACGCCTGGGCATGTCTGGAGATAAACACCATGTGGAAACAAAAACCACCAGGACACGTTCAGTGATAAACACCATCTGGAGACAAACACCTCCTGGAAACATCCAGAGACAAACACTGCATGGATACGCCCAGAACTACGCTGTCCGGAGACAAACTCCCATCTGGACATAAACACCGATCGGACACATCCAGAGATAAATACAACCCGAACACGTCCAGAGACAAACACCATTGAGCAGGGGTGGGGGAAGGGTTCTATCAAGAGATAACCAACGCCTGGCCACGTCTGGAGAGAAACTCCGTCCAGGAGGCAAACACCGACCAGACATGTCCAGAGACAAACATGGACAGGTACGAAGACAAACATCGCTCGGACTTAAACACCTCCTGGCCATGTTCAGAGATAAATACCGCCCGGAGCGGGGCAGACTGAGGACTCAGGCATTCGGGCACCAACCGAGGGCCCGGGCCATCAAAGTGCCCGAGCTCAAATTTTTTTTTTATATATTAAACATTTAACTTGCTTTAACCAACATGACCAGTGACCTTTCCGGAAATGTTATCTTGTTTGTACTTATTAGAATGGCATAGTACACATTCATATGGAAACATGTACTGTCTCTCTTCTCAGTTCTTGCACCATTCACTCCTTCAGACATAAGCACTCGTTTACTGTCGGGCTTGTTCATTGCCCTCCACCCCTCCCCCATGTAAATATTGATTGCTCTCCTCTTGTCTGGCTTCAGTTGCATCGGTAAATAACGAAGAGCAATTTGAGATTGCATACCCTTGAGAGAACATGTGTTGTGTGCTGTATTTTGTGTGCTGGTGTGTTACGAAATTAATTATACAGTAGACATAATTAATACATTCCAATAGGTAAATAGTAGATAACTAATAAATGTATTCACATTCCAATTGTACCTTTTTTAATAGATATCCTCCTTTTGATGTGATCTTTCATATTTATTTCATTATGAGAAAAAAACAGGAAGACGCATTGATTCGAGCCATACATTCAGGCCTGGGGTATTCAGCCACATATAGTCGGTGACAAATACGGCACAATCCTGACAATGGAAACTTGGCCGAATGTGTATTTATTCCATTGACTCCTATAGAGGACTGGAACCTCACGATCTCGGGGTTTGTAACTTGAGTATGAAGGATTAACTTCAGTCCGGGGCTAAAATGACTTCGAGAAGGACTAGAGACACGATCTCGGGATCCATATAGGGTTTTTTGAGGATGGAGAGTTCAATAGTGTCATTTTCACCACCACCTGAGGTCATCTTCAAGGTCATATTTCAAGGTCAAATTACTGAATTTTGGTATTTTTTGCCCGTTTTTGTGTCTAACTCATAGAGGAAAACTTTTGTAAAGTCTATGACAAAACATGACATTGTGCACCAACTGCACCGACTTTCTGATTTCTATCATCGTTAACTGATGTATGTTTTGTTTGTTTCTCTTTCAGAAACTGTCCAGCTGGTGATCTCACAGGATCTTTGTGTTGTTTCCTGCTTTGGTGACAATATGCAATGTCGTTGCAGCTGCTATGGTTGTAGAGGAAACTATGATGGGACGCCTTATGTAAAGGTCATATCCTTCCCAAAAGATCCTGAGGAGAGGGAGAGATGGATATTGGCAATGCCAAATGAGAAAGAAAGCTTGAGATGCTTAAAAGAGATATATATTTGTGAGACACATTTCAATTGTGATTGGGTGTCAGTTAGAGGTGGAAAATGACCCAAAGAACCCCCATCAATATTTCCTGGAGTACCGAAATCAGCTTTGAAGCAGGTGACCTCAGCCCCACACCCAACATCATCTTCAATGTCAGAATCAAGAGCTAAGAAGATGCAGGCAGCTGATGAGGTTGCAGACAATATCCAAGATTTCGACCACTTCTGTGCTAAAATCAGCTCCTATTTTCTTGGCTTTAACGTCATAAAAGACCAGGAAAAACTTTACCTATCAAGAACTGATGCTACTGGACAAACTGTCAAGCAGTTCTTTCATTTCCAACAAGTTCACTCACCTTTTGGATTTCTATTCTTGAATAAAGTTGAGAAAGATGGCATTGAGGTGCTCAAACGACTTTTCCTTTGCAGAAGAACAGCCTGCTCTCAAAATGTTCCCAGATTAGATCCATAACTGACCAGGTAAACATCTATGAATGCACAAGCAAGGAAATTCTTCAGCTTGTAATAAGCCAGCTCTGTTGGATGACTGAGGCACACGAGCTTCCTCATTTCACCTTCCTTCTGTCGCAGCTGCAGATTCTGGCAGAGAAAGACTTTGACTATGTTCTTCCTGCTATATTTGCAGATGAAGCCTTGGAAAAGATTTTCGGCCAAGCCAGGCAAAGAAGCGGTGGAAACTTCTACGTTGACGTAGTTGACATTATGGCTGCAGCTAAAATTGTAAATTTGCAAACACTCATTAAGCATGACATTATGCCCAAATCTAGTTCTCGTGTGATTGATTGCGACAAGAACTGCACAACTTCCATAAATCCAGATGAGTGAAGTGAACTCATTGATGAGATTACTCCTCAAGACACTCAGGATCTCTTGGGGTCTGACGATTCCCTTAAGCATAAAGTCGTTTATTTGGCCAGATACCTTGTTCATAAATATGGTGATAGCACTAGTATGGAGGAGATCATTGATGATGAAGATGGTAACGAGGTGTCATCTGAGTTTCTAGATAATTTGAATAGAGGTGGATTGAGTGTGCCGACGATGTTAACAGTCTTTTTTGTACATTATGCCTATAATTTGTATGATAAGACTAAAAAAATGCATTGCCGATTTCATTTTGCTGAGCTATTATCCTCTGTAGATGCACCTTTAGCTAGTAGTAATGCTGCATGTACTACTTTAGCTAACATTCTATTGAAAGCTCATGTCCTCAATGTAAGTGACAAAGAAAAAGCTTCGGGATGCCTCAGGAGGCAAGAAAAGCTCTTCAACTCGTGATAGACATAGACATAGTTGTATTTGGCATTGTGTTGTGACATGCATATAATGTTTATGTAATACGATATATGACAATAAATATCAGTTTGACAGTTCTACACACTTGCATCTTATTGCAATCAGCCATCTATCACCGTTTATGAGTTAGACACAAAAACGGGCAAAAAATACCAAAATTCAGTAATTTGATCTTGAAATATGACCTTGAAGATGACCTTAGGTGGTGTTGAAAATGACACTATTGAACTCGCCGTCCTCAAAAACCCCTATATGGATCCCGAGATCGTGTCTCTAGCCCTTCGAGAAGTCATTTCAGCCCCGGACTCAAGTTAATCCTTCAGACTCAAGTTACAAACCCCGAGCATGGGAGATTCCAGTCCTTCTCTGTAGGAGTCTATGATTTATTCCCAACTCCCTCCTCCAAGCCCAGCTCGGAAAACATGTTTATTTTCCCTCATATTTTTAAATTCACCAATATGCACAAGTGTTCACAATCTGAATATCAAACAGTTTTCAACACAAAATTAATGTAATTGTTTGCATTCATGTGTTGAACATAAAATAATTGAAGTTGTCACTGATACTGCATGTAAGCTTTCACAGCTTAGGTTACCTATGCTGGCCTGGAGTTAAAGTTTAAAGTGAAATCAGTTTCATATCTCACCTTGAACACGAGATTTCTCACCTTGAGCACAATAATTTTTTTGCAAAAGCACATCTTCACTTTTGTCCCCAAATTTCAGCTTCCTAGCTCAAAGGATGGCTGAGATATCACCCAGACAAACAAACAAACAAGCCGGAAGGCAGACATAGGTCGCGAGCATCTGATGACCTTTGACCCCTGATCTGAGTTAATCTAGTACTAAGTACTTACGAAATTGCAATCGAATCGGTTAACCCGTGTATGAGCAAGGGGGCTTTGAATGGTCATTTTGCCCGAACAATGCACTCATTGACCTTTGACCCCTGACCAAGCCGAGATAGGTCAATATGTCCTGCAGCAAAGATGTAGTACTCATTGAGTACTATGTACCTATGAACTTTCATTCGAATCGGTTAATCCGTGTAGGAGCAAGGGTGCCTTAAATGGTAATTTCGCCCGAAAAATGCACTTATTGATCTTTCACCCCTGACCTACTCGAGATAGGTCATTATGCAAATGAGCAAAGTTGTAGTACTCATTACTGTCTATAAGCATGTAAAGATTCATTCGATTCAGTTCAACCGTCTTGGAGCTAGTGTACTTTGAATTTTCAGCGGGAATGCTCAATGGCCCTCGGACACCCAAGTTGAGAGGGTCACCATTTGGAAACTAGAAGATAGAGAAAAAAATGGATGTCATATAGCAGATAGAGAATCACCTTAAGATTATGCATACCAAATCTCATCGAGTTCCATCTACTGATAACTACTCAGTTTCAATTTGAATGAAAAGTCCCGAAAATGCGGTTTGATATCGGAAATACCCAAAGTTCGAGGGGGTGCTGTGGGTGAACAAAGATATAAATCGAAAATCCGGCTTGATTGTTTGTGCACAATGCATTCCAGATGATTATTGTGAATTTTCATGACCATCTGATCAAAACCCTAGGAGGAGTAGCATTTGGTGCAAAGGCACCTCAAGTTCTTGCATATTATTGATTTTTGCGCTTTGACCCCTGACCTCAGCAATATCAGTCAATATGTCCTGAGGCAAAGTTGTAGTACTCATTGCGTGCTATGAACCTGCAAAGTTTCATTCAGATCGATGCACTCACCTTGTCGCTAGGGGGCCTTCAATTTTCGCCAATTTTCGGGAATACCCCATTTGTAGTGGGCGCTGCGGGTAAACTATTCCATATATCACAAACACCGGAATATATTGGGTAGAGCATCACCTGTAGATGATGCATGCCACATTTCATAAGCCTACGTGGGATAATAGCTTTCGGAATTGATTTCGCATGAATGGTACCGATTTTGAAGGTTTTTCGGCTGTTGCTAGGGGACCAAAGCGTCCCTAGCAACCATCACAATTTCCAAAGCACTAGGTCATAAGATGTACCAACCACCCGAGTTTGGTCTAAATCGGCCCACGTTTACTACCAATTATGCTGATGACAAACGAACATACATCCAAACAAACAGAATTACTGACAATAAGGGTCACCTATTTCGGCGACCCAAAAAAACAGTAAAAACTGAGTACTCCCTGCCTTCAGTGCCTGGTGATGATGTCATGCATTGCCGAGATATGGAATTGGGAAGGAGTGGTGTACAAAAAGTGTAATATTTTATAATTAGTGCTGTGAAAAAAATGAAGTTATCCTCATCTCTGTAGCAGGGATGAAAAAGCTCGGTCCGGACATATTGCAGCATAATGGCGACCCAGTGGTCAAAACCCTTTGTTTCTTGAGGTTACAAAAAAAAAAATCTAAGCACCCAGATAATTATCTGAAAAACAAATATATTCCTGCATTGTCCATTGTTCCCAAATGACACAATTCTGAAAATAAAGAACATCACTCGTTGGATAGAAAACCTGGTGTTTGCACCTTGTCCTGCAGCTCATGAAGCAAGAAGGCCACGGGCTGTCCATGGAGGTTTCCAGTGCGTGATGTTAGTGGTGTGTTGACATCAGGATGTGCGTCCACCCAGATAACTGCAGGATTTTGCTGTGCCAGGGAGTGGCCAAACACGGAGCCAAGAGCAAGACTGTCAAAACAAACCCAGGCAGTTCGTCAAGCCCTGAGCCATTGAATGTCAAACGTTTGCACTGGTCTTTTTTTTTTTTTAGATACACGACTGGTCAAAAGTTTTAGAACACCCCCATTTTTCCAGTTTTTGCTGAAATTTAAGCAGTTTAATGTTTCAATGTCCTCTGAAATTAAAGCATAGAACAAATAAACAATTGCAGATAATAAAGAAATCATGGAATCGTTTTGTTGAACAAAATTTAATCTACATTTTTGACTCATCAAAGTAGCCACCTTTTGCAGATATAACAGCCGAACATACTCGTGGCATTCTTTCTGCAATGGAAATCAAATATTGTTCGGGAAGTTCTTCCCAACACTGTTGCAGAAGTTTCCACAAATGTGTTGCACTTGTAGGTTGCTTTGCTTTCACCCTTCTGTCCAGTTCATCCCAAACCAGCTCGATGGGGTTTAGGTCTGGAGACTGTGCTGGCCATTCCATGATTTGAAGCCTACCATCTTGTTCTTTTCTTCAAAGGTAGTTCTGACATAGCCTGAAGGTATGTTTTGGGTCGTTATCTTGCTGTAGGATGAATCCCTGACCAACTAGGCGGAGACCAAAGGGTATTGCATGGCGCTGCAAAATGCTGTAGTAGCCCTTTAGGTTCAGGGTGTCAGTCACTCTGTGCAAGTCACCGACTCTGGATC
This sequence comes from Eptatretus burgeri, assembly GCF_056783735.1. Classification (NCBI taxonomy): domain Eukaryota; kingdom Metazoa; phylum Chordata; class Myxini; order Myxiniformes; family Myxinidae; genus Eptatretus; species Eptatretus burgeri. The sequence continues at coordinate 111,957,413 of NC_140967.1, read as the reverse complement.
CAGCAAGAGAACCCCAGATCATCACAATTCCTCCTCCATGTTTGACAGTTGGTGTCACACACTGAGGAACCATCCTTTCGCCTATTCGATGGCATACAAAAACCCTGCGTGATGAACCGAAGATTTCAAATTTCAATTCATCGGTCCATAAGACCTTCCAATTTTCAGTAGTCCACTGGTGGTGCTTCATGGCCCAGGCAAGCCTCTTTTTCTTATTTTGCCATCTTAGCAATGGCTTCCTTACTGCCACTCAACCTGTCAAACCTGCAGCTCGAAGTCTTCTCTTCACAATTGAAACTGAGACTTCCTTCCTTTGACCAGTGTTAAGCTGTGCTTGAAGCTGCTGTCCTGTGAGCCGCTTATCACACAAGCTGTTGACTCTCAGAAACTTGTCTTCTGATTGTGTTGCGGCTTTGGTTCTGCCAGACCTCTTCCTGTTAGAGTTTCCTCCAGTTTCCAAGTGCCTTTTGATGGTGTAGGAAATTGTACTCACTGACACCTTGGCTTCAGTTGCAATTTCTCTAAAGGAGAGACCTACACTTTTAAGGGTTATAATGGTCTGTCTGTCTTCCTTCGTTAATTGTCTTTTTCTCACCATTATGATAACAATGTACTACTTCCTGCAGTGCAATGTTGGCCAAATAATGCTTCAGAGGGTGGAGCAACACAGTCTGTTCCAACACTGCTTTTATACAGACAGAGGGTTTGTAACTAATCAACAAAAGTTGGGACACCTGTAGGAATTGTTTGCATCAACTTTCAAGGCTTAATTTACTTCCATTGCTGCAGAACAACTGCAGCTGCTAACCCATTACTTGTTCCCTGAAAAGGGCCTTTTTTAACAACTCTGAAATTTACATTATTTTTCAGTTTTTTTGTAACCTCTAGCAGTTTACCGCTTGGCTTTGTACCATTTCAAGTTATTTACTGGACTTGAACTGCTTAAATTTCAGTAAAAACTGTAAAAATGGGGGTGTTCTAAAACTTTTGACCGGTAGTGTACATTGTCAAGGCCCGTATAAGAGCGAACACAGAGAATGTATAACAAGGGGAGCAGGAGACAAGAGGGACGGGAGAGGGGGGGGGAGCACAAAACAGTGGGGAATAGACACATGAGGAGATCTGTGGAAGGGAACGGGATGGGGCGGTGTACACTGGGTAAACAAGATGAATACTGCAGGGACTTTCATGAAGGAAAGCAGGGGAAATGGAGGAGGTGTGTTTGGGGTGGATGAACGGGGGTAGAAAAGATCATGGTTTTGGATGAGGGAAGATAAGAGATGGTGGTGAACAGCTATTTTGAAGATCTGGAGGGAAGAGTCGGATTGAAGAGAGTGTGGGAGTTTGTTCCAAAGGTGGAAAGACGATAAGAATGAAAGAGTGAAGGTGAGCAGTGATTCTTGATTTTGGTAATTTAACCAGAAGGGGGTTGCTGACTGACCTTGAGCGCCCTGAGGAAAAATTGGCGGGATAGTTAGCAGAAAGAGCGGGGGGGGGGGGAGTTGGAAGGGGAGGCTGGAGTTGAGATGGAAGCAGTCAAAGAAAAAAAAACCACCGACCTGCCTGCGGTGAGAGAGTGAGAGACCCAACGACTCGGCCTCATCGCGGAAGATACCAATAATCCTAAATGCCTTGGTTTCCACAGCATGAAGCCGAGAAAGGTGAGAGGCAGGGACACCAGCCCAGATGGGACAGCAGGGCTCCATCAGACTGTAGATGAAAACTGAGTACGTGATCAGGAGCTCAGGTGTGCAAAGTAAGGACTTTGAACGATGAAGGATGCCCAATCGGCGATTGGTTTTGGAGGCCAGCTTGGAAATGTGGCTTTCCTCGGATCATGGCAGATATTGAGGCCCAAAGGTTTGAATGAAAGGACTTCTTCAAGAGAATTGTTGATGAGATACATTGGGGGGGTGGGGGTTCCATATGGTCCTTTCCAAGAGACAGAGTGAGAGTGTGAGATTTGTCAGGGTTGAAAGCCATGTTCCACGTGTTGGACCAGTTTGAGATTTTATCTAGATCTGCAGAGAGCAAAGAAGCTGCTGCTTGCTGGTCTGAGGGATGACAGATGGTATGGCAGAGGGTGTAGTCATCAGCAAAGAGATAAAGAGGATTTCCCAGAGAGTCGGAGAGATCATTGATGAGAACGAGAACATGAACAGGGCCCAGAACACTGCCTTGAGGAACTCCAGCCTGGACAGGAAAAGGGGATGAGAGAACGCCATTAAGGATCACACGTTGACTGCGACAGGAGAAGAAGTCTGCGAGCCAAGAGTGGAGATCGCCTTTGATACCATAGGAAGAGTTTGGTGAACAGGGACGGGTGTCACACCATATTGAAAGCATGCGATATGTCTAAGGAGATGGCTCTGATCTGCTTTCCCAAAAATAGATGGAGGTCCTCAATGCCAAACATGAGGAGCTGCAAGTCCAGGGCAGAGTGACCTGGTCTGAATCCAAAAAAGCCATTAAATTTTCAGACAACCACCATTTCTTTCTCCACAGCTTTCAATGCCCAGAAATTCTGGCATCATCTCGTAAATCACGTGCACATTTTGCAAAACATTATATCCGTTAAATTGTGAACTGTCTATGGAAGCAACAACGTTGCTTTGTTACCACTCCATGTCACACCTTAACATCCATCATTTACAGGCTTCGAGTCATGTGTTCGTCGAGGAAATGAGAGCAAGATCTTCCAAAGTGAAATTATATGCGAGTAATATATAAGAATTAACATTTTCCACCAGAATGTAAACACCACATGAAATCGAG
>NC_140967.1:111909638-111949638 GCF_056783735.1 Eptatretus burgeri | reverse complement strand
GACATCGAAAGAAGACTTGGCAATAACAACTGGTGAGACTAAATCCTATTCGTAATTCAATAATGTAAATTCCACTTGCATACTGCTCGATATCAGAAATATTTTAGTGAGGTGATGTGAACAGCACAGCGCAGCGCAGCGGACATGTTGCACCGCGGCGAATGAATCGCAAGGCCAGCGTATGTCATCGGCCGTATCTCTCTGCACATAAACCGAAACAATCTCGCTGTCCGGATACGATGAAAACTTGTGTGCAGAACACACCTTGCGACACAATTGTCGAGAGTAGTCCGATAAATCTGACGTTCTGTTGAATTTTTATTTATTTTATTCCGACTGTAGTCATGTAGCACCAGTAGAAAACAATGAAGAAAAGAGAAAATTATAAAGAAAGCTACAGCACGTCAGATTCATCGGACTAGTCGGACGGACGACGGATTTATCGGACGAGTCAAGACTCTAGATTTGACAAGTAACTTGTATTAGCATACACACAATGTATAAGCCATTGCGTAAGAGTCCCGAGGCTATGAGGCCGTGTAATAGGACTGATAAATTTCTTTCATAGTTGTGCAAACATATTTTTCCCTGTTCTTTTATTACAGCATTTTGGCTAAATGTTAATGAATAGCAAGCCAATAGAAGCAGTACCTTCACTTTGGAATAAACCCATGCATGTCGAGTACAGCCATACCTGGCTTGCAGGTATGTGAAATCGTACCTATCCCAGCAGGTTGGTTTCAATGAACAATTCAATAAGCTGCAAAATGTGGGTGCAGGTTTTTCACATTGTTTGATTTTAAAATTATCTCCTCGTGCGTTGAAATGGTTAGTAGTGTTACGGCTGTGGAAATTCGCAAACCACCATTCAGGGCCATTAGGTGAGATAACTCTAAGTTCATGTGTAGTTAGCCCCAAACCCGTTGTTTAGAGGGAATTTAGGTGATTCATTCGGGCTGCGACGCTTTGAGATAGCCGTTTTTCTGTTCTATCTTTATTTTGAACATCCATGTCTCAACCGCCATAACCATCAAACCACCACCGATAAATCCTTCACCACCCTCACCTCTCTCCTTCTACAGCCATTCCCGCACCACCTGTGAACACTGAGCGTCGGGCTGTCTTGGGCTCGTTCAAGATACGGACCGAGCCGCGAGTGCAAATAGCGGCCTTTCCGAGGGAGAATTCGGATCAAGAATGCTACACGCCCACTTCTGATCCATCCAATTAGCAAGCGCAGAGCGGCTTGGCCCCGCCTCCAGGCGCGTCTGTGAAATCCAAATATGCAAATTCTAGAATCACGGGAGGTTCACGCCCACTTTTCCTCCATCCAATTGGCGATCGTGGCTCCGCCCTCGAGGTCATTCTGATCCGGAAATTTGCATATTGTTTTCTCCTGCCGGCCTATAAAACGGCAAGCGCAAGGCGAATCGTGGAAGAGTCAGTTTTTGGTTGGAGGGCAGAGTGTGGCAGCAGCAGAGTGTGGCAGAGAGTGGAGTCAGGTGGCGAAGGCATCGAGTTGGGTTCTGCAGTCGGCTGAGGAGAGTTGTGGGAAGAGGCCAAGGAGCTCGGGTCCGAGGCGAGAAGGACGGCGGTCGGCGACGAGGTCGCGGTGGGAGATCGCTCGTCGCGGGACCCAAGCCAGCCAGCCATTATCCCTCCCCCAGGGCATCAACAATTCCCCATTTTCCCCCATGCTGAGATAGTGCAACAAAGGGGGCCCCATTCCCACCCCACTCCAAACGTCGTGCCAACGAAACCCGCCAAGGAGCACGGAGTCGGGGCACAGCCACGCGGCCACATCTGCGGCTCGTCTGCCAACGCATCACGAGGACGCGGGTAGGACACACCCGGTCTCGCGGACCTGGCCACTCCTTCAGGTCACGCGCGCATATTGGCCTACAGGCCCGTCTGCCCCCTTGTCTATGAGGGTGGCTTCTTTCCTTTGCTTTTGAGTAAATGTGTGTTGGCGCCGTCTGTTTAGTAGAACTGTATAAGTGTTGCCGTGTGTGCGCGTATTCGGTAGTAACTCTGCGTCATTGTTTCTCTTGTTGTAACTGCTACATGTGCATTTTGACTGTTTGGCTGTATATGTGTGCTTTCCGTGTGTCGCGTAATAAATGTGCATTGTGTGAACTGTTTTCCCATTTCGCTTCGTCTTTTCTTTATTGACCTTCCATCCTGCTTCAAGTAAAGGGTTCGTAGTGAGCTTAATACGCCCGATAATTAATCGGAACCGTCGAGGCCGAGGATAACACCGCTCGGTTATCCCGATAGCACGGAAAGGACCGCTTAAGCGGTTCGTGTCAGGAGTCGGCCTGCGGTGAGGTACGATCGCCCGGTCGACCATCCGCGCAGGTACTTAGGTAGATCGAATTTGGCGAGCAAACCTATCCTGCGCGGGTGGGCAATTGGCACGGTTGTGGTGGGGTTAAACCCCAACCGTGACTAGCTCCCGGCGTTGTTCCAAGAGGGTTACGACAGAATTGTCCATTCCGGTGGGCGAGGCGGCCGCCATTCGAGTCGAGCGGCGGATCACACGCCGGCGGGCGCAAATTCGCAACACTGGTGTCCGGGAGTGGGATTCGAATCCCTCCCGCCTCCAAGCTAAATTCACGGGGAATCGGTCCAGGGGTGAGAGGAGCGACCCCCGATTCCCTCCAAATTACGAGCAGGCCAAATTAACCCGTTACGAGAAATAAGATGGAGTCTCAAGGCGAGCGGGAGCCGGGGATAGTAGGAATGGATTTAGAAATGTTAGAATCCATGGCCCAGGATTGGATCCCCATGCTGGAAATGCTGGTTGTACAGGACGAACTTCCCCCCCAACCGAACCCAGAGCCTGAAATGGGCGCGGCAGCGGCCGCGCATATGACACCTTCCCTCCCCCTCTCCGCCAAAACCCCCGATCCTTGTCGAACCGTGTGCACTCGACAGGATTCTGCAGGCAATAACAGCGAATACGCAACAAATGAACGAAATAAAAACGAAAATGGATACGAATACGCAACAAATGAACGGAATGATAACGAAAATGGATTGAAACGCACTCAAAATGGATACAAGCACGAATGAAATAAAAACAAATGCGTGCAGGATGAATAAACAAATGAACGCAAATATGCAGGCAATGAATGCCAAGATGGAAGAAATGTGGGGTGAGACGCAGAACATGGGCCGAAGCCTGCAGGCGGGCATGAAGGCAATAGCGGCGGAGCTCAAAATGGCGATGCCACGTGTGGGAGCGAACGAGCTCGGGGGAGTGCAACGGTTGTCAGGCCCGCAATGGAGGCGGGTGAGGACAAAATAATTCGGGAGACGTGTTGGGTGAGGGTCGTGACAGAGAAAGTGACGGTGACCGAGATGGAAAAATTAAATGGGGTGACCGAAACGTGTGAGACGAGACACGAGGTGACGACGAAGGAAATAAAAATAGTGGAGATAAGGGAAGAGACGGAAATAACAGAGACACGGGAGGTAGAAACGGTAAAGGAGAGATTACACGACGAAGACGGGGGTGGTGACGAGCACACACACAGAGTTAGTGGAGAACGATGAGGGGGAACTCGCAGAACGTGTCGGGACCCGGTGCGAGCAGTTGGATGGCCTCCTTCGGGAACGGAGGGAGCCGCTATGCTCCCTTGAAGCGAATCACGACCAGGTGGGTTCGGTCGTGCTTTGCGAGTTCGAGGGGACGGGTGCTGCGAACGGGTGCACGCTCAGCTTCAGGGGTATAGAGGCCCCGGAACCCCTTGTTGGGACACGAATCCCCAGTGTGGTTGTCCCGGTGTGTGTGGTGCAGTGTGTGGAAGCGACCCCGTGTGTGAGTGGTGTGGTGGCGAGTGTGCTGGAGTGCGTGCTGCCCAGCGCACCGTGTGTGAGTGAAACACCGCGGGCGAGTGCCCCCACGTGTGTGAGTGAGGCTCGGTGTGTGAGTAAGGCACGGTGCGTGAGTGAACGGCCGAGTGCGAGGGAGACCGTGTGTGTCAGAGAGCAGTATGTGAGGGAGATGACAGTGGGCATGTGTGAACATGCAGCCGCATCTCCCGGGGTAAGTGTGATGGAATGGAGTGTGAGCGTCGTAACACGCAGGTGTGCGTGGATTGAATGGTGACGACAACGGCGACAAAAGGACAAGGGCCGGGTAGCGCCGTAGTTGTTTTGAGCACCGCGCCGGGTTCACCCAGCAGCGAGTGCGAGGTCCGTGCTGTGCAACGCACGAGGCCGCCACGTGCTCGCTTGCGGGAGTGAAGCCCGGTCCGGAAACGCCAGCGGTGGATGTTGCCGATCCCGCGGACGGACAAAGGTGAGGCAGGATTTCGGATTTGGACCGGACGGGTTCTCCACGCGGGCATGTGTTAAGCTCCAACGGGCAAAGCACATGTGTTCGTGTGGGGAACCCCTCGAGATGTGAGGCTTGTGTTTTTTTTATGCGCCGGTGACGGTCATGGCTGCGTGTATGGTTGGAATCCGGCAGGAGGGTGAATCCCTGCCGGATGGTACCATCAAAGAGGGACGAGGGATGTGAACAGCTGCCATGATGTCACGCCACAGGTGCGCGGCTGTGAGTTGCCGTGCTGGTGCACAGGTTGCGAGTTACCGCGCTGGTGCTGCGCAATAAAAAAAAAAGCAAGCCTCGCTTTTGGGTGAACAGGATTCCCAGGCAAGGGGTGGAAGATGCCCTGGGCTGGGCACAGGATGACATTAGCTAGGGGGAAGGGTTAGTGTTAGCTAGACCGGCTCCATGGGGCAGGGGTAAGTCCTCATGGGGTCCGTGGAATGGATTCGTTAGGGGGATTTTAGATGAGCTTTAGGATGGGAAATGATTATTTTTGATTTTGAGGACATGGACAGACTTGTGAGTGTGTAGAAGGGATGTAGTTTAGCTACGTAGTGTTAAATGGAACGTGCTGCAGTTTAAGGGATGACGTGGGAGCACGAGGTAGTTAGGGGAGGTAGTGAGCAGGATGGCAGAGTTCAGCGGTGTGTGTGTTGAAGAGTTGTGAGGTGAGTACATGATGAGTGAGTGAGGCCAGCGGGTCTGTGTGAATGGAGCGAATGGGGTATGCATGGTGCGATGAGTGATTGGGGGGAGGCGTGACTCCCGCCCAAGGGACCCCGGGGTCACTGTAGAGTGAGTTAGGGGGTTAGTTAAATTGAAAAATGGAAGTCGTTTTGCTGTTGGTGGGAGTGTAGGCTCGATGCCCATTTGCAGGGGTTCAAGAGCCCTGTTGACGGGTTGGGAGCGTGGCTGCGAAAGGTGAGTATCGCTGAGTGGGTACCCCGGGCACCAGGCTAGTCGGCCGTAGTAGGCCAAGGGCCCAACGGGGGCCGAGATAGCATAGTGGGCACGGGTGCGCCCGCATGGTGCGGGGGCCCTGGGCGCCATTAGCCGCATGGGCAGTGTTGTGGGCACGGGTGACCCTCGGAAAGGGGCCTGGGAAGCCATCCTGCCATGTGAGCATTTCAGGGGAGTTGCCATGGGGGGCACTCCCCGGTGTTTAGGGAGCTGGTAGGCTCGGAGGCAGTGTAGTGCCCGGGGGTGCCATTGCTGGAGAATCGGCAGAGGGTAGTGCCTGCCAAAGGGAGCCACGCATCCCAGCCATGAGACCGTGTGAGGGCACGGGAAGAAAATTGGGGGGCGAGGCCCGAAATTGTGAGGACACCAACACAGGCGATGGGAATCTGGGTTGTTAGAACCAATAGTTTAAGCGCGAGGTGCTTGTTGAAAGCCCCGGGGTAGTTTAAGAGATAATGGTTAGGGTAGATTAGGAGATGTACCCCTCCGCAACATCCATCCCTTCGCTCTCGTTGTGGGCCGCTGGACCCACTTTGGGTTAGATTGTTGAAGTCTGGGGAGGCCATCCTGAGGCTTCATTGGGCCTCGACACAGGACGTTAGCTCTCCCTTTTCCCCTCCGGGAAGGGAACGTAGGGGTTGGGAGTAAGCTCGGTGAAAGAATAGGTTAGCCGAACAAGGTCGATAAAGGGGGTTAGGGGACGAATTATAGTGGGAGGTATAGAAATAAAAAGAACAAAAAAATTAATCAATTGGGGCTAAATTGGGTTTTACAAATTAAGGGAGTGGGTATGGACAGTGACAGGCAAAGGCGATAGGTTGGTAGGGAGACCGTAGGCTAGGTCCGAGCCCGCCCTCCGAGTGGCCAGCACCACCGCACTCCCTCCACCAACCTCCACTGCAAGGCAAAGGCCGGCCCACTTCATCGGCAGCTGTTGTTTTGCTGCAAGGCCTGTGCCGGCCGGATCGTCTGCAGCTGCTGTGCTTCAAGGTCTGTGCCGGCCAGTTCGTCTGCTGGCTGTGTTTGCCTGCAGCGGCCTGGTTCTGCAGGCTGTGTTTGCCTGCTGCCTTTGCCATGCCATGCCCACTGCTCATGTTCACCAGCCCCATTCTGTTTTGATTCCCCCCCCCCCTGTTCATTTCCATGCGCGCTGGGATCATCCTGAAGGCAACAGTTTGCAAGCTGCAAGAACTGTCCTGTTGGCAGCTACAACATGGCCTGCAGTGGCGGCCCATGCACCGGTTCACCGTTGACTTTTGTTTTGCTCCCTGCAGAGTCCATTGATCCTGGGCCATGGTTCAGTGTAAATTATAAGGTTAAGTTGTTAAGATGTACTGTAGATACGAGTGCACCCCCAGCAATTTTATTTAAGTCGTCCGTATTAGTGGGTTTGTTTAGTTAGTTACTCAGCCCTCAGGTTATTTATTTTGGGGACATGAATACCATGAATGTCGCACTCAGGGATCCGAAGGTAAAACGTACGAGGGGAGAACTACACATGATGGCACACGAGAATTTGACGACTCGGGACGAGTCTGTAAAAAGGGGAGGGGGTAGTGTTATGGCTGTGGAAATTCGCAAACCACCATTCAGGGCCCGTAGGTGAGATAACTCTCAGTACATGTGTAGTTAGCCCCAAACCCGTTGTTTAGAGGGAATTCATGTGATTCATTTGGGCTGCGATGCTTTGAGATAGCCGTTTTTCTGTTCTATCTTTATTTTGAACCAACCACATCTCAACCGCCATAACCATCAAACCACCACCGATAAACCCTCCACCACCCTCACCTCTCTCCTTCTACGACCATTCCCGCACCACCTGTGAATACTGAGCGTCGGGATTTCTTTGGGCTCGTTCAAGATACGGACCGAGCCGCGAGTGCAAATAGCGGCCTTTCCGAGGGAGAATTTGGATAAAGAACGCTACACTCCCACTTCTGATCCATCCAATTAGCAAGCGCGGAGCGGCTTGGCCCCGCCTCCAGACGCGTCTGTGTGAAATCCATATATGCAAATTCTAGGATCAGGGGAGGTTCACGCCCACTTCTCCGTCCAATTGGCGAGCGTGGCTCCGCCCCCGATGTTATTCTGATCCGGAAATTTGTATATTGTTTTCTCCTGCCGGCCTATAAAACGGCGAGCGCAAGGCGAATCGTGGAAGAGTCAGTTTTTGGTTGGAGGGCAGAGTGTGGCAGCAGCAGAGTGTGGCAGAGAGTGGAGTCGGGTGGCGAAGGCATCAAGTTGGGTTCTGCAGTCGGCTGAGGAGAGTTGTGGGAAGCGACCAAGGAGCTCGGGTCCGAGGCGAGAAGGACGGCGGTCGGCGACGGGGTCGCGGTGGAAGATCGCTCATCGCGGGACCCAAGCCAGCCAGCCAGCCAGCCATTTTCTCTCCCCCAGGGCATCAACCATTCACCCTTTTCCCCCGCGCTGAGATAGTGCAACAAAGGGGGCCCCTTCCCCCCCCCCACTCCAAATGCCGTGCCAACGAAACCCGCCAAGGAGCAGGGAGTCGGGGCACAGCCACGCGGCCACATCTGCGGCTCGTCCGCCAATGCGTCACGAGGACGCGGGTAGGACCCACCCGGTCTCGCGGACCTGGCCGCTCCTTCAGGTCACGCGCGCATATTGGCCTACAGGCCCGTCTGCCCCCTTGTCTCTGTGGGTGGCTTCTTTCCTTTGCTTTTGAGTAAATGTGTGTTGGCGCCGTCTGTAAAGTAGAACTGTATAAGTGTTGCCTTGTGTGCGCGTATTCGGTAGTAACTCTGCGTCATTGCTTCTCTTGTTGTAACTGCTACATGTGCATTTTGACTGTTTGGCTGTGTATGTGTGCTTTTCGTGTGTCGCGTAATAAATGTGCATTGTGTGAACTGTTTTCCCGTTTCGCTTCGTCTTTTCTTTATTGACCCTCCATCCTGCTTCACGTAAAGGGTTCGGAGTGGGCTTAATATGCCCGATAATTAATCTGAACCGTCGAGGCCGACGATAACACTGCTAGGTTATCCTGATAGCACGGAACGGATCGCTTAAGTGGTTCGTGTCCGGAGTCGGCCTGAGGCGAGGTATGATCGCCCGGTCGACCATCCGCGCAGGTACTTAGGTAGATCGAATTTGGCGAGCAACCCTATCCTGCGCGGGTGGGCAATTGGCACGGTCGTAGTGGGGTTAAACCCCCACCCGTGACTAGCTCCCGGCGTTGTTCTGAGAGAGTCACGACAGAATTGTCCGTTCCGGTGGGCGAGGCGGCCGCCATTCGAGTCGAGCGGCGGATCGCACGCCGGCGGGCGCGAATTCGCAACAGTATTTTACTTATATGTCCCTGTAAGTTTCTTTTTTTAATGGAAAGATTCAGCAGTCACATTTTAAATTTTGTGGACATGGTATAGCCTTTTATTGTGCATACATGTATTGGATTTGTACACGACTACGACAAGGTAGTAAAGGGATAAATAATTGCCTCGTGATTGTTGTGCATACACGGCTCAGAAGCAGAATTTATTTTGCGCGAAACAATCACAGGAATTAAGTCGATCAGTGAGACAGCAAACACATGTGCACAATGCATTTTTAGGTACTTTATACGGCGCGCGAGGTCTAACCAATCCACTTTGTGCGAGTCGCGTTCTGAAGATGACGTCAACGGTCACGTGACCTTCGGTTCGCTGAACTCAACTTTTTTGAGGGGCGGGGCATAGCAAGTTGTGAAAAGCACTACAAATGTTCGAAATATTGGTCTAATTATCCCATTGTTGATTTTTAAAAAGAAACATGGGTGATTTCTTCACTAGGAAGGTCAAGTTAATATATAAATAACCAGAAAGTTTTGAGTGTCATGGGATCTTTAAGTTGCTCAGCTTACATGATAGAAGAAAATGAAGTCAGCAGCTGACAATCGAAATGAGAGCAGGCCTGACCATTAACATCTCATCCAACATGATGTACAGAAGGCTAATTGCAGCAGGTCTCCATGGCAGAGTTGCAACAAAGAAATCACTGCTGAGCTAACTTGCCTCTCACCTTGCTCAGATTTATGCCATGTAAAACAGGGCCTTAAAGTTATTGGAATCTTCCGCTGTGAAGCTGAGTGTCTGGGCCTATCACTTTACCATCGCAGACAGGTCGATAGTCTCTCTGTCTTATACCTCCTCCTTTCTGGTCTTTCACCCTCTGCTTTTTCGGTGGTTTGTCCCCCACCCCCCCAGGTTCCTGCAGGGCACACACGGTCCACAACCAACCCCTTTCTGATGAAATCCAAGATCACTACTCATCTCCATTCATTTGTTCTCTTTATTCCAACCTGTGGAAACAACTTCCACATCCTCTCCAATCTCATTCTTCCCTCCAGGTCTTCAAGAGAACTGTTCACCACCATCTCAGATCATCCCCAATCCAAAACCATGATCGTTTCCACCCTCTTTAATTCTCCATTCCACCCAACCCCTTCGCCTTTCAAATTTTCAGTTTTTCCTTTCTGAGTTTCCTTCTGTATCCATCCTGTCCATTGCATGTGTCCTATCCCCCCCCACCCCCATTGTCTGTCCAAGTCTTCCTCGATTTTGTCCTTCAACTCCACTGTTGATGTGTCTGTCAGTCTGTCTCTCTCCGATTCCTTTTGCCCTGTTGCATCCTCATCCATTCAGAATTCTAGCTCTTCCACGAGCCTTGACTTTGCATCCAAAAAAAGAGGAGGTAGAGCAGAGCACACAGCAGAACGTAGCTTGTATGGATGAGAATAAAGTGCAACAGACACATACATATTTTTCAAAAAACACTGAAAATACAAATCCCAACAGGTAAAGAAAACAATGAAACAAAAGGACAAGACAATAACGGATGGTATCCTTATCGTTGGAGGTAAATGACTTGCAGAGTAGAACCACCTACATTATCTGACATAGAACTGGAAGCAGAGTCAAGTGATCTTGCCAAGAATCTTGATAAATCCTGGCTATTTTTTTCGATTTACGATGCGAGTAAATTGTTGGAAGTAAATGGAGGGAGTGAATTTTAGGATGGTTATTGGATTTAGGACTCTTTTGTGGAAACAAAACTGCTCAAGGTGGGAGTATGAAGAGGAAGCCTGTTGCATGTCATGACAGTGTAAGGTTTGATAAAGGTCCAAAGTGAGTGTTCAGAAGTTTAATAATTAATGTAATAAAGATAACATAGAGATGATACAACAATGTTCGAGTCCAAATGGCCGACTCACAAATCTAAATTCATTTTTTGATTTGTCCAAATTATTATCCCACTGTAATGTCAGCCCTTCACTGAAAGTTTGCTGTTGAAGTAAAAGAAGTTTACCTGTGATCTCCACCCAATGTCACGCAAGTGTGTCCATCACGTATCACTCTACACACAGCCTTTGCCACCTGGTGTACAGCACAGGCCACACTCCATGATGTATTCCAGTCAGCTCGAGGTACATCTTCAAATGTAAGGTCGCCGTAGTCAAACACAGAGCAGCCTGTGTGTGGGAAAGGTTCGTGAGAAAAATGGGATTCAGAAGAGAATTTGAAGTGTGAAGGAGGATGGAAAGGGGGTACTGAGGGATGCACTGTTTTCAATGGGTACATTTACTCATTATCCCCCATTATCATCCATCTGCATCTGCATGTTCCCCAACCATTCTCTCCTTTCACATTGCATCCTACGTACAGTGCCCTGCCATAATAAAATTAACACCTCATTGTAAACAAACTAACAATCTCTGATACAAATGCAATCAAATGGACATCATATGTTAGTACTGTATCTGGTAGTATGTCCTTTGGCATAATCCAATGCTTGAAACTATAAAAGCATTAAAGCGATGATATTCTGTACGAGAGCCTGATCCAGATTTTTCCTGAATGTCGAGTAGATTTTATTGCAACTCTTGCGTATTACTTTGCAGAGAATGACTTTTCCACAGGTCTTGGTCAACATTCCCAGCTATGTTTGATTATGTTCATGCGAGAACTCTGTGATGCCAAGGGAAGTAGCTGCAGCGACTTCTGTCTCTTCAGGGCAGATGTGGCTCTGGACATGTGGCATGTGGCATCATATTCCTGCAGCAAATGTGTTCAACATAACAAAATACATTGCTGGTATCAAGGAAACCTTTTTTTTGTATACCTTGTGGGAGAGGGATGGGGCAGGGAACATGGGGTATACAAGATGGACATGACAGGGATTTTCAGGAAGGAAACTAGGGAATTTGAAGGAGGTGGGTTTGGGGTGGATTAACAGGGGTAGAAAAGATCGAGGATTTGGATGGGGGACGATAAGAGGCAGTGGTGAACAGTCGTTTTGAAGGCCTGGAGGGAAGAATGGGATTGAACAGAGTGGGGGAGTTTATTCCAAAGGCGGGAAAAAAAAGAGGAATGAGAGTGAAGGTGAGCAGTGATTCGTGATTTTGGTAGTTTTACCAGAAGGGGGTTGCTGGCGGATCTTGAGTGCCCTGCGGAAATATGGTGGGGACAAAATGCAGACAGAGCAAGGGGGGGGGCAAGACTGGAGAGGAGACGGTAGAAGACAGAAAGACTACTTTTCCTGCCTGTGGTGAGAAAGTAAGAGGCCCAAAGACTCAGCCTCATCGCGGGAGATGCCAATGATCCGAAATGCTTTGGTTTCCAAAGCGTGAAGTTGAGAAACTTGGGAGGCAGGAGAACCAGCTCAGAGTGGAGAGCAGGACTCCATCAGGCTGTGGACGAAAGCTTTGTAAGTTGTCAGGAGCTCAGGTGGGCCAAGGAAGGACTTTGCACGATGGAGAATTCCCAGTCGGCGACTGGATTTGGAGGCCAGGTTGGAAATGTGGCTTTCCGAGGAAAGATCATGGCAGATGGTGAGACCCAGAAGCTTGAAAGAAAGGACTTCTTCCAGAGGATTGTTGAGAAAGTGGATGGGGGGGTTTTCCAAATGGTCCTTTCAGAGAGACAGAGTGAGAGTATGATATTTGTCCGGATTGAAAGACATGCTCCACGTGTTGGACCAGTTTGTGATTTTATCCAGATCTGCAGTGAGTGAAGAAGCTGCTGCATGTCGTTCTGAGGGATGCCAGAGGGTGGAGTCATCGGCAAAGAGATATAGAGGATTTTCCAGAGAGTCGGAGAGATGCAGAGATTACCCTCAGTTGGGTTTGTTTTCCATGAGGCAAAGGCAAGTTGTTTCAGGACAAGTGCATCGCCACAAGCTTCAATGAACCATGGGCAGGAGGAAGGGTAGGACAACTGAAGACGAGAGGGGATAAATCTGTGCATGAGGGTGGTCAAGTTTTTTTGAAAGAATTCCCAGGATGAGTTGATGTTGGACAAAGTTAGCGTCTAGAAGTTTGATGGCTGCTTGGAGACCCTGCCAGTCGGCCAGAGTGAAATGCCAGAAAAACCAGAATTTTCACTTAACTAGCAAGGAATTTTGAAGTACGACACATTTACTGCCTGAAGATGGGACGACACACTACATGAAGAACCACTTCTACTTGAAAGTGATGGGATGGGATGGGATGCAGATTCTCACAATGGCACCACGAAGCCTGGACCTGAATGACATTGAACAGGTCAGGGAACATGGATCAGCAGCTGCAGAAGAGCAGACATATGCCAAGTAATAGATAAGAGCTGCAACAAAATCTGCATCAGGCTGTCATACAGATCATCATGGATTCAATCTTTGCAAGGGTTCAATCACTGGATGATGCCAAAGGACACACTACCACTTATTAATATATTGTAAAGGTCGTCGGTCCATTTCAGTTGCCCGGTTCAAATCCAGCATGGCACCAAAGCTTCTACAATGGTTGACCACTTCAAAAACTCCCGTCGGATCTGCATCTGAATGCCGCGGTGCAGTACAAATTGGGAGCACAAAACAGAACAGCAGTCACGTGACTCAATCTAATTAGGCCAGGCAATCTTCTATGCAGTATAGAGACCACAACCAATTATTCCTTAAATGGTCTGATAAACCACCAAATGAAGCAGCCAGTACAGCCAAAATTCTACCACCCCCCCCCCCCAAGACCTGGTATCTAATATATAAAGAAGAAAGTTTGTTTATTTGTGCATTCGCACCCTGCAGGAACTGGTGCAACCAGACTTTGCATGGCCTCCTCTTTCATCCAGAGGAAGGTCGTGGGCTATGTTTGGATTAAAATGGAAGATAAAAATTACCCCCGTGTGGGGGTTACAGTCATCTCTATAATACCACAAGTTCTCAATGTTCAGTTATGACCGAAGACTACTGCGCAGCTCGAACTGCGCAGTTTGGTTAAAGATGACTCGACATTTTGGCGCGCGCGCACGAAATTATATTTTGAAAATAAATGCTGACGTTTACATTTCGGGTTTTGAAACTTTTGCACCTTCGGCGGAAAATGTATTAATATAAAAGGCTAAAAATGTGTTTTATATTTATATTTCATTTCTCCTTCCTTCCTTCTTTGAGAATCGCATCGGCGTTTTTGGCCATCTTCCAGATCACGTGACGATCAAACGGGAAGGAAATTCAAAAATCTGTCCAGTTAGATACAAGATAATATTTTTTTACTATCATAATCAATAAACAGTTGCCGAATATCTTGTAGAATGGCAGACTAGATAGGTTTTGAAAATGGCGATTTTTATAACTTACGTGACCTCGTGACCTTGACCCTGACCTTGAACCCGTACAAAAGTTATATCGTTGTGTAACACTCATCGACCTCTACCCACATACTAAGTTTCATCAAGATCGGAAAGAAAAATTGTTGACGGACGGACGGACATTTGGTCCGGCTTTATTAGCTCATCTCTGTAGAGATGACCTAAAAACCAGATAATTGGTCTTCAGGCCTCTTCACATTCTACAAAGACTTCACATTCTTTGTACTTTGACGAAATTCAGTATGAGTATGTCCCTGATCTTGTTGAAATATAATGTTCATCCACCCTTTGCTGGAATTCGGTGTGCACGTGTGTGGTTCTGGCATCACAAGGGCTCAGAGTGATGAGATTCAACAACTACAGAAGCGTGCACTCCATTTCATTGCGTACCCATCCATTCAATTCAGGAATGAGCTTCTCTTGCATTTTGGACTTGGTCTGAGGCAGTCTTTTGAGGTCTGATCATCACCATGGCATTCTTCCTTCCACCAGTCAATCTGTGTCTCGATATAATATTCAACTCAGAAATGCTCAACATCTTGACCTCCCTCAATACGAGACGAGCCTCAAAGGAATAAAAATTTGACAATTCCTTTTTTGACTGAAATGCAAATTGTTATGTTGGTGTATATATCAATTACGTGTAAAATATGTTTGAATTGTGTTTTAATTAAGTTTGTGATCTTATTGCTTCTACATATTATTTTAACATGATTCTTCTTGCTTTTCTGATGTTAACCTCATATCTATGTCTTCTGACTGTCTTTATCAAAGATGTTTTCTATAATAATAAACCAAACCATAAAACTGACCAGTCACACACCTCTTCTTCTTCTTCTAAGTAATTTTCCACCTCAAGATCCCACCATTTCCTTAACTTTCATTCGACTAACTTCACCTTTACTTCATGGCTGGTGAGTTGGAACCATTGTGTTTTGATGGTTACACCATCAGCATTTTGAGTTTTACAACTAAACACCAAGATTCTGAATAAGAGTCAACTTTCAAGGGAACTCCAAAGGGAACACTTCTCTTAAGAAATATCTTAACCTACCTTGCTTGCATTATAAATACTGCCACATGCCACCAAAAAAGACCCATGATGGGCAAAATGCAAAGAGAATGGCAGTTTACAAGTCACTTGAGACTCAAAAGCAGACATTGGCTTGGGTTGAGGATCAGCACACAAGACAATTAGCCTCCAGGTCAGCTGAGACTACAGAGCAGACATAGGCTTGGGTTGAGGATCAACGTGGAAAACAAGCAGCCTCCAGGTCAGCTGAGACGACAGAGCAGACACAGGCTTGGGTTGAGGATCAATGTGTAAGGCAAGCAGCCCCCATGGCAGCATGTTGGGCACCCTTAGAAGTTGAAGCATTTTGATACAAGTCCAAGTGAATTTTGTAATGCCCAAGATTGGTAATTCATACAAAACCACAAGGCCAACATTCCACAATTTGTCATGCAGGAAATATTCAAATACAGTAGACTAGGCATAAGTCGGCAGCGTGTAACTCATCAATTTGCCTAAGTTGGCAGCGTCAAAAAGTCCCGAATTTATCTAATGTTAAATCGACTTACAGACATTGAATAAAGTCTGTAAGTCGTCATCTCTAAGTCGTCACTTCGTCTAAGTCGCCAGATGTTTTCCGTTCCCGCGTAATGCAATCTCAAGTAAATTACCAGGCCTAACTCGTCACATGGAACTGCTGCCTCGTGAGAAGCCCGATTTCATGGAATCGTGATGCACAGGCTATTTATAACTGTGCTGCATTCAGCTCAGTCAGCGCGCCGTCCCACATGCATCTGAAGAGGTATACAGGCTGCGCAATGCAGTCTCTGGCGAAGGAGCAAAGGATCGATCGAGCTTAGTGTTGAAGTCCGATCATCGTTTTATATTGGCTTGTTTTGTACATCACCACACTCACTTTCACATCGGTATTGAGTGGTAGTTATCACGATGACTGTGTGTCATGTAATTTGTCGATGGTATTTGAGTTTTCATTCCATATGAAAACTCATTCTACATTCATTCCAATGAATGAATTCTAACAGCAATTCATTCCACATTTGTCGATGGTCATATACCATCACTGATGGTATACGAGTCGTCTTACAGTTGTTCATTATCTTTACTTTTGATAAAGTGATTAATGAATCCCATCTTTGCTTGATCACTTTCCAACTAACCAATGAACCCCCACCTATGCCCCGAGGATTGTGTTTCCCTTTTGGTACAATAGCCGGCTTAGAGATTGTTGCACCCTCTCACACGTACGTGTCCAGGCCACGCGCAACTTCATCCTTCACCCCACAGTCATCATGAATGTTCGCATACGCGCAAGTCGTCACATGTCTAAGTCGTCACTTTTTTCTCGGTCCCGATAGTGACGAATTACGCCAAGTCTACTGTACATTCATATTTAATAAGGTGAAAATGATGGTACAGGGGAAGGAAACAAAAGACGCAATCAGCAATCTACAATAGAAACAAACCCTTAACTCACTACCGAATGTACACGCTCAGGAAACTAATGAACGATCGTATATTAGCTATGTCCTTATGGGCTCTCAGACACACCACATGAGATAGACAAAGTTGGGGGGAAGACAAGACAGAAGAGCATTCGGGCCAACTCTGATTCTGGGTTTGGAGCATCTGCAGGTCTCTCTCGGGGCTCTCTGCTGACTTTCTCAATGTTAAGTTTCCGGTTGTTATATGTCCCGTTTTAACTGGATATTTTCTCACCTACATGTAACTGTATGTTCCTAGTTCGGTTTTGTTTCAAAAATCATGCTATTTTGTGAGTTTTTGTCGACCTTGTCTTACCGGGTTCCTTGAGGCCCACCCAACCTTCCCCTCTCGGTGTACGATCGTGTTTATTTGTATTCGCTCCTTATTACCTTCAATTCCTATTTTCCCCACTTCACCAATGTCCCCCATCCCTCCCAATATAAACACTGTTTATTGTCTTAAATCCAAAACAAAAAAAAAACACCTTTCTCCCTCCAAACCCACGAGTCCCGATCCTTATTCTTCTTCTTCCTCCTCCTTACCATCTTTATTCAACCCAAGGCACACCATCTTTATTCAACTTGAACTGACCAACTATCGCCATTACCTTCCCAATTTCTTCCAACAACCTTCGATTCCCGAATCTTACCTGTTCTTCAAAAATACATCAAAAATTAATAATCTTCCTTGTATCCTTTCAATCAGTACACCTCTTGTAACCACGTGTCTATCATCACCCTCTTCCTGGTAATTTTCATCGACCCAGCAGCTTCACACTGCGTTTACAGTTCCAAATTCACCACACACTTCCACAATTTTACTTCAACCTTGCCTTCTCCGAATGTTACACAATCCTTATTTGAAATAAATAAATTCACTTTTGACTATACACCTCCCATAGCCGCGTGCTTCTCCCGTAACCACGTGATCTGTTTCCACCCTCTGCGTTTACCGATCCAAATTCACCATACACCTCACGATTTTTTCTCCACCCTTTCTATTACCTAATCTGACGAAAACTCTCTCAAACAAGAATATTAATAAAAACGGTCTCTGATAATACTTCATCTTCTTCTTTCACACGTGTGGTTCTCATTACTGTATCATAATTCACTACTGTTCTACGATTTCAACAGACTGCTCTCAATTCGAACTTTCCTTCACACCTTGCCTAAAAAAATCTAACTGTTACAGCGTTTCTTCTCTCCATTCTCTTAATTCACCTTTATTGCATCCATCAAGAAATGTCTTCAATCGCATCTCCAACCAAAATAATTTTTAAAAATCCAGTTTGCAATGAATGTTCACTTTCCATCAGCAATTCTTTTCTTCTAACTTCAGTGCCAACTCACTCCTCTCACCCCTTTCTCTCAAAGCAACCATCACATTCTTCTCCCTCCAAGCCTCCCTCTCACCTCTCTCAAAAACTCCCGCCTCACATTTATCCCTCAACTCTCCCCACTCACCCTTCTCCACCCCCACTCACCCTTCTCAAAGTTGCCCCCCCCTCTCATCCATAAAGCTGCCTCCTTCCCCTGCCCTCTCACCTCCATCTCCTCAAATACTCAACTGTTTTCTGCCCCTCTCTTGCTGCCCCTTTCCCCCAGCACCACAGAGCCTTTTCTCCTCCTCATCTGGCCCCTCCCCGAGCTATTCTGCAATCCCCCACACTCTTTCAACAACCCTCCTTACCTCCCCTCTCCTCCCATGTCCTACCCTCCCCCTCCCCTCTCACCCACTGCACCCAAAGCCTCCTCCCCTCCCTCTTCATTAACAGTGTGGCCTTCAAATACCTGGGGCCTTCACTCAAACCTTTCAGATCTTTCCATGCAGGTTGCCACTGACAAACGAGACATAATCTGCCAAACAGAAACTTTCCTCCATCAAGACGTCTCTGACTCCCAAGTTTCTCTCTCTGGTTACTCCCTCCGGTATGACAGACCTGAGCCTCGACCTGGTGGAGGAGTTCCTCTCTTCATCAAAGACTCTATTCCTCCCTCTCCATCCACTGCCCTCACTCCCCCACACCCCCAGGAATACCTCTGGCTGCGGCTTCCCTCCACTCCCACCTCATGTTTATATGTGTACTGCACCGTCCACCGAACAGCGATGACAACATTTACACCTCACCCATCGGAAAACATGGACCAACTTCTATCTTCTCATCCAAACTCTCTCTTCCTCATATGTGGTGACTTCAATTGTCATCGTGCCAGTTAACTAGTTGCGGGCACCTCTCTCACCTGTCATGGCACTTCAGCAAAAGCTTTCTGCAACTCATTGGGACTGACTCAATCGGTCAATTTCCCGACCCGGATCTCAACCAAGGGTGCCCCATCTCTTCTGGATCTGATTTTGACAAATTTCCCTGAAAATATCTGTTGTTCTTCATCCGCTCCAATCGGTTCTTCTGACCACGTGCTTGTCAAAGTGGACATCTCTCTGGCTGTTATCACAGAACCACCTCAGCGCCGTCGAGTCTGGCATTTCACTCAAGCCAACTGGCAGGGTCTCCTAGCAGCCATCAAACTTACAGACTGATCTCCCATCGCTACTTTCTCCAATATCAACTCATCCTGGAAATTTTTTCAAAGAAACTTGCTCTCCCTCATGCACAGATTTATCCCCTCTCGTCTTCAGTTGACCTAACCTTCCTCCCGCCCATGGTTCATTGAAGCTTGTGGCGAGGCAGTTGTCCTGAAACAACTTGCCTTTGCCTCAAGGAAAGCAAACCCAACTGAGGGTAATCTCAGTTCCTTCCATAAAGCTTGGAACAAGTGTGTATCTACCCTCAGGAGAGCCAGAAAACAACATTTTTCGAAGCTCAAGTCTGATCTTTCAAACCTCTCTCCCTTCTCTAAATCCTGGTGGCATCAAATTAAATCTGTTTCTGGTGTATGTTCCATCTCCATTCCCTCACTTACCTCAAATGGCCGCACTGCTGATACCGCACGTGAAAAGGCTGAATGCCTAATCTCGGTGTTTGAATTGAAATCTTATTTCCAAAACCCATCAATTTCTGTACCCACCTTACCCATTCGCACCCAACTGTCCCTGGACTCTGGGTCTTTTTTTCTCATGAAAAGGTGGAGAGCTTGCTGGCAAACCTCGACTCAGATTCTACAACCCGTCCAGACGGCATCAGCCCACGTGTCCTAACAACCTGCTCCTCTGCTCGTTCTCACCCTGTCTCTGTTCTATTCACCATCTCATTTGCTCAAGGGCATCTGCCATCTGCTTGGAAATCAGCAAACATTACTGCCCTGCATAAAAAAGGTGCAAAAACAGATCCCTGCAACTACAGACCATCCAGCCTTCTCCCAATCATCAGCGAGGTTATGGAATCCATCATCGCTTCAGACTTGAATTCTTCCTCTTCTCCAATGGCTTGATTTCCGATCATCACTTTGGTTTCAGACCAGGTCACTCTACCCTGGATATGCTGCTTCTGCTCTCCCAACAATGGATGGAGGTCGTCAATGCAGGACATGAAATCAGAGCCGTATCCCGAGATATATCGTGTGCTTTTGACACGGTCTGGCACCCTGCCCTGCTCACCAAACTCTCTTCCTATGGGACCCAAGGCAATCTCCAATCATGGCTCGCAGACTTCCTCTCCTGTCGCAGTCAACGTGTGGCCCTAAATGGAATTCTTTCATCCCCTCTTTCTGACCAGGCTGGAGTTCCTCAAGGCAGCGTTCTGTGCCCTGTTCTTTTTCTGCTTTTCATCAATGATCTCTCCGACTCTCTGGAAAATCCTCTATATCTCTTTGCCAATGACTCCACCCTCTGGCATCCCTCAGAACGGCATGCAGCAGCTTCTTCACTCACTGCAGATCTGGATAAAATCACAAACTGGTCCAACACGTGGAGCATGTCTTTCAATCCGGACAAATCTCACACTCTCACTTTATCTCTCCGAAAGGACCGTTTGGAACCACCCCCACCCCCCTGCACCCATCCAATTTATCAACAATCCTCTGGAAGAGTCCTTTCTTTCAAGATTCTGGGTCTCACCATCTGCCATGATCTTTCCTCGGAAAGCCACATTTCCAACCTGGCCTCCAAAACCACTCGCCGACTGGGATTCCTCCGTCGTGCAAAGTCCTTCCTCGGCACACCTGAGCTCCTGACCACTTACAAAGCTTTCGTCCACAGCCTGATGGAGTACTGCTCTCCACTGTGAGCTGGTGCTCCTGCCTCCCAAGTTTCTCGACTTCACACTGTGGAAACCAAAGCATTTCGGATCATTGGCATCTCCTGCGATGAGGCTGAGTCTTTGGGCCTCTTACTTTCTCACCACAGGCAGGTAAAGTAGTCTTTCTGTCTTCTACCGTCTCCTCTCCAGTCTCCCCCCCCCCACTGCTCTGTCTGCATTTTGACCCCACCATATTTCCGCAGGGCACTCAAGGTCTGCCAGCAACCCCCTTCTGGTAAAACTACCAAAATCACGAATCACTGCTCGCCTTCACTCCTTCATTCCTCTTTTTTCCCACCTTTGGAATAAACTCTCTCACTCTATTCAATCCCATTCTTCCCTCCAGGCCTTCAAAACAGCTGTTCACCACCACCTGTTATCGTCCCCCATCCAAATCCTCTATCTTTTCTACCCCTGTTAATCCACCCCAAGCTCAGCTCCTTCAAATTCCCTGCTTTCCTTCCTGAAAGTCCCTGTAATGCCCATCTTCTATTCCCCATGTTCCCCGCCCCCTCCCTTCGACAGATCTCCTAATGTCCCTGTTCCCCACTGTTTTGTCCTTCCCACTCCCACCCCTCTTGTCTCAGGCCCCCCCTTGCTGTGTGTCCGTGTGTTCCCTCTCATACGAGCCTCGACAATGTATACAAAAAAACCCAAAAACTCAGAGCTGGTGGAGGGGAGGTGAACTGAATCCAGGAATCAGGCTTGTTCGAGGCTGTGTAGGAACTTGTCCACTCACAATGATGCCCTTCAGATGAGTAGGAGAGGCATGACCAATTGAATCGGGGGCATGGCTTTCTGCAGCATGAGCAATGCTAGGTGGGATGTCTTCCTTTCTGGGCTCCGCAGCTTTTCCTCAAATGGATCCCAGGCATCTGCTTTAATCCCACCTGATGCATGGGTTTTTATTGTCTCTGGCCCCCACTTTACACCGTGACATCCCATGCCCATGCAGGTCAGGTCAGGTTCAATCTGTGACCTGCTACAGGTACCATGTAAACCTGTACTAACCTGTTCCATGGTCGGGTTGTCGGCGACTAAACTGTTTCCCCTACCAGATTTTCTGGAGAGGAGGGTGTTTGGATATGGACACCCAGCAGGATTAAAAACAAAACCTGTCAAAGGGCGGAGGAGCTCCTTGTGAGCCAACGGCCATCCATATCTAGTGCCCAACTGTGTCTGCGGACGTCCGCCTGCAGTTGGGTTACTTTCATTAGGAGGTTGGTGGCAGGATTTGCACTCCGGCCACCGTAAAACCCTTCATTCCGCAAAACGCAAAAAAATCTGAAAACCCGCTCCGTGGGAGTACCTCCTGTGAAGCTTCCCTTGGCAGGGCAGCTCACCGGATGACGAGATTGGGGCAAAGCCTTCGGGACCCCCGATCTTTGATGATAGGAGGGAAACCAAGGGGTAACATCCCTGGGTCAGATTGCGGGAGAGTGTGTCGGAGTGGTGCTGAGGTGTCGTCCACCAGACGGCGGTCTCCTTGGGTTAACCTGAGGCGGTCCCTTCGGGTGGGTGCCTGGAATGTCCTATCCCTAAGAGAGGATGATCACCTGTCTCTGTTATCATCTGAGCTCAAGAGTTTGGACATCGGGATTGCAGCTCTCTCTGAGGTTCGGAGACCGGATTGCGGCGAGATAATGGTGGGTGGTTACACCTACTATTGGTCTGGTCGCTCTGATGGTTACCATACCCAAGGAGTTGCTGTAGCTGTGTCCAATAAGCTGACCCCAATGATAATTGAGGTAACACCGGTCAATGAGCATATTATGAGATTAAGGATTCGTCACTCCTTAGGTGTCATTTCCCTGGTCTCTGTTTATGCTCCGACTGAGGCGAGTGATCTCACCGTGAAGGATGCATTCTACGCCACGCTCGAGTCTGTGGTTGATCAGTGCCCCAGACGAGATACACTTCTAGTCTTGGGGGATTTCAATGCATCGACTGGAACTGATAGGGATGGTTATGAGGTGTGTGTTGGTCCCCATGGGTCAGGAACTATGAACCAGAATAGCACTAAGTTCCTTGACTTTGCAAGAAGTCATGGACTTAGGGTGGCTGATTCATGGTTTCAGCGCCCACAAGCTCATCGCTGGACTTGGTATTCCAACGCTGGCGGTGTGGCAAAGGAGATTGACCATGTCCTCATTGACGGTCGTTGGAGGATGATCCAGAACTGCAGGGTCTACCGGAGTGCTCAGTTCCTCAATACTGACCACAGGCTTGTTGTAGCAACTCTAAAGCTGCACCTTAAATCCTGGAGAATGGTACCATCCCAGCCTAGGCTGGATGTTGGCAAGCTCAGGGATGAGAGAGGAGCTGAGGAGTTTGCGGACAGGCTGAGTGGACACTTGGGGGGTCTGGGTGCTTTGGGGGGTCCTGAAGAGTTGTGGAGTGCCTTCAAGACCACCGTCCTTGATGTTGCCGGTGGATGTCTTGGAGCTCATCGCAGGGCAAAGAAGAATGTTGTCTCTCAAGGGACACTGGATACCATTAACCAGAGTCGCAGGGCCAGGCTGAATGGCAGAGCTGAGCTGTTCAGGGAGCTGAGGCGTAAAACTGTACGTGCACTGAGGGTGGACAAGGAGGCCGATGTGCGAGGAATCTGTGAGGGGGTAGAGCATCACCTGTGGACAGGTGATTCTCGTCCCGCTTACAGGGGAATTCGCGCATTGCGTTCATCCAAGCCCATCCCTCGGAGCACTGCAGTTCGAGCGGAGAGTGGTAGGCTCTTGACAGAGGAGTCTGAAGTGAAGGCCCGCTGGGCCGGTTACTTTGAGCAGTTGTACCAGGCTGATCCCCCAGCTGTCGAGTTGGACGTCAAGGGTGTTACAATCCCTGTTGCTGACCCTCAAATCAACTGTGGTCCACCTTCGCTTGTGGAAACACGGGCTGCGGTGAACCAGTTAAAACGGGGCAATGCTCCAGGGATCTGTGGCATCCATGCTGAACTTCTCAAGGCTGGTGGAAATGCTGCACTCGTGTAGTTGCATGCAGTTTTGTGCTCTGCCTAGAACACAGGCATCATCCCAACTGACTGGAAGAGGGGCCTTGTTGTCCCTCTCTGGAAAGGGAAGGGTGATTGCCAAGACTGCAACAACTACCGAGGGGTGACGCTGCTCTCAGTGCCAAGCAAGGTCTTTGCTCGGATAATTCTTGATCGGGTTCGCCACCATCTGCTTGAGCACCAGCGTCCAGAGCAGTCAGGCTTTACACCAAAGAGGTCAACGATTGACCGTATCCTTGCCCTTCGTGTCCTCACCAAACGCAGACGAGAGTTTCGGCAGGGGCTGCTTGCAGCCTATGTTGATCTCTGTAAAGCGTTCGATTCAGTGAATCGGGATGTCCTCTGGAGGATTCTTGGTCTTCGTGGGGTGACACCAAAACTGATCGATCTGATGTCTGAACTCTACTCTGGTACTGAGAAGTGTGGTGGTGAAGTACCATCTCTGACTTATTTCCAGTTGTTACTGGAGTTCGTCAGGGGTGTGTACTGGCCCCCACACTTTTCAGCACTTGTATGGACTGGGTTTTAGGGAGGATGTCGGAGAGATCTAGCTGCGGTGCATCGTTTGGGAATGTCAAGAACTCGGACCTTGACTTTGCAGATGATGCAGTCATCTTTGCGGACACTTTAGACATCCTTCTGGGGGCCCTCGAGGTGCTGAATGAGGAGTCGGAGCAGCTGGGATTACGGGTTTCTTGGATCAAAACTAAGATCCAGGCTTTCGGTGACATCTTGGATGCTGCTGTCCTGTCTGTGTCTGTTTGTGGTGAGGATGTTGAGGTCATGGAGAGATTCACTTACCTTGGCGGTGATATTCATGTCTCTGCTGGCTGCGAGTCAGAGGTCAATAGACGTCTGGGTCGGGCCTGGGGAGTCATGGATTCACTGGATCATGGGGTGTGGCGCTGCCGGTACCTGTGTGGGAGGACGAACGTCCGAGTCTTCAGGTCCTTGGTACTTCCAGTCTTGCTCTATGGATGCGAGACTTGGACTCTGACCAAGGATCTGAGATGGAGACTTAATTCCTTTGGTACCAGGTCTCTTCGGAGAATCCTTGGCTATCGCTGGTCGTATTTTGTGTCCAACGAGCGGTTGCTGAGAGAAACTCGGATGAGATTCGTTACCTGCATAGTCCGTGAGCGTCAGTTGCGGCTGTATGGACATGTGGCTCGTTTTCCTGACGCTGATCCTGCTCGCCAGATTCTCTCAGCGAGGGAGTCTCATGAGTGGAGGAGGCCAGTGGGCCGACCACATGCCTTGTGGTTGCAGCAGGTTGACAATCATCTCAAGGAGATGGGGATGGGCCTGGCATCTGCCTGGGGGATGGCCAGACGAAGACCCCTGGAGTTCCGGCGGAAAGTGGACGCAGCGACGCGCTGTTCTGGCACATGCTCCCATACCTGACCTGACCTGATCCCATGCCCCTCTCTGCTCACCATTGGATGCCGATCGTACTGGTGGGCGGAGCGACCCCTTCATGACCTGCACCCGATGGTTCTGCTGCTGCAGATGGTGGAGCCCCTTTTTTTCGCCTGAACTATGGACTGAGGGCCCACCCAAATGCTAAAAGGACATTGATAACAGATTCCAAATGGTGACACTTCAATAAGTCGGGTCAAATGGCTTGATACTTTTAGAAACAAACAGACATAGGGGTGGATAGACATCTAACTTTGGCATAAATGTAAAGTAAATTACTAGTCCGGGAGCCAACCTGTGTACGAGGCTGTTTTAGGGTTGGACCTTACAGCCTCTGCTATAAAATTTTACACCCCCAGGATGTTTAGATATATGTTTGCAGTTCATGAAAACCAATGTTGGCAATTCATAAGCTCTTGCGAAAAATTTTGGCGGACGTTTTTGTTTGAGGAAGATTTGAAAAATTTGATAAAACAGCAATTGTCAATAAAATTTCTAAAAAAATTAAAAAATCACATTCATGAAAAATAAATGTGAACTAAATGTAAGAATTCAATCAGTGCATTGTAAAATGACAAAAAAAATTGCCTTTGTGGAAGTAAACCTCGTAAAAGTACATAATTTTGTGAAAAATGCCTTAAAAATAACGTTTTTTGAAGATGGCCTTTAGAACTTTTCTTATCATAGGCAGATGCTGCATTAGAATACTAATTTCTCTTAATGTGATATGAACATGGTATCCATGGCTAATTAAAACAGCAAATTTGAGTGAGTTCTATCAATTTTTAAAGAGAAAATTAACATTTTTGTCAACCAAAGTTACCCCTACCCCCAAAATCTTCTTACTCTATTGAACACAGTTCGGTTAAGGTTTGCTAGATCCAGGTTGGGTACTTCACAGTTCACTCTTCCAAAGGAAAATTCAATGGTGTTTGGAGTGACATGGCCCTGGAGCAGACATATAACAATGAAGGGAAGACATCTCTGTTCAAAGGCATATCTCAGGCACCAGCTGCTCGAGATAAATATGTGAAGACAGAACCATTTCTCACAGCTGTATCAGAGAACATAAAGTCTATGGCTAATCTAGGCCAACAGGAATCTACTCATCATGGAGAAACACATAAGCAGGCAACAGAAGAACATATGCATGTTGAGGAGATCAAGAAAGTGATATGCCAGCAGATGATAAACCCATTCCAGTGTAACAACCAAGTGGATCTGCTCAATAGAGCAACTGGTGAGAAGGATGCTGCGAAAGTCTTGGTCCATGCTCAAGCTAAGGGCATGGAAGCCATTATGAAAGCAGAAGAGGTGGTCTCTATTAAGATTGAACCACTGAAGCTGGTAACTTTCTCCTCACAGAAGAAATCAAACCCATCAAGGAAACAGAGTTTAATCAGGATCTATCAAGATGAGACTGCAACTACACGTGTGCTGTGTTTCTATCGAGATGCCGACCCAGTCACAAGACAGATTGCATTTTCCCATGAGTGGACAGACTATCCATCATCCCTGTTTGAGGTTGATCCACGCTTAGCACAGGGGTTTGTAATGCGCAAAGGCAACAAGTCTGATTTCGTGGCAGTGCTAATTGCTGAAGCTGAGCAGGATGTTGTTTTACAGCTGCCATCATTACCACAGAGTGACCTATACACAGTTTATCTGGTAGACACAATGGCATTTGTAAATAAATACCAAAAAATGGGTGCAAAAACATTTGGTGAACTTCCCCAGCTGTATCTTCGCAAGCTCCTTCAGTTCAAACCTGAAATGTGCAACTGTGTCAACATCATTGGTGATCAGGATGATTTTGATGATAGCCATACTTTGAAGGGTCATGAGCAGCAGAGGAGAAACCAGACAGACCAGGCAAGACAATTCTCACCATCCAAGAGTCTAGAAATTCCGGACTGGAATTTACTCATGAAGAATCCAAGAAATAAAGGAAATCTTCAGAACTTCATTGGCACTTCCCTTTGTGAGAGTCCTGAAGCTATTCCGGATGGAGTGACCATCATTCTTGGTGGTATGATGGAAAACAAAGGTCACACTCTTTCCATCACATCAGCATCAAGTTCAGTTCTGGACTTACCTTGTGAAGAACATGAAGAGGCAGACACAAGGATTATTGCTCATCTTGCATATTGTGTGGAATATCCTGATCACCATTGAGCTGTTGTGCATGCAACAGATACAGACATAATTATGCTGTGTATATATCACTTCTGCTGCTTGAACACATTGCAAGAACTCTGGATACAACGGCAGAATCAATACCTACCTATTCATGAGCTGGTAGAAGTGTTGAGCAAGAAGTACCAGAAAATCCTCTTGATGTCGCAGCCACACTTCTGTGCACATATGTGTTGTGTGGATGTGACACAGTGAGCTACTCATTCAGAAGGGGAAAAGAAGAGGTCAGGTCAGGTATGGGAGCATGTGCCAGAACAGCGCGTCGCTGCGTCCACTTTCCGCCGGTACTCCAGGGGCCTCCGTCTGGCCATCCCCCAGGCAGATGCCAGGCCCATCCCCATCTCCTTGAGATGATGGTCAACCTGCTGCAACCATGAGGCACATGGTCGGCCCACTGGCCTCCTCCACTCATGAGACTGCCTCGCTGAGAGAATCTGGTGAGCAGGATCAGCGTCAGGAAAACGAGCCACATGTCCATACAGCCGCAGCTGACGCTCACGGACTATGCAGGTAACAAATCTCATCCGAGTCTCTCTCAGCAACCGCTCGTTGGACACAAAATCCGACCAGCGATAGCCAAGGATTCTTCGAAGAGACCTGGTACCAAAGGAATTAAGTCTCCGTCTCAGATCCTTGGTCAAAGTCCAAGTCTCGCACCCATAGAGCAAGACTAGAAGTACCAAGGACCTGAAGACTCGGACTTTCGTCCTCCCGCACAGGTACCGGCAGCGCCACACCCCATGATCCAGTAAACCCATGACTCCCCAGGCCCGACCCAGACGTCTATTGACCTCCGGCTCACAACCTGCGGAGACATGAATATCACTGCCAAGGTAAGTGAATCTATCCACGACCTCAACATCCTCACCACAAACAGACACAGACAGGACAGCAGCATCCAAGATGTCACCGAAAGCCTGGATCTTAGTTTTGACCCAAGAAATCCGTAATCCCAACGGCTCCGACTCCTCATTCAGCACCTCGAGGGCCCCCAAGAGGATGTCTAAAGTCTCCGCAAAGATGACTGCATCATCTGCAAAATCAAGGTCCGAGATCTTGACATTGCCAAATGATGCACCGCAACTTTATCTCTCCGACATCCTCCCTAAAATCCAGTCCATACAAGTGCTGAAAAGTGTGGGGGCAAGTACACATCCCTGACGAACTCCAGTAACAACTGGAAATAAGTCAGAGATGGTACCACCACACTCCACAGCACTCTCAGTACCAGAGTAGAGTTCAGACATCAGATCGATCAGTTTCGGTGGCACCCCACGAAGACCAAGAATTCTCCAGAGGACATCCCGATTCACTGAATCGAACGCTTTACAGAGATCAACATAGGCTGCAAGCAGCCCCTGCCGAAACTCTCGTCTGCGTTCGGTGAGGACACGAAGTGCAAGGATACGGTCAATCGTTGACCTCTTTGGTGTAAAGCCTGACTGTTCTGGACGCTGGTGCTCAAGCAGATGGTGGCGAACCCTATCTAGAATTATCCGAGCAAAGACCTTGCCCGGCACTGAGAGCAGCGTCACCCCTCGGTAGTTGTTGCAGTCTTGGCGATCACCCTTCCCTTTCCAGAGAGGGACAACAAGGCCCCTCTTCCAGTCAGTTGGGATGATGCCTGTGTTCCTGTGAAAAGAAGAGCGGCACAGGTTTCTCTGGGACTGATAGGAAACCTTCCCCACCTTGTTGATTTTGGAAGAGATAGTGAAATGGCAGCAACAGAATGTGTCATTGATGAGGCCAGAGTATACTGGACTGCTCTGCATGGCCAAAAAGGGTTCAGCTGTTTGGATACCCTCAGGCAGCATATGTTTGTCTCTTCAAAATTAGACCTTAGGTCACTGCCAGCAACAGAAGATGCGTTTTACTTCCTTGTTTTAAGAGCATTGTATCAATTGCTTCTGTATAGACGTGCACATCTCAGTGACCGAGCACTTCCCCCAGCCACAACATTTGGCAGAACCCTTATTAATGGAAAACTGGTCCCAATTCTCATGTCTAAGCCAGCCAAGCCAAACATAGACAAAACTGTGTCTTGCATGTGCAAATTATCCAAATGTCTGAAACGATGTTCATGCAAAAAGGCTGCTGTGCCTTGCTGAGTGACATGCATATGCCTTGGTCAGAGAGGTTCATGTGGTGGAGTTGTTTCAGAGAGTGACTCTTCCTCTGAAGAGGATGTTTAATGTCACAATATTGTGTTAATCCATTTCTAATTTTATCTTCCTTAAAACCATGGCATGTAAAAGTATGTTCTTGTTCCTGACCCCATTGATAGTCAAGCATTTCTGAGTTGCATAAATCTTTTGTTGTTTGACATATAACCTTGTCAATTGTAGGTAGGTTAAATCTACACCAATTGTGATATAGGAAATGAACTCCTCTTGAATATGAGGGGTCATTTGTGTATATAGGTTTAGTGGTTATGATTTTAGGACAATATGAATTACCCATACCCCCATCCTACATCTTCGCTTTTGCCAACATTTTGTCATCAGAGGGGGCTCGCAAAAGTGTTGACTGTGTTGTTGCGCAAGAGTTTCACCATTGCCAACATTGGTTTTCATATACTCAAAGGGTGTCTCTTTATGAAAATCAACACAAAAATTTTATAGCAGACCGGGCAATTTTTTTTTAATTTTGATCGGTTGGCTCCCGGACTATACTTGTGATATGAGATATGTGTTGCTGATGTAAGACATTCACTTTATGGAAATAATTATGCTGTAATAAACATCTTTATCCCATTGGGAGCCATTTCCACAACAATATGTAATCTATTTGATTCTGCTCATAATCACAGATTGTTAAAATAAAGCATCTTTTTTATTTTACAATGAGCAGAGTTCATTTTGTTCTGGCAAGGCAATAAGTAGTACCTTACAAGACACAACTCTTTACTGTCTGGCAAACACAGACAAACTAGAACGGCACTCGGTGGCGTGCATACCTCTGCCAGGCTGAACAGTTTACGTTTTGTGTCCCACTGATAGGTCGGGTCTGGATCCAAAACTGAACCAAAATCTAATTGGCTTCTTCTCATCACATAACCAACTCATCCACAACTTTTTGAAATGTCATGCTATACATCATTTGTGGCCACATCTCTTAATGGTGAAGAATCACTTTTAAAATTCGAGTATCCAGATGCAGATTGTCACCAAAATCGAATCAATTTGTCTTTTCACACACCCAACCAGTCCAATAAACATCATCCATATCTGTACACAACTTTTGGAGATATCTTGCTCAGAGACAAACAGACAGGGATGAAAACCTTCAGTGGCTGAGGTAATAACAGTAGCATTAAGACAGAGTAATAGTAAGACGAAGAGTAACAGGAACAATAACAGTAACAACAACATCAAGAATAAGAATATCAGCAACAATAACAGCAAGAGTAAGAGTAACAGGAAGAGTAGTAGTAATACGAAGAGTAACAGTAATATGACGACTAACTAACAATAAGAGTATGCATGCTTTTATTCTTACTGAGCTGGGGGTGTAAGAGGAAGAATAACAGCTGCAGTAAGAGTAAAAATAAGAGTAACAGTAAGAAATAGAAGGGCACTCGGTGGAGTGCATACCGCCGCCACGTAACACCAGGTCCAAGAGAACATATTGGGCGGAATAAATTTTTGAACAAGAAAAAGAGCAATTAGACATTGCAGACCCTCACCAGGACTTGTTTTGTGTCGTGTATTTTGTGTGGCACTTGTGTACTGGTGTGCTACATAATTAATAAGACATAATTAGAATTGCCACTTTATAACTGCTGGCAGCGATGACCGGGTACCAAGACGTCCCACATTGATCAGACAACTGACCCTGACCCATGACGTTTTTTTATTACTGTACAATTGAATTCAGAATGGGATTAAAATTAATTCAATTCAGATCAAATGGAAGAACAAATAGGTACGAGTCCTGCATTTAAGTCATCAGAAGGAACCCAAACAAGCAAAAAGCAAAGATGAAGTCATCAGGAGGAACCTGGATAGGATTATCCCTGGTGTTGGCTTCAGGGTTAAGGCCCTGTCACACCTTGACATTTTAGCCAGCGTATGCCGACGTATGAAAAATTTGGAGAATACGCTGGCACACGTCGAATATGTTATGGGTAAGTTTTGTATACGTTAAGGGAATGCTCAAAATTTCTCGACGTGCTAGGCGTATGACTCACACGTTCCACATACGCTGGCCATAAGTTGTAGGCACGTTATGCGATCGTTGACACACGTCGACACAAGTTACTTGTAAGTTACTCATAAGTCGAAATACGTCGAGGTAATGTCGAGCGTACCCGAAACTTATTTCTAACATATGAGTAACGTGCTTTGAACCTATGTGTAACGTATCTCCAATGCATATTGACGTATGTAGACATATTTGACGTCTTCCGGACGACCACAGAACTTACTGAACGTGTTTCTAACTTACAGCTACCGTATAATGGCGTATTGGCAGCGTTTAGGGGAATTGGTATATAAAAATGGGGTTCACAGGAGGAACCCGTCAGTGTTCCAGACTCCTTGTTGAGTAGATGTCCATATCAGTAGTATCAGTAGTAGTAGTAGGTGAGCATGTCAGTAGTAGTAGTAGTAGTAGTAGTCGTAGGAGGTCCATGTTAGTAATAGTAGGTGAGTGTGATGGGGAGGGTGTGGGTGATGATGCCACGGCCAGGAGACTTCTTGGCAGCATTCTTCGAAGTTTTCTGCGGCATGAAGATGATGTTGACATTTCGATGTCTAGTGTGGTTACGATTTGAATCGTCGAGTGGCAGCCTTTTAATAGGCTACGCCACGTGATCATCGGCGATACGCTGACGCGCGCTATGCATAAGTTAGACTATTGTTGGGCATAAGTTGTGAACGCCGACAACACGCTCAGCATTCGTTGGTCTAAGTTATCTATAAGTTGTCGAAACGTTCTGTTTATGTTACAAATACGTTATGCATATGTCCAGCACGTTATTATACGCCCAAAACTGAAAAAAAAAATAGCTCAGCGTACGCCAGCGTTTTAGATACATTTTGATACGTTGCCATATGCTGGCTAAATTGTCAAGGTGTGACAGGGCCTTTAGAGTGGTGGGCTTGGAATCCAAAAGTCCTGAGTTCAAATCCTGCTTGGCTGTTGAATTAATACCAGGTGGGGTTGATTCAGCCTGTCATCCTTCTGAGGTCGGCAAAATGAGTACCAACTTGCTGGGATGATTGAGCCATTTGAGTATCCTGCATCGGAGTGCTGACCTGTCCAGGATTGTGCCCAATACCCAGAAGACTGCTTAGGTAGCACCAATGCTCTGCACAGAGTATGGCCCCAATGGATGGATAGGATTCACATTTCAGCTACTACTCCTCTACACTCAAACCCATCCAGGCACAGCCAAGTGAGCCTTATTCAAAAAATAATAACAATAAAAAAACCAACAACAACAACAAAAAAAAAAAGGAACCCACATCAAAAAATTAAACAATTCTGTCTCCCAGACCATGTGTCCAAATGAAGTTGAAACTTAAAACATGTACTCCAATCAGTACTAGATTATAAATGTGAAGTTTCACATTGATTGATTAAGTGGTTCCAGAGAAAACATTACTTAATATTTTTCTTCAATCCAATACGGCTGCCAAACCATGTGACCTATCAATTAGCAGCTCACCTGGACTTTTGTCTACTGTGTTTTTTTGACCCCCCCTCCCCCAAAATAGGTATTTGCTTTCTTCTCCAAAACTACACACACGTTTTCAATGAAACTTGACCACAACCTTCATCACCCATAATGTACCAAAGTATCGACCGCATCAAAATCTGCACTCATTAATGGGATCTATGAGGGGGGGCTTGACCCCCAAAACAGGTATTTGCTTCCTTCTCGAAAACTACACAAACAATTTAAATGAAACTTTACCACAACCTTCATCATCCATGAAATATCTAAGTTTGTTCAAGGCATCAAAAAATTTAGGGTCTCAGGAGGTCTTCAGGGGGTTTGAGTGACTGTTGCTCCTGATCCAGGTGAGCTTCAGATAGGCAATCCTATTTTTCCTGAGCAAACTTGTACACCCAACACTTGGGGAACATTTGTGTGAAGTTTCCCCTCGATCTGTCCAGCCGTTCTGGAGAAGAAGATTTTATTTATCATTTTCAGAGTAAATCCAAAATGGCTGCCAAACCATGTGAAATATGACATCATATGTGTGAACCTTTTGTTCCTCGTGGACAGGCGGTCATACGTGTAAAGTTTTGCCTAAATCTGCTCAGCCACATCAGAGAAGAAGATTTTTGAAGGTTAAAAAAAAGGCTGCTGAATCACATGACTGATGTCATCAATTCTTTTTCTGTGGACCATTTTATCCTGAGATGGCCCTCATCAGATGTAGCATTCTACATCATGACATCATAATGAAGACACCTATGATGTCATAAAAAGCATACTTTCCATGTGCTAAGTTTCCATTTTTTCCTTGGTGCAGTTTTAGAGATACAGAGGTCCAAAGTTTTTCGGTTTTTCCAACATGGCTGCCACACCACATGGCATATGACGTCATAATTATCATTAAAACATAATACATGAGTAGTTGCTCCGATTGTGAAAATTTCATCTCAATCCGACAAGTGGTTGTGAAAAAAACACTTAAGTTCTGTGCAGACATACAGACAAACAAACAAATGAAAAATCGTGCTTAGCACGACACTTGGCGAATTAGTTGACCTTTCCATGTGGTGGTCCAAGCTGTAATGTCATGGAACGTGTGGTGTTTATTTGTTCGTACATTAATGAAATGACGCGACGTCACAAACAACAATTATCAGGTGCGCGTTGTCATGGTAACGGCAGCAGATTGAAAATTTTCTCAACTCATTTAAAGCCACCATGTGACATTCAACAACTTATCATTGGTGCTTGTTGCCTTCATTCTGATCGTAGAAAATATTTGAAAATACCGAGGAACATTGCTTTTCAACCAGCTTTACGATCCCGTTATCAGGTATGAAATATGTTGTAAAACAAAAATATATATTTTATATGTGTGTTTTTCATGTTTTGGGTGACCCTGACCTTGACCTTGGGTCAATTTCGATCAAACTTTGTACACATGTTAATATTACATGCATAAATAGACAGTATACGTTTCAATATAATAAGTGCAAAACTGTTTGAGAAATAGCCGTGTGTAATTCACAAAATTCCCCATTGGTTTATAATGGGCGATAATATAAAGTGATGCAGAATCCAGATCCTGATATTGAACATCACCAAAAGTCACAGATCTTTTTGTACTGTGGATTTCTATCAGCTCTTAAAATTTCATCCAAATCGGTTAAGAATTGTGACCTGTAGAACGAATAGAATTGTTTTTAAATCACGCCAATCGCTAAAAACGTTGACGTCATACGCTTGCCAAAACTGTGCATAATTTGTCCTAACATGCATTTTAAAACATTTAGATATTCCATTGAAGTTTATTTTGGCGTCAACAGGAAGTCGCTATTACTTCCGGTCACCGAGTTATGTTCAAAAGCTTGTTTTCACCTTTTTTTTGACGTAACGTCGTGACGTTAAGTGCGATTATGACGTGATTTGATCCCAGACTATTTCAGCAAGATTGGCTATCACGTGTTAAAATTTGAGAACGATTGCTAAAGTAGTTTCGGCTGCACATGAGCGTACATATTTTTTTAAAATGACGTCAACAGGCAAAACTTTGACATCATACACTTGCCAAAACTATGCGTACTTTGTAATAAGATGCATTTAGTAATCATTTAGATATTTGAATGAAGTTTAATTTGGCGTCAACCGGAAGTCGCTATGACTTGCGGTCACCTAGTTATGTCCAAAAATGTGTTTTCACGTTGTGTGACATCACGTCGCAACGTTTAGTCCGATTAAGATGGCGTTTGGATGTGGACCGTCTCAGGTAGATTGCCTATCAGGTTTAAAAATTTAAGAACGACTGGTCCAGCCATTTGGGCTGTAGACGACCAGACAAACAAACAAACAAACCAACAAACGGAGCAGACCAACATACTTGACAAAATCGAAGATTTCGCTAAGTAACAAACAAACAAACAAACAAACAAACAAACGGGCCTAAATGCACTACCCTCTCCTTCAGAGAGGATAAATATGGTGCTTTGTATCGTTTTTGGCTCTTTTGCTCAATGGTGAAGAATCACTTTAAAATTAAGTAATTATTGTATCCAGATCCAGATTCGGATCTTCACCAAAATGGATTCAATTTGTCCTTGTCACACACCCAACATATCCACCAAGTTTCGTCCGAATCCATGCACAACTTTTTGAAATATCATGCGATATATCGTT
Organism: Eptatretus burgeri; assembly: GCF_056783735.1. NCBI lineage: Eukaryota > Metazoa > Chordata > Myxini > Myxiniformes > Myxinidae > Eptatretus > Eptatretus burgeri. The sequence continues at coordinate 111,914,042 of NC_140967.1, read as the reverse complement.
TTTGGGCCCATCTCCTAATGGTGAAGAATCACGTAAAAAAATTCTCGTAGTCAGATCCGGATCCAGATCTTCACCAAAATCGAATCAATTTGTCCTTGTCACACACCCAACCTGTCCACAAAATTTCATTTGAATCCGTCCACAACTTTTGGAGATATCCTGCACACAAACAAACAGACAAAGAAAACGCATTGTGGTGAAAACATAACCACCTCCTACCTTCAGTGGCAGAGGTAAAAAAAAAAAAGCCACGTGTGGCTGCCTGTGCACTTCAACCCCCTCAACATTAATGTCTCGTCATTGCTTGAGGCAATAATTTCATCAGATTTCTCATTTCCATACAAGACATTCAGTATAGTTTCGTAAGTATTTGGTGCAAGCTTTACAAAAATGGTATTGTCAACAGCTAGTTCAAGCAGAAATCTCGCTATTGTAACCTTAGTACCGAGAAAAAAACTCAAGTGAGGGAATTTGGCTACATACATCCAACGGCTGGATGGAAGGCCTGGGATATCAATACGACGTGTTGCTGTGGGCATGCCGATGCCTACGGCTATATTTGGATTGCAAAGCCAGCAAGGGAATAAAAAGCTTCAGGTTAAAATCCTGCAGCTTCACACTCTTTGGCACAGTTGATGGGTTGAGGTTCAAGAATCTAAACGTGTAAGCAAGCTATATTTAACCTTATTCGATGGGTACATTTGCTGCAAAGTTAAATCGCAAAATTACTGAAGATACTTCAAATTCAAACAGAAAGTGAAACAGGAAAGCTTTGAGTTCAACAAATCTTACAAAAAAAAAAAATTAAAAAAAGATTAAAAAAAAAAAAAAACACTTCCTGGTCAAAAAACCTGGCCCAAAACAGAGTACGTTTTGCTATGTGTTGATGAGGTTAATGTTTCGCCTGATCTTTCCTCCGGAGAACATGTGTGGATGAAATTGAACGAAGATTGCACAGTCTTCAAAACGAGCCAGCGACGTTGCCCCAACTGCGGCAGGCCTTGGTAGAGATTTGAAATGACAGCCACTAACCCTAAACCTTCTTTAACCATCATGTGTCCTCAATGAGACATTCTTGCCAAGCGCGTGTCAATGCAAATGGTGGTCACACCAGATACAGTGTTGAAGTGTTACCTGACTTTTGAATGCACCCCTCTTTGAGCCTCTGGAGACATGTCTAGCACACACGTGTTGACGTTCTCATGTCGATTACATGTTTTTCAAACACTACATATTGATATGACCAAACAACGTGACATGTTTTTCATTTCAAATTTCACATATCAGTGTAAATGATGCACAGGAACTTTTTCGACGAGTATATATAGCATGGTTTGGGAAGCATTAAAGAAAGGCAATTTGTGTTCTACCATGTTCAAGTATGTAATATAAAAAGAAATTTAAATCAAGGTTTAAAAAGCATATAAATAAATGAATTCTGGGTTTTACCACCATTTTACCCAGTATCAATTACATCACCCGATCTAACACGTTACATTAGTTATCTGTGCCTGTTATTTGTGTCCATTATGACGGCCTTAAAAACAGTACGTTTCCTGTGTGGAATGATTTTCAATTTTGTTTGACTGTCAGACAGGCAAACCGAGTAAAAAAAAATCTCACTCCACTCTGCACATGCGTAATTGGGACAAATTTAGAGACAAAATACAGTGAAACAGCAAACTTGTCTTCCAATTCATGTTCAAAATGTAATATTTGATTTAAATACATTGTTCCTCTCTCATAAACTAATAAGAGAGACAGACGGACGGACGAACATGAACCAATTGCTTAACACTGCTTTTCGCTTCTCGTGTTCAGGGTAATGACAGACAAAACTAGAGGGGGAGCACTCGGGAGAGTGCAAAACCTCCGCCGCCAATACTGCTGGGTCACTCAAATGAACCTTATATCTTATTCATTAAATATGATGTCAACAGTGCTGACAGTTATAGTTCTTTTCTCCAACATTTTTTTTTTTGGGGGGGGGGGGTTGGAAATCACTTAAAACATGGAGAAATGCAAAAAAAAGAAATCGAAATTTTTTTTGGAAAAAAAAGTTGCAAAAATTTTTTTTTTGGGGGGGGGGGGGACCAAGTCCAAAAACTAATGGCATGATCCTTGGACCATACCTAACCCCCCCCCACCAAGTTTCGTCGAAATCTGTCGAGGAGTTTTTCCGTAATACTGTTCACAAACAAACAAACAAACAAAAACAGAAAGGGGTGAAAACAGTAACCTCCGATCTTCGATGGCGGAGGTTAAACATAAAAGAAACATAACAGAACTAGAAGGGCACTCGGAAGAGCGCATCTCTCCACCACACAATGCCTGATCCACGAGAACATATCAGGCCCAGAACATTTTTGAAATATCATGCTATATATCATTTTTGGCCGATCTCTCAATGGTGAAGAATCACTTTAAAATTAAATAATCCTCATATCCAGATCCGGATTCGGATCTTCACCAAAATTGAATCAATTCTTCCTTGTCACACAATCAATGTGTCCACCAAGTTTCGTCCGGATCCGTCAACAACTTTTTGAGATATCGTGCCATATATCGTTTTTGTTCCCATCTCTCAATGGTGAAGAATCACATTAAAATTCGAATAGTTGTCACATTAACTAATATGAAAACTAATATTAATATGAAAATAATAACTGATATTAAAAAAATAAAAAATAAAAAATAAAAATCTGTATTTGGATCTTCACCAAAATCGAATCAGTTCATCCGTGCCACACACCAAACCTGCCCACCAAATTTCATCCGGATCCGTCCACAACTTTTTGAGATATCCTGCACCCAAACAGACAGAGAGCGGTGAAAACATAACCTCCTTCACCTTTGGTGATTGTGGTAATAACTTAAACAGCAAATAAACTAACCTCCAAAGGCACGGAACCCACAATTATGTGCACTGAACCAGATAAGTAAGGGAGAAATGGTCTGGGGTGAAAACCCCCAGCTGTTGGTTGCAGGACTTACTCAACATAGAATGTCAGGAGTGAGCAGGAAGGCTCGTGAGGACAGAAAGTCAAACAAGCAGAACAGAAAATTCACGGCTCAGAGTGTAGAGCACTTCTTTCTTCCTTTATCTTGACTAAGTTACTTGATCATAATAAAGAGGATATAACTATTCCCAATCTCATATGCTGTATGCACTGCATGAAGAAAATGTACACTCGGAGTTTCCTTTGCTGTCCATATCAATCCTGAACATCCATATATTTGTACGTTGTATTACAATTTCATCGCAAAACCATTTTACCATCAAAATATCCAATAACTTATCTATCCTATAAAAGGAGCCGTGAATGTGTCTGATCGTGTGAGTTCCACCCATTGGTTGGACAGTTTGCCCGACTTCACCCACAATTTCTATATAATTTCGGAAACCTTTACAACCTTATAGAATTACCTTTCAGAATTATCTTTTCTCTCAAGCAATGCTTTAACTGCAGAGGTTATGGAGGCTTGCTTTTATTTCTAACTATTTTCTTAACTTGCGAGTTGAACGGATGAGTGAGTCAGACGGGTTTCTGTAAATGAAGACTTGAGTGTGGGGAGGGGATCGATGCCTTAGGGCTGGAGGGGAAGGGTGAGGATTTGGAATTGGGGGGAGGGGGGGAGAGAAAAGTTGGGACAAAGTTGGGAGGGGAAGAGTGAGGATTGGTGGTTGGGGAGGGGAGGGTGGAGAAATGAAGATGAAACAGAGTTGGGAGGGGGAAGCTGGAGAATTTTGGTGTGTGTGTGTGTGTGTGTGTGTGTGTGTGTGTGTGTGTGTGTGTGTGTGTGTGTGTGTGTGTGTGTGTGTGTGTGTGTACCATGAAAGAGCGAGGGTTTTTTTTTTTGTATACCTTGTCGAGGCTCGTATGAGAGCTCACACACAATGCACAGCAAGGGGGGCATGATACAAGAGGGGTGGGAGTGGAAGGACAAAACAGTGGGGAACAGAGACATTCAGAGATCTGTGTCAGGGAGAGGGATGGGACGGGGAACATGGGGAATACAAGATGGACATTACAGGGACTTTCAGGAAGGAAAGCAGGGAATTTGAAGGAGGTGCGGTTGCGGTGGATTAACGGGGAGAGAAGACAAGAAACAGAGTGTTTAGTTGGGAGGGATGGGGTGCATTGGGAAAGTGGGAAAAATAGGAATTGAAGGTAATAATGAGAGAATACAAATAAAAATGATCGTACACCTAGGCGGGAAGGATGAGTAGGCCTCAAGGAACCCGGTAAGACAAGGTTGTGACGAAAACTCACAAAGTAGCATGATTTTTGAAACAAAACCGAACTAGGAACACACAGGAACATGTAGGTGAGAAAATATACAGTTAAAACGGGACAGATAACAACCGGAAACTTAACTTTGAGAAAGTCGGCAAAGACCCCT
>NC_140967.1:111887138-111902138 GCF_056783735.1 Eptatretus burgeri | reverse complement strand
ATACTGATGCGGGTGAGATACTGATGCGGGTGAGATACTGATGCGGGTGAGATACTGATGCGGGTGAGATACTGATGCGGGTGAGATACTGATGCGGGTGAGATACTGATGCGGGTGAGCTACTGATGCGGGTGATCTACTGATGCGGGTGATCTACTGATGCGGGTGATCTACTGATGCGGGTGATCTACTGATGCGGGTGATCTACTGATGCGGGTGATCTACTGATGCGGGTGATATACTGATGCGGGTGAGATACTGATGCGGGTGATCTACTGATGCGGGTGATCTACTGATGCGGGTGATCTACTGATGCGGGTGATCTACTGATGCGGGTGATCTACTGATGCGGGTGATCTACTGATGCGGGTGATCTACTGATGCGGGTGATCTACTGATGCGGGTGATCTACTGATGCGGGTGATCTACTGATGCGGGTGATCTACTGATGCGGGTGATCTACTGATGCGGGTGATCTACTGATGCGGGTGATCTACTGATGCGGGTGATCTACTGATGCGGGTGATCTACTGATGCGGGTGATCTACTGATGCGGGTGATCTACTGATGCGGGTGATCTACTGATGCGGGTGATCTACTGATGCGGGTGATCTACTGATGCGGGTGATCTACTGATGCGGGTGATCTACTGATGCGGGTGATCTACTGATGCGGGTGATCTACTGATGCGGGTGATCTACTGATGCGGGTGATCTACTGATGCGGGTGATCTACTGATGCGGGTGATCTACTGATGCGGGTGATCTACTGATGCGGGTGATCTACTGATGCGGGTGATCTACTGATGCGGGTGATCTACTGATGCGGGTGATCTACTGATGCGGGTGATCTACTGATGCGGGTGATCTACTGATGCGGGTGATCTACTGATGCGGGTGACCAGCTGATGCGGGTAATCTGCTGATGTGGGTGATCTGCTGATGTGGGTGATCTGCTGATGTGGGTAATCTACTGATGTGGGTGATCTAGTGATGTGGGTGATCTACTGATATGGGTGATCTGCTGATGTGGGTGATCTACTGATGTGGGTGATCTGCTGATGTGGGTGATCTGCTGATGTGGGTAATCTACTGATGTGGGTAATCTGCTGATGTGGGTAATCTACTGATGTGGGTGATCTACTGATGTGGGTGATCTACTGATGTGGGTGATCTGCTGATGTGGGTAATCTACTGATGTGGGTAATCTACTGATGTGGGTAATCTACTGATGTGGGTGATCTACTGATGTGGGTGATCTACTGATGTGTGTGATCAACTGATGTGGGTAATCTACTGATGTGGGTAATCTCCTGATGTGGGTGATCTACTGATGTGGGTGATCTACTGATGTGGGTAATCTACTGATGTGGGTAATCTACTGATGTGGGTAATCTATTGATGTGGGTAATCTATTGATGTGGGTAATCTACTGATGTGGATCCATGACCGAGGTTGTGGATCTGCCGTTTGGAGAGGCTCTGGGCTGAAAGGATGCAAACCTCGATGAAGAACTGTGCCCAGCTGATGATCCGTGTGGTCAGGAAACCATTCAATTGTTTGCAGTTTAAGGTTCTTACTTGAGAAAAGGGAACTATGTTTTGAGGTTTATAGTTTAAATGAAGTTTAATGTTGGATGTGAAATTTACATAATTTACAGCAATCCTATAAATTATATTGTTTTAGAAATAACTCCGATACTATACATTTAATAGTGTGTGTGTGTGTGTGTGTGTGTGTGTGTGTGTGTGTGTGTGTGTGTGTGTGTGTGTGTGTGTGTGTGTGTGTGTGTGTGTGTGTGTGTGTGTGTGTGTGTGTGTGTGTGTGTGTGTGTGTGTGTGGTCACTGTGAGGGGGTGGGGTGATGCAATCACCTTATGGGTAATTTGCTCTCGGTCATAAAAAAAAAAGCTTTGCCTTTGTGAGCTTTTAGGTTTTGAGCACAAAAACCGTCGGTGATGCGGAGACTGTACGTCGAAGAAAATTGCTTCAAGGATGACTGTGCTTGAAGCAATTTAGAACAAAGCTTTTTTGTTTTTTGTACACATTGTCGAGGCTCATATGAGAGCGAACACACAACGCACAGCAAAGGGTGGGGGTGGGGGGGAATGAGACAAGAGGGGTGGGAGAGGGAAGGACAAAACGGTGGGGAACAGAGACATTAGGAGATCTGTGGAAGGGAGAAGGATGGGGTGGGGAACACGGGGAATACAAGATGGACATTACAGGGACTTTCAGGAAGGAAAGCAGGGAATTTGAAGAAGGTGGGATTGGGTTTTTTTAATGGGGGGGAGAAAAGATCATGGTTTGAGATGGGGGAAAATTAGAGGTGGTGGTGAACAGCTGTTTAGAAGGCCTGGAGGGAAGAGTGGGATCGAAGAGAGTGTGGGAGTTTATTCCAAAGGCAGGAAAAAAGAGGAATGAAAGAGTGAAGATGAGCAGTGATTCGTGATTTTGGTAGTTTTACCAGAATGGGGTTGATGGCGGATCTGCACCAAAGATGAGAATTCACTTTGTACTCCAACCGAGGTCTAAACCACATGATGTCGGTTATCAACAATATAATTATCTCCAATTTAATGCTCGGGGAGACCCTAAGCAGCAAAGGTCAGTGGGGCAAAAGTGGAGGGAATTCGCTGCACACACAGCCTCTGACAAATAAAGATGTTTTTCAATGGGGCACTTGGGATGAGACAGTCGATACAGAAATCCTGGTACAAGATGGAACACGTTCAAATTTAAACAACAATATTTAATATACCAACAACCATTCACTCCACACTCACAAGAGGAACCAGTCAAGTGGGAGATGCTGGAACAATGGGACCTAACGAGGCTGGCAGAACAACGAGTGGCACAAGGTAGACAACAGGATGAGTGGCACGGATCGGATTAGAGGGAACAAGCAGCTCCAGAGAGTGAGGGAGGGAGAGAGCGAGAGTGAGGGAGGGAGAGAGCGAGAGTGAGGGAGGGAGAGAGCGAGAGTGAGGGAGGGAGAGAGCGAGAGTGAGGGAGGGAGAGAGCGAGAGCGAGGGAGGGAGAGAGCGAGAGCGAGAGGGCGAGAGAGCAAGAGAGAGCGAGAGAGAGACCTTTATTTTTACAAGCTTAAGAAAAAGTTACACATAACATTTTAAACAAGTCATAAAAGGAAAGTCAAGTACACAGTTAAACTGAAATGATAAGATTACTGTGGTTTACTTTACACAATGCATTCCTGTTGCACCATTTCTGCTTAAACAGTTCTAGATTATTTATATTTTGGTGAAAATAAAATTCTGCACGTAATCTGGCCACGGCAAGGGCTTTAAAAACAGTTAAAACATTGTCATTAGCATCAGGGTTTGCAAGAAGTTTGGTTTTCCTTGTTTTATAAATTGCTAGTTTCCCTTCGGCTATTATAAAATTGGCGAGAGCAGATTCAACATGACTTTTGGAATTTAGCGGTAATCCAAAAATAAAAGTATGAAAAAAAAATACAATTTTCATGCAACATCAAAATTGTGATAAAAAGGTAAAAAGTGGGGTCAGTCTTGCACAGTCAACATAGGCATGATATAAATCTTCAGAGGCCATACAAAAGGAACACGAAACGGAATTTAAAACATTCAAATGACGTAATAAAACATTCGCAGGTAAAATAAAATGTACAATTCTCCAAAAGATATCACCAGTCCGTTTTACAATCGGTGGGACATACATTGCAGCCCTTTGTGGGCACAGGGGGGACCCCAGAGGCAACATCCCCTTCCATCGGGATCCAAAACTATCTTTGCACACATTAGGATGCTGTATGGTGACACAAAGGTGGTACAGGCACTTTTTAGCAACACTAGGAAGTGGAGAGGAAGACAGATCACAGTTTCTGTTAATACAAGTGATGTTATGCATTACTGTGGAACAAAAGGAACATGGATTGCAGGGACAGTGTTGTGGGCATCAAAATGGAGTCCCAAACTTTGAGAGGTATGCAGAACCTCCTGGATGAGCTGGGAGACAGTTCTTAAAGAGTGCATTCCAACAGTCGTCGCAATATGCCTGACTGAGTGCCATGTTTCATTCTTGTTTTCCGCAGATCTCGTATGACAGGTACGCTGGAGCTTATGAAGCATTGTACGTAAGCATGTGATCGAGGTATGTTAAGAAAAAGTGCATTGTAGAAGATAGGCTCGTCGAGAAAGTTTTGGTGTTGTGATGCACCATATCTCAGTGCATGACAAGAGGCTGCCAGGCTTGCAACCGGTCTTGATAAAACCAGGGTAATGGAAAGATATCCACATGTTGCAAGTCCATGAGAAAAAGTTTCTTATTGAAATCAAGCATGCCATTTTTTTCCATTTTCAAAGTGAATTATTTACAATAACCATCAGTTGCCCAAGGAAATTCCTTTATAAAAACTTATTTTATGGTTTGGGTACTAAAATATTTTGAACAAAAATCTTTGGGATCTGGATGGTTATGGATAGTGGTGCGCTTATAATCCCTTTCTGCAAACATTCACTTCAGGCTTTCTCTGGCCATATTTTTAATAACCATCAAGGTCCCATGGATTTTATTAGTGCATAAGATAGTACAAGTACTGTACTATCCTCGGAAAGTAAAACATTCATGGGACCTTGGTGGTTATGGCAGTAAAGGGGGTCTCAAGACCACTTCGGGCAAAACGAAGCCCTTTTTTGAGCCACGCCCACTCCCCTAACCATCCTGATATTTTGAAACTAATATTATCAAATGAAAGTTCCATATCTATACTAACAAAACCAATAGTAAAATCCATGGGACCTTTTAAAAACAGAGAATAAAACAGGTCCAAAGTTGCCTTGTTTGACAGATAATGTACATATTGATGTGCATATAATGTTCAGGTATATGTACACGACATGTACATGGTCTGCCTCTGTCACCAATTTCCATCACTTGCTACAGAAGTCCACTATATTCCATTGCTGATTCAAGAGTAAAGTACTTTCACTAAATGTCTTATCTGTTTTTGGGCCATCCATCCTAAAAATCTGTTTGTTTCCTTTAACCCCATGCTATTTTGAATGTGGCTGAGATAGGTAGAAAAATGTTTTCTCGATGTGAATCTTTTATTTTCCTGAAAAGTTTGAAGAAAATCCATGAAATATTTAGATACAATTTATGCAACACTTGGGTAGGATGGTTTATAAGAAACAAACAGTATTTTTGGGATTGTCCATGGGAATCTGTCCACATTTTTTCTATGCAAAACGTTTGATGTACGCCTTGGCATCTTCATCATCTTTCTTTTGGAAGATCAGCTGGCATCGATTGTTGATAACCGTTGGCATGCACAGAACTGTTGAAATTGGGTGTTCTTCGATTTCTGGTGTACTGGGCCAAATGAATAATTCCTTTCCACACAAATGAAGGAATGAAACCTTGACAGCCTCTCCATTCTCCAGAATGCAGTGATGCTATACTGGTCAGCGAGTGAGCTCTTCGTGGAAGAAATGGGCCACAAATACCATGATTTCCGTTGCAGAAAATGCACGATCTATATGCCATGGCTGAGTGATGTCCCCTGAAACAAAAAGATGCATTTACTGTCGAGCAAAAGTATGTGTTAAGAGAAGTAGGCCTAAACTTTTATTGGTGCATAAATGAAAGGATTTTTTCTATAAGATGTTATTTACATGAACAGCAGGAAGCAATGTTCAAATCACCCCATTTCTCTACTGGCTTTCATTAAACAAACCAAAATATTGTTACGAATTTGGAATTCAATCGCACACAACATACAGGTTCCCTTAGTCAGCTATGTCGATAAGTGCATGTTCCCTAGATAGCTCACCTTCCATTGTTTAAATGTTTTGAAATCGATTAGATGCGCTGCGGATCGATTTAATAGTTAGGGAGCGAACAATGGAGACGTCCCTCCCCCTCTTCTGCGAAGAGGAAGAAGAACCCTGCAGTGACTTGAATAAGTCCGTCCCACCCGTGGTTGAGCGGGGGTGGATCACGAGGGCATGAGTCACGCCGGGTGTGGGGGAGGGGTGCAAAGGATAAAGAGGACATCTTTTCTTTGTTCAAAAAGAGTCCCGTGAGAGTCTCGTGGGCTGAGTTCGTGAAAGTCCCGTGTAAAGAGTTCGTGGGCTGAGTTTGTGTGGGAGTCCCGTGGTAGGGCTGAGTTCGTGGGAGTCCCGTGGGCAGAGTTTGTGTGCTGAGTCCCGTGGGAGGAGTAAATTCTTTTTTTGCTTCGGATAGAGCAGTCGTTCAGCCATCGGGTCCTGCTTGGCTTGCTTGGCTTGAGGCCTTCGGAAGCTTTTTGCTTCGGCTGGCTCAGTGAGCTTTGGCTGCTGCTTTGTTTTGGAAGGAACTTGAGCCGGTTGTTCGGCTCGAGCTGCGAGTGGAGGCTTCTTCCTCTTCTTCCTCTTCCTCTTGGTTCGTGGAGCTTGTCGTTCTCCATTTTGTTTCCCGGCTTGGTGCGACACGTCAGCCTCTTCTTGGAGTTGGATCCTCGAGGAAGCGACGATCGACAGGAAGGATCGGCGCCTCATCTCACCGGCACGTGTTGATAAGCGCGGGAGGATTCGCGGGAGCTCAGGAAGGATTGCGGCGATTGGATCCAGCTCGCTCTCACTGGAGCCCGGGTCCGGACAAGTTGAAGACCACACGAGGTGGAAAGGTTCGACTCAAGCTCTGAGTTTCAGCTCACCTGTCCTCCGAGCTGGAGCTCGTGATTAAAGGCCTCAGCCACCGTTTCGTGTGTGTGTGTGTGTGTGTGTGTGTGTGTGTGTGTGTGTGTGTGTGTATGTGTGTATGTATGTGTGTGCGTGCGCGCGTACGTGTGTCCGTGGGCCCGTCTAATAAGTAGGAACTGCTGTTAAGTGTAAATGACTGTATATAATAAGTAGACGGTTGTAGTTCTTTTGTTGCTTGTATAATTGCAGACGTGTTTTGTCTTATTTAATTGCATACGTGTTTCATTATAATAAATGTCCTTGTGTGGATATAAACCTGCTCGTTGCATCCATTCCCTCATTGAATGAAGATTTCTGTTCTTCCACGTGATCTGCCGATTGGCGTATTTCGATTCTTGTACAAGGACCCGTCGCTCGGAGTTATCCGGGCGATGATCTATATTCCGGGCGATCAGTCGGGCCGACTTGACTTGCGGCTCCGTTCAGAGCGGTCGGTTGGCGGCCGACCCCCGGCCAGTAACAATATAAATAAATCAACGAAGCATGAACTAGACTCAGCCATGGCATTAGTATAACCTACATTCATAATGCCTAATGATATGAATGCATGAGTATGACCTACATTCTATCCCTGACACAATGGCATTCGTATGACCGACATTCATAATGCCTAATGATAGAACTATGGTGATTTCACAAAGGAACAGACAGTAAACACATGGTATCTTGGATTGAATTGATGCTGGATTTCAAAACTGCTCATCCCAGATAACCTTTGACCTATTTATCAGCAGACAAATGTGGGAAATTGTAACTTACCAGGTATGATTATATAAGGATTGGGGGGATATAAATTCAGCTTTCTTTTCTTACATGTTCTTTCATCTTGCCAAGACAAAGAAAAGGAAATTACAAATGGCATGATGGGAAAAAAAGTCATGTAAGGCGGCAAATACAAATGAAAGAAATCACCTTGCATCTCATAATTACGTGGTTTCAAGATAAGGAATGCATACAAAAGACAAAATTTGCTCAAAACAGCATTTATTTCATCACACATACATATTTTACAGTTTCAAATACAGGATGCCCCACAGAAAACCAGGAAATTTGGTACAGTTTATTTGTCGAGTTTATATCAGTTTATTTCTTCAGTCCCCAAGTTGGATGTTCTTTTGAAAAAGAAAAAAAATTTCAACCTCATGTTGAAAATTTGATAACTGCTGCATTCTGAAATAAAATAAAAAAACGGTTAGAAAATGTATATGTTAGTTTATTGATATGGTAAAATACGGCAAAATAAATCTCAAAATCTGAAATTTCCTGGTTTTCTGTGGGGTACCCTGTAGAATCAGCAATGGAATATGGTGGACTTCTGTAGCAAGTGATGGAAATTGGTGATAGAGGCAGACCATGTACATGTCGTGTACATATACCTGTACATCGCTATGTACATTATCTGTCAAACACGGCAACTTTGGACCAGTTTTATTCTTTGTTTTTAAAAGGTCCCATGGATTTTACCATTGGTTTTGTTAGTGTAGATATGGAACTTTCATTTGATAATATTAGTTTCAAAATATTAGGATGGTTATGGGAGTGAGTGTGGCTTGAAAAAGGGCTTCGTATAGCCCGAAGTGGTCTTGAGACCCCCTGTACTGCCATAACCACCAAGGCCCCATGAATGTTTTATTTTCAGAGGATAGTACAATACTTGTACTATCTTATGCACCAATAAAATCCATGGGATCTTGATGGTTATTAAAAATATGGTCAGAGAAAGTCTCAAGTGAATGTTTGCCGAAAGGGATTATTATAGGTGGCACCACTCCCCATAACCATCCAGATCCCATAGATTTTTGGACAAAATATTTTAGCACCCAAACCATATAATAAGTTTGTATAGGAATTTCCTTGGAAAACTGAGGGTTATTACCTTCGCATTCTGCGAAAGGTTATGTTTTGGTCGCTGTGTATTTATTTATTTGTGAACATGTGTGTTTGTTTGTTATTCGCATAACTCGGAAAGTATTAAACCGAATTGCATGAAATTTGGTGGGATGATTCGTGAGTATCCAAGGACGACTTGATTAGATTTTGGGAGCGATCGGGTCAAAGGTCAAGGTCAAGGTCATGAAAAGGTCAAAAACACTCTTTTGAGCAAAACTTCCTTCATAATACAGCTATCGACATGCAACCACCGCAGCTTGTTCCATGAGGAGATACCTTTCGGATATGTAGTGTCGGATTTGACGTAACGTCATCGGAAGTGCGTCTAAATGACGTCACAAGATGACATAAATTTTCAATTTTCGATCTCATCAGTTTTGATCATACCGTTTTGTAGGAATTACCTTAAGGACGTCACACACCAAATTTGACTTCGATTGGACTGGCCGTTATGACGCCAGAGAGAAAGAGAGAAAGAGAGAAAGAGAGAAAGAGAGAAAGAGAGAAAGAGAGAAAGAGAGAAAGAGAGAAAGAGAGAAAGAGAGAAAGAGAGAAAGAGAGAAAGAGAGAAAGAGAGAAAGAGAGAAAGAGAGAAAGAGAGAAAGAGAGAAAGAGAGAAAGAGAGAAAGAGAGAAAGAGAGAAAGAGAGAAAGAGAGAAAGAGAGAAAGAGAGAAAGAGAGAAAGAGAGAAAGAGAGAAAGAGAGAAAGAGAGAAGAGAGAAAGAGAGAAAGAGAGAAAGAGAGAAAGAGAGAAAGAGAGAAAGAGAGAAAGAGAGAAAGAGAGAAAGAGAGAAAGAGAGAGAAAGAGAGAAAGAGAGAAGAGAGAAAGAGAGAAAGAGAGAAAGAGAGAAAGAGAGAAAGAGAGAAAGAGAGAAAGAGAGAGAGAGAAAGAGAGAAAGAGAGAGAGAGAAAGAAAAAGAGAGAAAGAGAGAAAGAGAGAGAAAGAGAGAGAAAGAGAGAAAGAGAGAGAAAGAGAGAAAGAGAGAAAGAGAAAGAGAGAGAGAGAGAGAGAGAGAGAGAGAGAGAGAGAAAGAGAGAAAGAGAGAAAGAGAGAAAGAGAGAAAGAGAGAAAGAGAGAAAGAGAGAAAGAGAGAAAGAGAGAAAGAGAGAAAGAGAGAAATCTGCATCTCCTCAGCATTCTGGCTTGGTTTTTTTCATTTTTTTAAATCTTTTTTATGGCAGCTAGTAACAAGTAGTTATTGCTTCACCTCCTACTGGTCCGCATCATTTCCGTCATCCAATGGGCGGCCATGGCATGCAAGACGGCCACACCAGGCCAATCAAGGCTCTTAACACACCTGGGCCTTACAGCCAATCTGGTTTACGCAGCAGGCAGTCCCCACCAATGTTCTTCAACCTCATTAAAAAAAAAACCACAAAATGGCCAGTTTTGACCAAAATAACCCACTCATTCTTTGCAATACAATGTCCTATGCAGTCACCTGGCCCCACCGTTATTCATACATGGGGGGGGCAGTGAGAAAACACAAAGCCTTACCATCTCTTCATCCACTATTTTGTACAACATTGTCACACCAACAATGCAAAAAGGACAACTTACCCTTCAACACATGTACTTAAAACGGGTTCAAAAGCCCTACGAATGACATGAAACACAAGCACAAAGTGCTAAGGCCTTAACATTCTGAACTAATGTCCACCCCCGCCAAAAAAGCAACGATATTCTTGATTATTAACAGTATACGACCTACTTACCCAACTGTTCCATCTTGCTCAGCAAACCAGCTTTCCTCAAGGCGCTCGGCGTTAACTCCACACCAGCTTTCCTCTGCACACAAAACCACAATTTGGGACAACCACCACACTTTACAAACCAATCCACCTTCTCATTTTCCCACAACTTCTCACACCAATATCCAAAGCTATATTATTTTTATTCTTTTTGGCCATTTTGAAGTCCTAGATCCTTACTGAGGTGTGTCAAGGACAGATCAGATACAGATTGGTGGAAAGGAAGCCAGGTGAGATTTCCTCCATCAATATCCCCTGTTCATCTGTGGCACCGGCCTAAAGTCCGACTCTTTTCACGCAGCATCATGGTATCGTGCAACATTTACAGTATCGTGCTGACAGAACAAAATAAAACCCACTGGAGATGAGATCAATCATGAGAAGCAAACCCTCACTTGTTAAGTCTAAAGCAACAACGACCACCAAATCATTTTGGAATATGACCGGTCGGCAACATTCAGCTGACTGTGCAGTGTGCTGTGCATTCAGCTGACTGTGCATTGTTATAAGGTACAGGTCAGGTATTGGACACACTGGATGTGCAAAATGGAAAATACATGGAATTTCGTCACATGCATAAGTTATTTGAGATGACAATTTGGAATGAGGGAAGGGAGTGTCTCGTGGCGGGGCTGAATCAACATGGCCACCATGTTGAATCAACATTACGAAAGAGCCACCATCATATTTGTATCGGTTTTAGTATTCTGAATGGGTTGTTATAAATTTTAAAAATAAAATAATATAAATTCAGGAATGCAACTTGAATGTGCACAAAACACCAATTTGGATATTAATACTTATCGAGAATAAATGTATACATGTACGAGCGTGTTCAAAAGTAATGCCTCATTTTTATTTTCTTCAAAACACGGAAAGATATTCGAATGAAACCAAGCACAGTCAACACATTAGTTCTTCCCACCAATGGGTGCGAAGTTTCATGATTCTGACGCTACATGTCTTCGTGTTACATTAGTCAAGATGGCAGAGTTCAGCTCGAAGTTGTCAGTGCTGTGAAGCATACAGTGATGGAGATGAGAGCTGGGATGACTGACTGGCTGGAGATGAGAGCTGGAATGACTAACTGACTGACTGGAGATGAGTGCTGGGATGACTGACTGGAAATGGTGGGTTGACTGAATAACACCAGGTGGGTTGACTTAGCCTGTCATCCTTCCGAAGTCGGTGAAACGAGGACCAGTTGACTGGTAACAGGAGTATTGCATCAGCGGCACAGCCATGCTTCCAGAAAAAATGATGCAACCAGCATCCACAGGCTGCATACGAAACAACTACAACCACCAAAGACACATCAACTCAGCATATTTGTGGAAAATCGAAAATTATTCACCGTTAAATCATACTGCGATGCAGCATGAAGACAGAATGGATATGGTAGTCAACGTCACGGAAAAGCGTGAATAAGAAGATTGACTTTTTATTGCAAAATTACCGACTTTATAAATTTGAAAAAGACAAATCATATCTATTTTGTAAGGTGTCAAGAGATAGATAAGCATCGAGGTAATCTGCACATTATGTACGGGAAGTGAAAAAGTACTTTCTGAAAAGGGCATGTGGGTGTGGATGGAAGACACATGATATTCAGCGATGAAATAGTGGATGCTTTACTGCAAATAGTAAGCTGTGTTGAGGCATCCAATGGATGGCGATGTTGAAATCTATGAGGAGATTGAAATGACGCAAAAAATCTGCAAATAGGATCTGATGTTGGCAATAGTAAACACTTACGGAAATGAGCGACGAAAACCCAAATAAAGCTGGAAGAGACGTTCTCTAAAAGTATCTTTTGCACTGTTCTTAGCGTAATGTCATGAATATTCCTGTCAAATTTTCAGGGCATTACGCACAATGCTCACCTCTGCCCCTGTATCCACAAGAAAAGGAAATTCGCTTATACGATCCACGTGGAAGAGAAAGCCACCGCCGCCTGGCCCAGGTAAACTCATCAACAACAGTTGTGGGCCTCGCCGTTTCCCTGTGGCCGGTAAAAGCACAGTGCTCTACATTGACGAGCATTAGCACCGAAGGTCACGTGGAACCAAGATCGATGCGGAGTGATGAAGGAAGGTTGACAGACGGTAGCAAGAGGGACGGCGTTTCTCTCTGTTCCTTCAAGCTTGTGATTCCTTGTCCATCCATTTGGATCATGTCAGGGTCAACAATTTAGCGTGGAAGAAAAGACGTCCGAGGCGTTTGGATTCCAAGTTAATTGTTTCGTAAACCACAATGGTGAAAGCTCCCAAAACCCCTGAAGGGAAACCCATTTCAACCAAAGCTAAAGTGTATTCTCACATTACAAAAGCAAAGGCAAAATGAAACTGCTGCACATGTACATCGATATAGCTATATACACATCAGCTCCATTATATTAAGATAATAATAATAATAATAATAATAATAATAATAACGAGAAGGGCACAAGGTGGAGGGCATACCTCCGCTCTGCAATGCCTGACCCAGTATAATATATCGGAGCCAATTTCTTTACTGAAATATCATGCCATGCATCGTTTTTGGGGCAATCTCTCATTTTGGTTAATATCCGGATATTAACCAAAATCGAATCAGTTCATCCTTGTCACACACCCAACAGGTCTACCAAATTTCATCCGAATCTGTGAACAACTTTTTGAGATATCGTGCTATGTTTCGTTTTGGGCCCTATCTCTCAATGGTGAAGAATCACGTAAAAACTTCTCGTATCCAGAACCACATTCAGATCTTCACCAAAATTACGTGTTGCTGTCCTTGGCCAGTCACCTCTATACACAAGAAATTTGAGAACGATTATTGAAAGCTGTGGCCAAAAATCGTGTGACTAACATTTCAGACAGACAGCCAAAACAGATAAACGCTCCCGTCCAACATACTTGGTGAAATTGTTTTTTTTGCAAAGTAAGAAACACACAGACAGGGGTGAAAACATAACCTCCTTCCACCTTCGGTGGAGGAGGTAATAAAACTCCACGATTAGCCTCAGATAAGTTTTTTTTATTTTTTTATTTTTTATAAATCAAAATAATAAGATGAATAACAATAACATGAACCGTTTGAATGCTCTTGGCCTTGATCGTGGCTCACGTCATTGTTTAACAATCTGTATTGTTTGCTCCGATTGTTGCCTCTTATGGTTGTCATATAAACAACAGACGTTTCATCCAGTTTGCCTGGAAAAAAAATCCCATATTGTCATCTTGCGTCGTGGAAAATTCAGCACTCAAACAGGTAATAACAATAACAACAACAACAACAACAACAACAATTATTTATTTATTTATTTGTTTATGTATTCGTATGCAGCCAATGGCTGCATCATTTTCCGTGGCACAGCTGTGCCGTTGATGCAGTGCCCCTGTTACCAGCACACTGGTACTCATTTTGCCAACGTCGGAAGGATGGCAGGCTGTCAACCCTACCTGGTGTTTATTCAATGGCCCAACATGGGCTTGAACTCAAGACCCAAGGAATGATGATGATGGATGATGGATGATGGATTATGATCACGACCAAAGTTCCATTTCCAAAGAACGTCAAACGAAGGAGGCCATTAGGCCCACCAAAGACTGCGCTGCGATTACCAACCTAAGGTTGTTTGTCCGGTCGTTACCCTTTTAAATGCGGAGCATCAGGCAACGGAGCAGCACGCACCATTTTTAAACTTAAAATGTTTGATGTGACTCGGCTGGGATTCGAACCTCCGACCTCCCATACTCAAGAGCAGTCGCACATCGGCACACACGTGTAAAAATTCTCCGCGTTTGTATCGAGTCCCAGTCCCAGTCCTAGTCCCAGTCCCACCTGTGCCGCAGCCCGTATCTCACCTGTCCTCTGGACAACGGCACGCCAAGAACACCCGCCGAGTTGCGGGACCGGCGGGACAGCATGGCACGGGCTCCGGTCCGGATAAACCGGGTCATTCCTCTCCGCTGAGTGCTCATCGTTGAGTTGAACATCTCGTCGACGCTCACGGACAACCTGAGTGAGCCGTCGGGAAGCGCGGCTGTGACGCACAAACAAAAACAAACAGCCAAAGGTGAAGGAAATTTCCGACACTGGAGTCGGTCCAGAGCGCAGCAGCGAAGGTAACGGGGATCCATCCAATTGGCGGATTCGGAGGCGGTTCCGGAACTCCATTTGTGATTGGCTGAACTGTCTGTTAGCGCGTATTCTTGTCCAATCACGCGTCCCCATAATGATGGACTCGATTTCACGGCTATATCGGGTTCATATATATATATATACATGTATATATATATATATATATATATATATATATATATATATATATATATATCGTCGGGTTGTGATAAACAAGTCATCATTTAATTTAATTTATTATTTTGCAGGAAATGGACATTAAGACACACATTACCACCTGCAGGATTGCTAAAAGTGAACCGATCACAATCGAGGAGCTCTCCTGGCGCAATTGGGCGGTGAGGTGGTGGTGGTGGTGAGGTGGTGGTGGTGGTGAGGTGGTGGTGGTGGTTGGAGTTGTCGGTGCAGCAGAGGCAAGTCAAAAATGTGATTGTCATTTAGCAACGGGCGGCGGTTCTGCGTCTTCCACGCACACAAACATCTCAAGTGGACACCACAACGACCATCATACAC
>NC_140967.1:111827138-111877138 GCF_056783735.1 Eptatretus burgeri | reverse complement strand
TTTGGTATATGTGAGTAGAACGCTAAAGTACGCTATCATACGTCGTAGTAAGTAGAGTACGTCAAGAAATTTTAAACATGTTCAAAATTTTACGACGTACTCGGCGTATGACACACGTTCCGCATGCGATGGGGATAAGTTTTACACACGATATGTGGACGCTTACACACGTCCACAAAGGCTACTTATAAGCTACTCATAAGTCGAAACACGTCGCGGTAATGTCTTTTTTACGCGAAACTTATTTCTAACTTATGTTTGACGTGCTTTGAACCAATTCTTTACGTAGTCCCAACACACATCGATGTATGTAGACGTATTCCAATGACGTCTTCCGGTCGACAAAAAAATAAATTAACGCGTTTCTAGCTTACAACTGCCATATGAAGACGTGTTCCCAGCGGTTTTGGGAATTGGTATATAAAAATAGTGCTCATAAAAGGGGAACCCAACAGTGTTTTCGAGTCCTTTTTGAGTCGATGTCCATGTCAGCAGTAACAGTATCAGTATCAGTATCAGTATTAGTATTAGTATTAGTATTAGTAGTAGTTTGTTCATGTTGGCAGTAGTAGGTGAATGTGAGGGGGAGGGTGTGGGTTATGATGGATCGTCCTTGCGTTTAACGATTTAACGATTTAAATGATAAACTCAACGATTTAAATGGCTGCATCTCCACTATTGAAAGTAGACGCTTGCGCTCAACAATTGGATTTTTTTTACACTCAACGACTTTTAAACGGTACCACTCTGCTATTTTCGTTGTTTACAATGAACGATTTAAATTGCTGTCACTCGCCTTTGTTTTTTGACGCTGGCGCTCGGAAATTTTAATCGTTTCTATTGAACGTGTTAAATCGCTCAAACCCCACTATTGAAAGTAGACGCTTGCGCTCAACAATTGGATTTTTTTTTACACTCAACGACTTTTAAACGGTACCACTCAGCTATTTTCATTGTATACAATGAACGATTTAAATTGCTGACACTCGCCTTTGTTTTTTGACGCTGGGGTTTGGAAATTTGAAGCGTTTCTTCTGAACGTGTTAAAACGCTCAAACTCGACTATTTTAAATAGACACTGCCGATGGACAATTGGAATCATAGCCAAGCTAGACATCGAAGTGTGAACATCCTCGTCATGCCGAAGAAAAGTTTGAAGAATGCTGCAAATAAGTGTCCTGGCCGTGGCCGTGGACGCTGACGCAAGGACCATCCATTATACCGACGTCTTTCAGCCTATGAGTAACTTAAAAGTAACGTCTGTCGATGTGTAGCAACGATCGCGTAACGTGCCAACAACACGTTAATCATAGGTTAGAAATAAGTTTCGGGTACGCTAAACATTACCTCAGCGTGTCTCAACTTATGATTAACTTACAAGTAGCATGTGTTGACGTGTGTCAACGATCGCAGACCGTGCATACAACTTGTGGCCAGCGTAGCGGAACGTGTGAGTCATACGCCGGCATACGTCGTGGAATTTCAAGCATGAAAAAATTTGAGGACAACCAAAAAGTACAACGTTTAAAGCCAACGTACAACGACGTATGGCAGTGTTTTTCACCGTGCTCTCAATGTTATCAAAACTTACCCATAACGTATTCAACGTGTGTCAGCGTTTTAGAAAAAAAATTCAAAAATCGGCATACGTTGGCTAAAACGTCAAGGTGTGACCGGGCCTTTACTCTGCTTGCTACTCCATCATGAACAACCCATTCATTCTTCTTCCTATTCATCAAAACTCTTCCTTTTTTATTTGACAAGGCTTATTTCCCAAAACCTCTTCCCTCCTCAACACTTAGTTCATCCAGTCCCCTCTTTAACTTGCAGTCATATTTTCCTCCATGCCTTCAACCAAAAACATTTTCACCACCACCCCACCTGTGAAGTCTGTAATAGGTTATCCAGTCTGGGAATCCCGAGGAATCAATTTTACAAAGGCGTGTGCCCCCGACAAGCATTTCCCCTTATAAACGGGTACGGTGTGCTATATTTAGAATGGTAGATCGTCTATAAACTATGTACAACACCAATACAATGTGAGGCACGTCCATAAAGTTTGTACTCCAGCATTTGTAAATCAGCAGCAGTCCAGGAAGCCGTAAAGCCGTCCATTTGTCCATGAAGAATACGTGCCTATGAATCACGGCCTGTTTAAACACAAGTTGCAGACTACACAAATGTCGACAAAGTATCCTTGCAGATGAGAGAGTATTGCATTTGGATCTGTTTGTTTGTTACTTGGCACAAAAAAAAAATTGACAAGTATGTTGATCGTCTCCATTTTTGTTTGTTTGTTTGTTTGTTTGTCTGTCCGCTCGTCTCCAGACCAAATGGGTCAACCGATCGTTCTGAAATTTTCGGAGATTAATGTCACCGACCCTGCGACGGTCCCGCATTGAAGTTTCGTAATATTCGGTCGACCACAAAGTTCTGCACAGGCTCATAGGCCAATTTGAGTCGGATTTTCTAAAATCCTCAAATTTCTTCCGATTGACTTGAAATTTCAACAGGATTTGCAAATCAGGTCAGTGAATTCAACCACCTATTACTTTTGAGGTTAGCTTAGGGTGAAAGGTCAACATAAGCCATAAGGTCACCCCAGCATTGGCCAATATTTTTGGTTGTTTCTAAAATTGTCAATTTTCATCGGATTGATTTGAAATTTGAAGACTATTTGCAAAGCAGGTCGCTGAATTAAAAAAACCAGGACAAAAGGCCAATTTGGGCCAACTTTTCTGAAATCCTCAATTTTCATCTGATTCACTTGAAATTTGAAAATGATTTACATACCAGGTCACTGAATTCAACCACCTAGTGTTTTTGAGGTCACAATAGGCCAAAAAGTCAACATCGATCAAAAGGTCAACATCGGCCAACTTTTCTAAAATCCTCAATTTTCATCCAATTGACTTGAAATTTGAAGAACATTTCCATATCAGTTGGCTGAATTCAACTACCTATTAATTTTGAGGCAAATGTAGGCCAAAAAGTCAAAATTTGCCAGAAGGCAAATTTGGCCCAAATTTTCTAAAATCCTCAATTTTCATCCAATTGACTTGAAATTTGAAGAGCATTTGCATATCACATCGCTGTATATTTTATCGAGAGGAAATGATGTAAAAGAAAATTTTAGTGCTTGACTGAATAAATATTTGAATTGATGTTCTGTACATCACTTGTGTATTGTAACGATATCATGCACACGCATTTCATGTTAGCAATTTAGTAATTCAAGAAATATAACAAATTATTTTTACTCAAAGGAAATATGAACCTCTGGTAATTTAGAAATATTACTTTAATTTATTTTTAATTAATTTAGATTTGTGGTAATTTAGACCAGAAATACTGGTCAATATGTCAAAATTCAGGCAGAGAATAAATAATTATATGATTACAAAAGATTTAAGTTGGGCTTTGGCTTCAGGAAATACATGGGCAACATTATTACATTGGATTTTTGTTGGAATAATAAAGCTTATGATTATTATTGTACTCTTCAAATGTACTATAACTATCTTCTCTTCATTGTTTAGTCATTGTTTTAACAGAAGAGCCATGGCCACCACAATGGTTGTTCTAGCATCATTTCCATATGAGAATTCCAATACAGATCGAGAATTTAACGATCTGTGCAACATTGAAGTTTGAAAATACATGGGCAATTTGGAATGAGCATGTTATATGACCATGGGAAGATGTTATCTCTGAGACAGTCATTGATCCTGCTGTCCTTTGTCAGTGGGATATCATTATTTTATTTTATTTAAAAAAAAAACAACAACAACGAAAACAACAACACATCCTGGCCTTTTATGGCTGGAATCAAGAAATGAAATTTCTGAATGACAAATTCCTTGTGATTATGACATTGGAATATGCTCTGAAAGTTTGTTTGTACTCGAGACTTCCTACTCTCTACACTCTTCTCCATCCTGACCACTTCGTGCCAATATGCCTCCGGCTACACTGCATGTGGTGTGAGGGGCTTTGGCAACAGTACTCTGCATGAGATGCTTACTCTTCTCCACATATTCTCCCTGCCCACTTTCATCCACCAAGTTTGATACTATTCTATTGTTACAGATTTCCGCCCGCAGGCGTACGGGCGGCCGCGTTTAGCTAATAGCGGCCGCGCTCGTCCACTGATGTAGCAATCTAGTCGCAGCTTTCGGAACAACGCTGAAATCCCGCTACGGGTGTGTTTTTAATGAACACCACAGCCGAGTCAACACTCTACCCGCGCTACAGGGTCCGATCGCCGAATGGTCGATTTTCCAAATTAATCGCGCGGGCAGACTACCGAGAGACTGTACCTCAACGGGGCCCGCTTGGAAACGAACCGCTTAAGCAGCTCGCTCCGTTTTGGGATAACCTAGCGGGTATTATCGCGAAAGCCCCGTTGGATCCGATTCTATTATCAGCTATTAAAAAGCCAGCTCATATTCCGAACTCAATTATGGCAGTTCAATGAGGGAAAGGACGCAACGAAGGGGTGAACATTTAACCAACGACATTTATTTCACACCCGTAAGCAGTCATGGAGTCATGTATGCAACCAATGCACGTATGGGACAAAATACAAGCAAGAAAAAGAACTACAACCGTCTATTTATAATGTACAATCACTTATCAACAGGTCTACTTAACGGACTTTTTTTTTTGTATACCTTGGTCGAGGCTCGTATGAGAGCTTACACACAACTCACAGCAAGGAGGCATGAGACGAGAGGGGCGGGAGTGGAAGGGACAAAACAGTGGGGAACAGACACATTAGGTGAACTGTGGAAGGGAGAAGGATGGGGATGGGACGGGGAACATGGCGAAGAGAAGATGGACATTACAGGGACTTTCAGGAAGGAAAGCAGGGGAATTGAAGGAAGTGGGCTTGGGTGGATTATCGGGGGTAGAAAAGATCGAGGATTTGGATGGGGGAAGATAAGAGGTGGTGGTGAACAGCTGTTTTGAAAGCCTGGAGGGAAGAATGGGAAAGAATAGAGTGAGGAAGTTTATTCCAAAGGCAGGAAAAAAGAGGAATGAAAGAGTGAAGATGAGCAGTGATTCGTGATTTTGGTAGTTTTACCAGAAGGGAGTTGTTGGCGGACCTTGAACGCCCTGTGGAAATGTGGTGGGGACAAATCGCAGAGAGAGCAGGGGGGGCAAGGCTGGAGAGGAGTCGGGAGAAGACAGAAAGACCACTGACCAACCTGTGGTGATTGAGTGAGAGGCCCAAAGACTCAGCTTCATTGCTGGAGATGCCGATGATCTTAAATGCCCTGGTTTCGACAGCGTGAAGCCGAGAAAGGTGGGAGGCAGGAGCACCAGCCCAGAGGGGAGAGCAGTACTCCATCAGGCTACGGACAAAAGCTTTGTAAGTGGTCAGGAGCTCAAGAGGGCCGAGGAAGGACTTTGCACGACGGAGGATTCCCAGTTGGCGATTGGCTTTTGAGGCGAGGTTGGAAATGTGACTTTCCCAGGAAATGTCATGGCAGATAGTGAGACCCAGAAGCTTGAAAGAAAAGACTTCTTCCAGAGGATTGTTGAGAAAGTGGATGGGGGGGGTTTTCCAAACGGTCCTTTCGAAGAGACATAGTGAGAGTGTGAGATTTGTCTGGATTGAAAGACATGTTCCACGTGTTGGACCAGTTTGTGATTTTATCCAGATCTGCAGTGAACGAAGAAGCTGCTGCTTGCCGGTCTGAGGGATGACAGATAGTACGGCAGAGGGTGGAGTCGTCGGCAAAGAGAAATAGAGGATTTTCCAGAGAGTCCGAGAGATCATTGATGAAAAGCAGAAAAAAAACAGGGCCCAGAACGCTACCTTGAGGAACTCCAGCCTGCACAGGATGAGGGGATGAAAGAACTCCATTTAGGGCCACACGTTGACTGCGACAGGAGAGAAAGTCTGCGAGCCATGAGTGGAGATGGCCTTGAATACCATGGGAAGAGAGTTTGGTGAGTAGTGCAGGGTGCCAGACTGTGTCAAAAGCACGTGATATATCCAGGGATACGGCTCGGATTTCCTGTCTGGCATTGAGGACCTTCATCCATTGATGGGAGAGCAGAAGCAGCATATCCAGGGTAGAGTGACCTTGTCTGAAACCAAATTGATGATTGGAAATCAAGCCATTAGAGAAGAGGAAGGATTTCATGTCTGAAGCGATGATGGATTCCATAACCTTGCTGATGATTGGGAGAAGGCTGATTGGTCTGTCGTTACAGGGATCTGTTTTTGCACCTTTTTATGCAGGGCAGTGATGTTAGCAGATTTCCAAGCAGATGGCAGATGACCTTGGGCAAATGCGAGGGTGAATAGAACAGAGAGAGGGTGAGCAAGAGCAGAAGAGCAGGCTTTGAGGACACGTGGGCTGATGCCGTCTGGACCGGTTGCAGAATCTGACTCGAGGTTTGAAAGCAAGCTCTCCACCTTGTCAGGAGAAAAGGATACAGAGTCCAGGGACAGTTGGGTGCGACTGGGTAAAGTGGGTAGAGATAGTGATGGGTTTAGGACACAAGATTTAGCTGCAAACACCGAGTTTTGACATTCAGCTTTATCACGTGTGGAATCAGCAGTGCGGCCATTTGAGGTAAGAGAGGGGATGGAGGGGGAACATACACCAGAAACAGATTTGATTAAACGCCACCAGGATATTGAGGAGGGAGAGAGAGGTTTGAGAGTTCAGACTTGAGATGAGAAAGATGTTGTTTTCTGGCTCTCCTGAGGGTAGATACACACTTGTTCTGAGCTTTGTGGAAAGAACTGAGATTGCCCTCAGTTGGGTTTGCTTTCCATGAGGCAAAGGCAAGTTGTTTCAGGACAACTGCCTCGCCACAAGCTTCAGTAAACCAAGGGCAGGAGGAAGAGTAAGACAACTGAACACGAGAGGGGATAAATCTGTGCATGAGGGAGAGCAAGTTTCTTTGAAAGAATTCCCAGGATGAGTTGATGTTTGAGAAAGTAGAGATAGGAGACCAGTCTGTAAGTTTGATGGCTGCTCGGAGACCCTGCCAGTCAGCTTGAGTGAAATGCCAGACTCGACGGCGGTGAGGTGGTTCTCTGACAACAGCCAGAGAGATGTCCACTTTAACAAGGACGTGGTCAGAAGAACCAATTGGAGCGAAGGAAGAGCAGCGAAGGAAGACTTGGCGCCACATCATTCATGCAAAGAAAACCCCAGAAAGAAAAGGGCAAGAACTGGACCTTGTGGGCCTTTAATCGTTCACAGAGCTGTGAAGACCGAAAAAGCTCCGAGAGGCCGCGCTGGTTACCTGCCGCCTTCGTGGCAACTCGCTGGGTGCTCATCGGCGTCCCGTCCACACGGCAGCTGGCGTGACCGCGGCACGGCCCAGGCCTCGTCGTGCGCCTGATCGATCGGGCCTCGTCGACAATGCCTCAGAGGAACGAACGGGCCTTTGCTCTTGCAGAGTTAATGCTCTCTTAAGAGCCCGTCTGTTCCACAGCGTCGTTTGGACTGTCCCGGGACCTGATCACCTCGGACCATCATGCCGCTGGTTGGCGACTCCTCTCCGGCCTCTCCCCAGCGACCCACAGTTCGGCACGGCATGGCAGGCTGCGCTCCAGGCTCCCGTCTCCTCCGTTCTCTCCAGCTCCTCACCGACTGCAGACTCCAGGCTCACCCAGCTCCCAACACGACTCCACACAACTGCGCACTTGGCATCTCTGCGCGCCCTTATATTGGGTCCGTGAGGCGAGGTTTTGATCTCCGATCTCTCACCTCTGACCCCCCGCTGGCTCCGCCCCTTTCGATCTTTTGATCCGAATTGTCGCGAAGCTCGGAGAGAGCGGACGTGGGTGAAATCATCGACCCTCGCCCCAATGAAGGAGTCCCCGCATCTGTTGGCATAGATGCTGTTCGTTGGGAACTTGCCGTGGCTGGCGCAAAGGAGATGAAGGTGAGGTATTGTTTGTTGTTGAGATCTGGTTTAGGAGATGGCGAGGAGATGTCGTTGTGGTGAAGGTGGTTGTTGTGAAGGCGGTTTTGGAGATGCTGGTTGTTGTGAAGGCGGTTGTGGAGAAGGTGGTTGTTGTGAAGGCGGTCGTGGTGGTTGAAATGCGGTTGGTAAAAAATAAAGATAGCAAAAGAAAAACGGCTAACTGAAGATTCACAGCCCTGCACATGAATAATTGCCCGTTAAACATCGGTGGGGAAATCTATCTGAACACAGACTCATCAACATAACTGATCTAAGGACCTATATGGTGTCCTGTGAATTTCCACAACCGTAACACTATTCTGGAGAGATACTATTCTGCAAGCTGGCGTTGGACTTCTGAAAGAAATTGCTTGTGGTTGCTATTTCTTCTTGGTTGGAGAAATGCCATAAGTTTCTTAAAATGCCCAAGAAGAAAAACCAAACTGATCCTGATCAAGAAATGTGACATTGCAGTGAGACAACACTGCCCTTCCTGGAGGTACTACATATGCCCAGGTATCAAAGCCATATATTGAAGAAGATCAAGACCGATACCCAGGGCAGCATGAGGTGCGCAACATTTGTCTGACCAGACTGGACCAGCACCCCTATCCTTGCATCGCTGTTTACCTCCAAAGGAAAATAGCAAGTCATGGAACTTTATTGGCTGGGAGAGTTGGGAAAGATGATTTGTACATAGATTGCTAATGTCTTTGGAATATGAGATGTTCATTTAAAGATTGCCCATGGAGCCTGTTTTAAAAATTCATAAATGTGTTGTTTAAAAAAAAAACAGTGGAATGTAGAAACATTTCATCATGATGGGTTTGGGGGTGATAAAATAAATAAATTGATGATGATTAAAACTTGATATTAAAATAAAATATATTAATCCTGAAATAAAATGTACTCAAATATGATATGATGTTTTAAGTATGTATTCATTTGGAATTAACATAATTATATTTCTCCTCTGTATGGAAAGATCACCTGCATATTAAATGTGTAAACAGGTTGAACTTTGCCAGTCAGTTGAATATAAAGAAGAATTGCCTGTCATGTCGAACTATGTTGAGAATTTTGTATGAAAGACACAAACAAGTTGGAATGTGGACTTAAGAAAATGTCCAGGCATATCCACTAAGCTCTGGTCGCTTCAAGATAAAATATCTTCCCTCTTTTGGGAGAGGCAGACTGACTTTTAACCTACATAAGATGACAACTTGTTTTAATGGCCATTAGAGTTGGCGTTTGACGTCATTCTAGCATTCTGTACGATAAATGTCTGGGTTTGAATGTGTTCCAACCATTTAAGCAGGAGCTGTCAAAGAAGACTGAAGATAAGGTTCACCTGGAAATTGTCAAGACCAGGTGAACTTGCGTCAGTGTCAGAAAATTATACAAACTGTGTCTTACTGGAAACTATATCAAGACAAACATTCTCTCGTTATGTTGAGAGATCTGGAGTAAATTTGTCTGTCCAGAATCTCCTGTGCAAGCACATATAATCTGTTTGTTGTTCAATAAATGTTTCAAAATTGTACTGACATTGTGTATCTGTATCTACAGGCTGCTGGTTGCATCATTGGTTAGCGGCGCCGCATTACCGCACTGATGCCGCACTGATGCAGTGCCCCTATTACCAGTACACACTCGTGCTCATTTTGCCGACCTCGGAAGGATGACAGGCTGAGTCAACCTCCTGATGTTAAATGTTGAGGTAATATTAATTTTTCTGGATGTGATCCTGTTGGAGGTGTAGTTGTTGTTGTGAAGGTAATGTTGAGGTAATATTTATTTTCCAGATGCGATCCTGTCCGTTGGTGGAAATGAAAGCCCTCAAAAATGCTCCTAAAATTATGTATTTTATCCAATAATTTAACTCATGGAGCCTGCCATGTTCTTTTGGCATCGATTCAAATGGAAAATTGAATAGGGGTGCCACAGAATAAGATATGAGAGGTTAGGGTGCCATCAGTGGAAAAAGGTAGAAAACCACTGCTTCACTTCATTGTTCATGGCAGAAAGGGCCACCACCATGCATGTTTGCCCCGGTGCCTTCACCATCATAAATCTGGCACTGCACAAGGTTGTTTTTGGATTCCTGAACAGTCATTCGACTCCCCCTGCTACAGTAATGCTACCGAAGACATGCAGATTATTATTTGCAATGCGAATACTTTTATTTTTACTTTACGAGAGTGAAGCCCATGCAAGAGCAAGGATGAGACAGGATAGGATAAACATTGGGTTACAACATTGGGCCAGGGTAGGGATGTTAAATTGCAGAGGTCATGCCGATCATGTGACCAGAAGTGTCAAAATGGTGGACTTTCTAAATTTTGGGGAAAATCGCAGAAATATCTTCAAAAATTTTTTCCCCCAGACCCACCACTCAGAAAACCACTACATTTAGGTTACAACATTGGGATAGGGTCCAGATAAGGTCCAGGTCTCGTGCTCCTATTTTGAAAAAGTAATTTGTAAAGATTTCTAAAAATATATCTAAAAATCCACTTTGACATTACGGTGTATTTTGTGTGGATCGGTGACAAAAAAAAAATCTCAATTTAATTCAGTTTACATTCAGATTGTAACACAACAGAATGTGAAAAATTCAAGGGGTGTCTACTTTCTGAAGGCACAATACGTATTAGACCGATGCAAATAGCTTTACACATAATAAATTAGAAAGTCAAAGTTGTAATGTAATTGTAGGCTATGGAACTGACACACAGAAGTGGGTATGGCAACCATAATAATCACAACTTGTGTAATGGTTTGTCTATTCAACATGAGACCATAAATTACCTCCTCAAAATCAATGAATTTGAACCTTCTTTTTACTTATGTATTCGCAATGCAATATGGGTCATAATTTAGGTCAGTAAGAAACAGAGGCTGGCAAGTTTAGAACATTCATGAAAATGTCAAAATCCTGTAGCTCAAAGGAAATTTTAAAGTCAACATCGGTTGTACCTATCATTTTAGAAAGTCTGATTACCCATATTTGAAGAAAAGATCCCCAAACCATGGCAGAGCTTCAACTTAGTAGGCCTATGGGGCTATTTCATGTTTGCTTTCATAGTCCGAGTCATCTGAAATCACAGTCTTCCAAGTGTACTTCAGTGTCATTGTCATTCACAGTTTGCTGAGTATTCTGTTCTATGTCTTTTGGCTATTGTTCTCCCTCAAACCAAACAATGTGATAGTTGGCATTCATCAAACTCCAGCCACAATTTGTTGGATCAGCGTGACATTCAGCAAGAGGTTCTTGGACGTGTGCATTTTCCAGATCATTATATATCACACGATTTGTCCTGTTGACTTTTTGCATAAGTACAGACTTGGATGGTTGGCAAAGTGCTCAAGTCAGCACCCTTCAGTTTTGCCACAGGGTTCGTCCATTTAGTGGGAGCATACTTCTGCCTGAATATGGTAGAGCAAGCCTGTCCAAGTGTTGAAAGCTTCGGTTTACCGTGTATATCACAAACGAACTTCTCCGTGCCGTTTATGATCTCATTTGCTGGTTTTGTTTGTTTGCCAAACTTAGCATAAAGACTTTGGTCAGCTTTGGAGGACTCAATTTTGTTTTATCTCTTTACTTTCCCTTTTCTGATGAAGGCGCATGTATCGTCACATCCAGAAAATGCATGTACAGCTGGAAGCACCTCAAACATAGTTCCAATATTCTGGCTTAAGTTACTAATATCAATATATTATCTTGTATTACCACTATTCAAGCCAGTGTCCATATAAACTTGTGCAGCCAACCTTTTCATGTGGTGACAGAGAATAAAAAGCACATCTGTATCATTGCAGCAGACCACAACAACTGCTTCTGGGTTGAGATCATTTGCATGCTTTAAGTCCAACACAATTCGAATTTTAGCTTCTTCATGTTCATTTCTCAAGGATGCCACACTGTTTCTACAGACAGGACCATCATTGGTTGTGTACACAAAGCATTGTTTGCCACAGCTGACATACACTGTGTGCCCCTCAAGTTGTTCACTGTACTTATCTTTACTCCATTTCAGTGAAAGGAAAGACAAAATTTCTGATTTGAACTTGCATGATCCCAGTGCAGCTTTGAAATCTCTAGCCCTTTTTTGATTTGGTCCTGTAATAGCTGTTTCCATATCTCTTGCACCTATTTTAACCTGTTCTTCACCCATGATTGACGGTCTTCTGTTAGTATTACATACAAAGTCTACTCTTGGAGCTAGGCAGATATTGGTCAGGATATGCTTAGCAGTACTGTTGTGGGGCCGAGTTTCGGTGGCGAGCACGACCGCTAGGTGAAGCAGTAGAGTCGGCTCCACCGAACACCCGCAATTTATAGGTCGTCACCCCGGATAACTCTGGAGCCGATGGGTCCCTTATCGGACCGAAGATCGCCAATAGGTCGACCGCGTGGGATAGGGTCGATTGCCAATTTCAATTTACCTAAATACCCACGTCATCCAAACTACCAGGAAAATTCACCCTCGGCAGGATCTGCACGATCCGGGCCATTCCCGAGCCGGATCCGAGCCGTACCCCGAACGGAGAGTACCAGAATCCTGCCGAGCCGATTGCATGATTACGGCAACAATGAAGCCCCGTAGTCCGTTCACAGCACAGCAAACCAATGATAGTAACACAGAAACGAGCTGATACATTCAACAAAATGGAGATTTATTTACAATAGGCAGGGAGGGGAACACAGAAGAGCAGAGTTATCCGACTATAAGAAATGCAGTCAATGTACAAGCAAAAGCCCTTATACAGTCGCTACTTAGAGACGGGCCCACACACAGACACACACAGAAATGGACCCGTCGGGTCTTTATTGAAGGCTTCCAGCTCGAGGACAGGTGAGCTCGAGACCAGAGCATGTGCTTGGACCTGGTCACCTCATGTGGTCTTCGACGATCCGGCTCGGCGGGACTCGAACCTGCAAGACGATGCCGCTCCAAGCACCAGGTACTGCGCTCTCCAACTGGCCATGCACCAATCGAGCAAGGCCAAGGAGAAGATCAGAGGCGACGATGATCCAACTCGGCGGGACTCGAACCCGCAACACGATGATGATGACCACCACGACGATGACCATGACCCTTTTCACCACCTCGACCCTTTTACCACCTCCACTACCCAGCCTGACCTTTCTTATATTACATTCGGATAACTCTGCTCTTCTGTGTTCCCCTCCCTGCCTATTGTAAATAAATCTCCATTTTGTTGAATGTATCAGCTGGTTTCTGTGTTTCTATCATTGGTTTGCCACGCTGTGAACGGGGACTAGGAGGCTTCATTGTTGCCATAATGGTGCAATCGGCCCGGCAGGATTCTGGTACTCTCCGCTCGGGGTTCGGCTCGGGAACGGCCCGGATCACGCAGATCCTGCCGAGGGTGAATTTCCCCGGTAGTTTGGATGACATGGGTATTTAGGTAAATTGAAATTGGCAATCGACCCTATCCCACACGGTCGACCTATTGGTGATCTTCCGTCCGATAAGGCACCCGTCGGCTCCGGAGTTATCCGGGGTGATGACCTATAAATTCCGGGTGTTCGGTGGAGCCGACTCTCCTGCTCTACCTAGCGGTCATTCTCGCCACCGAAACTCGGGCCCACAACAATTGGTGTTAGGAGTGGGATTCAAACCCCTCCGCCACCATGAAATTTAAGGGGTTCGGATCAGGGGTAGACGGAGCAACCCCGCACCCCCCCCCCCCGTTCCCCCAAATTACGAACATTTTAAAAATTTATACTCAACGCGCAACATGGCGAACCAAGATGGGCTGAAGCAGGTGGGTTTAGAAGTAAGGCCTAAGTCACATTTGCCACGGCGGCCATGGGGTCTCCAAAATCTATGGCCACTAGCAATTATACGGCGGCCGCAGTATTTCCACGGTCACACAATGTAGCAGTCACATATGTTTATATTTTTTGGGGAGCCGCACGGCGTATTTAGAAATTGTGGAGACCGAAAACATGGGGTTGCCATACGGTCTTTGATTTGATGTCGCACAGTGACCTTAAGGGGGCCATGCGGCGGCCATAGAATTTTCAAGGCAGACGCAAGGTAGCCTCAAGGTGTCTGCAAGGTGACCGCAGCCAGACGTGCGAACGTGCGGCCAGATGGACGGTAACGAGTGGGTTGATTTTTTTTTTAATCAGTTTTTTTTTTTGGGCTTGTCGAATTGCTACGGCGAATGTAGAAATGAAAAAAAGTTATAACTCTGCGTTATAATTCTACGGCGACCCCTACGGCCTGCAAAAGATAGCCAAACGGCGTTGGGCCACCCTGCGGCCGCCGCACGTTTCTGTCAATTCAGAGGGTGTACGGCCGCCGTATCCTCGCCGTAGAGAAAATGTGATTTAGGCGTAAGTGTAGTAGATCCATGGTCCAGGACGATACCCCCATGCAGGTTGACCATTCCCCGCGATCGGACCAAGAGGTTGTAATGGGCGCGGTGGGAGAGCGCCCCCTCCATCAAATTTCCTCCACGACCCCGGCCGGTTCCGCACACCATCATGGCGGCTCGGCTGCGCCGAGTTCATTTGACATGGGCCAGTTGATGGCAATGCTGGCAGAAATGAAAAACGAAATAAAAACGAATGCGCAACAAATGCAAAACAAAATGGACGCAAATGCGCAAGAAATGAAAAGAAATGCAGGGATGCAAAACGAAATAAAAGCGAGCGCACAAAACATAAGGGATGAGAGGAAGAGTGATATGCAAATACTGAGGGGGGATATGCAAACACAGCGAGGGGAAATGAAGAGTATGGAGTTGAGTCTCCAGGCGGGGCAAGGGGCAATAAGGGCGATTGCACGTGACAATATGTGGACAATGGATTGCAAAATGGCGGCACCACGTGACGGAGCGACCGAACCGACCAGAGTGAGTGCAAATTGTGTCCGGCCCGTAATGGAGACGGGTAAGGTCGGGACGACGAGCAACGCCACCACAATAATTGGAGAGACCAGTAGACTCCAGCAGGGGATGACAGAGATAATAACAGAGAGGCAGAAATAAAAGAAGGGAACGAATTAGATAAAGTAAAAGACGAACACACACACATAGAGTTAGTGAGGGACAATGAGGTTGAGCATTGGGAATGTTTCGTGACCCAATGTGAGCATCAGGTTAGCCTACCTCAGGGACAGAGGAAGATGGTAAGCTCCTTCAAAGTGGACTGCGACGAGGTGAGTCCGGTCGGGCCGAACGAGGTTGAGTGGGTGAGTGATGTGAACGGGTACACGCGGAGCTTGGGGGTATGGAAACCCCGGGATTTATTGTGGTAACGCGAATCCCCGATGTGATTGTCCCGGAGTGTGTGGTGGAGTGTATGAGTGGTATGAGTGTGTCGAAATGTGTGTCAAAAGGTGTGCAGAATGCGATTGTCATGGCGTGTGTGAGTGCGTGCATGGAATTGGTATGTGGACCTACCCAGAAGGTGGACGGGTTTATTTTGGAAATCGCGCCAGCTCCACAGAACGTTGCGTCCAAGGTCCGTTCCTCGTTTTCGGAGCGGCCTGGGCGAGCGTGACTCAAGGAGCCGGCGTGTGAATGTCCCGCGTTTTTAAAAAGACCATCGCGTGGACGGCTAAAATGGCGGCTACGGGATTAATTCAGAACGCGGGTTCCCATGTGGGCGTGTGTGTGGGGCATCACGTGCTGCATGCCGCGTGTTCTGTTCGCGGAACGCGCGGAGCGGGTCCACGGGATGATACGCTCGGGCTAGCCTGCACGGCAAGCCGTGCAGGTTCGGTGCGGGGGTGACGTCACAGGGGACCTTGCGGTGCGAGTTACGTGAGAGTAGCGCACGGCGGCTCGCATGGCGGATGCCCCGAAAGTGAGCGCTCGGTGTCATTGGCAGGGCGATGACAAGGCTACATGTATCGCCCGATGGAAGGGATGTATGGGCAAGCCATAGGCCGCCGCCTTGGCGGTGTAAAAAAAATTAAAAAGCCTCACTCCAAGTACACGGCCCGGCAGGGATGTGGCGGACATCCTGTTTGGGCAAAGGAAGCACTAGTTTAGCGGGATGGGTTTAGCTTAGATAGACCGGTCTCATGGGGGCATGAGCTGTCCTCCATGGGGCCCATGGACTAGTTTGAGGGAATTTAGGTTTGATTTAGAATGGGAAATGGATTTCGGGAGACATGGACCGACATGGAATGTGTTGTGCGGACGTCGCTTAGCTACGTAGATTAAATGGAACGTGCACTCGTTTAAGGGATGACGCGGGAGCACGAGAGAGTTAGGGGAACATAGTTAGAGTGTGAATTGGAAGAAAAAAATAAGGAAACAAAAGGAATACAATGAGTGAGTATGGGTCAGCGGGCCCGAGTGTGTGAATGGAGTGAATGTGGAATGCATGGTGCGAATGAATGAGTGGGGGGAGGAGTGAATCCCACCCAAGTGACCCAGGGTTCAGTGTAATGGTAGTTAAATTTACCAAAAGGAGGTCGTTCTGTTGGTGTGTATGAAGGGAAATGGATTTCGGGAGACATGGACCGACATGGAATGTGTTGTGCGGACGTCACTTAGGTACGTAGATTAAATGGAACGTGCACTCGTTTAAGGGATGACGCGGGAGCACGAGAGAGTTAGGGGAACATAGTTAGAGTGTGAATTGGAAGAAAAAAACAAGGAAACAAAAGGAATACAATGAGTGAGTATGGGTCAGCGGGCCCGAGTGTGTGAATGGAGTGAATGTGGAATGCATAGTGCGAATGAATGAGTGGGGGGAGGAGTGAATCCCACCCAAGTGACCCAGGGTTCAGTGTAATGGTAGTTAAATTTACCAAAAGGAGGTCGTTCTGTTGGTGGTGTATGAAGGCACGAAACCCATTTGGAGGGGTGCAGGAGTCCATGGACCGGCTGGGAGCGTGGCTGTTGAAAGGTGAGTATTGAGTAGAGGGCACCCCGGGCACCGGACAGTAGGCCAGAGTAGGCCAAGGGTCCAAGGGACCGGGATAGTGTAGTGGGCACGGGCGACCCGCAGAACGGGACCCGTGGTGCCAAAATGCCACGTGGGCATCGGAAGGGGGAAATGATGGGAAGGGCAACCCCCCGCGTTCATAGGGAGCAGGTAGGCTCGGAGACAGCCTCAGGGCCCGGGGGTGCCGTAGTTTGATATTCGCAGAGGGGGAATCCCTGCCATGTGAGCCACGCTGCCCAGCCACGAAATTGTGCAAAAGCACGATTGAAAATTAGTGGGCAAGGCCCAAATTTATAATGGACACCAACACAGGCGACGGAAATCATGGTTTCTAGAACCAATAGTTTAAAGAGCCAAGCGTATGGAAAAGCTCCGGGGTAATTTAAAGTTAATAAATGCTAGGATAGTTAGGAAATGTACCCCTTCGCACCATCCATCCCTTCGCTCTCTGTAGGTCGCCGGACCCACCTTGGGAAAGATTACTGAATTATGTGGGAGGCCATTCTGAGGCTTTGTTGGGCCTCGAGACAGGACGCTAGCCTCTTACTTATTCCCCTCCAAAATAGGAACGTCAGGGTTGGGAGTTGATTGACAGGATAGGTTAGCCAGACAAATACAGAAAGAGGGTTAGGAAGACAAAATTATAAGAAATAAAATAAAATAAATAAAAAGGGGGAAAATTTTGTTGTTGCAAATTAAGGGAGTGGGTATGGACAAGGACAGGCAAAGGCGATAGGTTGGGGGGAGACAGTAGGGTAGGTCCAAGCCCGTTTCCGGACCGGCCGGTACCACCGCACTCCCTCCACAAACCTCACGGAACGAGACCAGAGGCCGGCCAGCTTCACATTCCGGCCTGTTGTGCTACAGTTGCTGGTCTGCATTGCCTTGCCTTGCCTGATTTGCCTGCCTTTGCCAAAACCCCATGCCTACTACCCTTCTTTGCATTGCCCCTGTGTTCACCGTCCATCCATGTGTGCCAGGACCATCGCTTCAGTGTGTTTTGCAAGGACTGCCCTGCAGGCAGCCACACAACGAGGACTGCATTGTGCAGCCCGTGCGCCATCTCTTTTTGTGTTCAGCTGCAATGACTTACTGTGACTTTTTCTTCCACAGATCACAGATCCTGGGCCATGGTTAGTGTAAATAGATAAGGTAAAATTGTAAATAAGTTTAACCCACCTGTTGTTCGTCTTAGCACCGGCAATTTTAGTTAAGTTGTCCCTGTGAGTCTGATCGCTATCAGAAAGAATTATTTTTTTTAATTATATCATGAATCATTCCACTGCAAGATTATCTACAAAAATATACGAGGATCCAAATGTGTCAACTTTGCTGCAGAGCTGCTTCGTGCACTTATTACCCTCGCCAGAGGATAGGGTATTGCATTTGGCTCCTTTTGTCTGTCTGTCTTTGTGTGTCGGCACAGAACGTGAGAGTGGTTTTTCACTGCAATCGCTTGTCGCATTCACACAAAATTTTTACCATTGGAGTGACTCTCATGTAGAATGTTTGATTGATAATTATGACATCATAGATCATGTGGTGTGGCAGTCATGTTGGAAACAAGGAAAAAAATTGGACCTCTGTATCTCCGAAACCATACTAAGGAAAAATATTGAAACTTGGCACATGTTAAGTACTCCGCATGGGTAATAAGTGTTTTTTGGGGTGTTTTTTTTTAGCCCCCTTTGGACTTCGTCAGAAATAGGGGCTTATGGATTTGGTCTCGATTTTCGTGTGTGCGTCCGAATCCATGTCTCAGACATGTATGGACCAATTTTATTTGTACTTGGCACAAAGACAACACATGATGTTATATGCACATAATTTTTTTTAGACATGGAATCCAAGATGGCTGACGAGCTTTCGTTTTAGTTGCAAAAAAACCTGATGAACACAACCTCAACCATTTCTTAGACAAGCATATACCGATGTTGATGAAACTTGGCATACAATTTATGAATGATGGCTTACATATGCACGTCATTTTTATTTTTTCATCAGATATAAGATAGGTGACTGATGGCCATTTTGTTACTTAAATTTGTCCTCATCCATTTCTCAGACATGTGTGGTCCGATTTTGTTCAAACTTGGCAAAAGTACCGTACATGATAGCATGCACGTGCCCCTCACTTTATTTTGCAATCTGATCAAAGATCACCAACTGGGGTCATTTTAGTTGTATATAAATATGGGCTCGCCCTTTAACTCCGTACAGAAAAAATACTAAAACAACAGAAAGTATGACATTTTATGTCTTTTTCTTTTTATGATGTCAAAGGTGCCTTCGTTATGTCATAATTGTATACTTAGAATGCGACATCCAAAAATTTTTGAGGGTCATCTTGGGATAAATTGGTCACAGAAAAAAAAATGATGACGGCATTGGTCACGGGGTTTGGCAGCCATATTTTTTTACAAAAAAAAAAAACCTTCAAAAATATTCTTCTCTGAAACGGCTGAACAGATCGAGGAGAAACATTACAGGTATGACTGCCTATTCATGAGGAACAAAACGTTCACACATATGACATAGGCCACATGGTCTGGCAGCCATATTGGATTTATCCTAAAACCTATAAAAATCTTCTTCTCCAGAACGGCTGGACAGATTAATGGGAAACTTCACAGAAATGTTCCGCAAGCCTTGGGGATACAAGGGTATTCACGAATAATTGATAGGTCACATGATCTGGCCGCCATATTGGATTGAGCAAAAATCTTTAAAAAAAAAACCATTTCTCTTGCACCGCTTCATTGATTGATGTGAAGCTTCACAATTATGATCCAGTTTTGATGGGGAACATATATTTTAAATTTCAACCTGATTGGTTGCATGGTCTGGCAGCCAGAATTATTTAATTTTTTGAATCTGGGTTATTTTTTATTTTTTTAATAAGGTTCACTCACTTGGCTGCGCCTGGGTGGGTTTGAAGGTGGAGGAGCAGTCCCTGAAACCCGAATCCTATCCAGGTTGCTCCTGATGACTTTGTCTTTGCTTTTTGCTTGTTTGGGTTCCTTCTGATGACTCCATTGCAGGAGTGTACCTAGTACAGTGTTTGGTCTTCCATTTGATTTGAATTTAATCCCATTCTGAATTCATTTGAATAACAATAAAAGTCATGAGTCAGGGTCATGTGTCCGATCAGAGTAAGGTTGCATTTAAGCGGGATGACTTGGTACCCGGTCATCACTGCCAGCAGTTAATAAAGTGGTAGTTCTAGTTTATGTCTATTATTAATTACATAACACCAGTACACAAAACACACCACACAAAACATGTCCAAGCAAGGGTCTGCAATATCTGATTGCTCGTTTTCTTGTTGATATCTGCCATACTCCATATCGAAAATAAATTCTGTCTTCTATAAATAACATTAAAATTACTTGAGAATTTAGAGCGTCTAAAGCTATTTAAATGGGTCGGTGACATAAGAAAATGTCTCTTGGTCTTTCCTTTGAAGAATAAAGCTGTTAGAATTGTGAAAATATCAATAACGTATTTTATGTTGAAATTTTCCCATCTATTATACCAATTTTCATCAGTGTCCGAACTTCATGACCTTTTGACCTTTGGTGACCTATTAGGAACCTAATTTACAGTGATCATATTGGCTGAAAGTGGGTTTAGATATGATCAATTATAGGGGTAATTTGTAATCCTATGATAAAAAATTAATTGAGGTATGCCAAAAAGCCACCTTCTACATTTATGACTTCCTCCACTCGCAGTCAACACATTGCTATCAATGGAACCTTCTCTCCTCTGGAATGCCTCCAAAGCAGTATTGGGCCCTGTCTTATTCTTCACGTCCCCAATGTTCTGGAAACACTCTCTTACCTTTTACATATGACTCCAGATCGTGTTGTATGGTATAACATTCCACCGATCGGCAGACGACCACTGCATCATCCTCTTCTGATCTGGAAGTGATTTGATGCTGGTCGGATAAATGTAAAAACAATCCTTTAATCCTGCCACTGAAAGGATCATCACACGCACCCACCTATTCCCATGGTGTCATTGGACCAGGTTCAGTCTCTTGAAATTCTGTGCCTCGGCATTAGCCATGACCTCTCTTGGGTGAACCGTCCAGCAAAGCTGGCCTCCAAAGCTAGTCGCAGACTGGGTGTCCTCCATTGTAATAAGTCTTTCCTTGGAAACTCAGATTTCCTCAGTCTGCCAGGCCTTTCTCCATACCTCAATGGAGCACTCTTTTTCAATATAGGCTGGTGCCACAGCATCGCATCCGTCTCTCTTGGATGCTACATATGGATGGATGGATGGCTACAAAGCTCTCAACATTAATGGAATCTGCCATGATGAGGCTGAAGCACACAGTCTGTTGCTCTCATATTGCAGGCAGATTGGTGGCCTCCCCTCCAATCAATCTCCATCTGCCCTCTCACCCTTCCCAGAAACTTGAGGATGTAAGTGTTCTTCCATTAACACCCTCTTGGTTAAACTGCCGAAATTCCAAGATGACAGCACATCTCACTTGTTTTGTTCCTCACTTCTCCCATCTGTGGAACCAACCTCCAGGGCAGTTCTATCCCATTACTCACTCCCCTAGAGCTTCAAGCAGGCAGCATACTGCCCCATCCTTATCCACAATATTTATTACTCCCATGAATCCTTCCTAATCCAACTCTCTGACTTGCAGGTTGTAGTGCTTCCTCCCCTCCTCTATTTCCTCCTTTCCTGTTCATTCATTCCCCTGATTGTTGTATCCAACTGTTGCCCAGCTGCCCTAATGTTAGTTCATACCCTCAATCACCTTTCTCTTCCATGAGCCTGACCTTGTAAAGAAAAAAATTCAAACACTTGCAATGCTCTCATGTTAAAAATTTAAAATTATACAAAGTGTTATAATTATCAGCAATGGCACATTGAGAGTTTGCACTTTAAAAGTGACATACAGGCAAGCCCAAAAGGTTTTGCAGGGATTGGTCAATTTAAAGATAAACATTTGCATTTGTGTTGAAGAGGTTGTCACAGCATTACCCTCATGGTGCCTTGTCGAGGTGGATTTTTTTTCTGAGATCTTCTTACTCTTTCACTCCTTCCATCTTGTAAGGATAAAGAGCTTGATTGAAAGATAATGCAGTGAGCCACAGAGAGAATAGAGCAGTTTTGTGTCAGCATATTACACCACACGATATGCAGCTTAAAACGTCATAACCTTACACCCTCACTACTCCCATATAATTACAAATAAAACAGGAGCATCCCATAACACAATGAAACAAAATTGTTTGATATCATGTATAAAATTCAAACACAAAGGCACTGACAATTATATCGCCATGGCAATAGGTTGTCCTGGAGACTACCAAATGTAAACAAAGCACTCACAGAGCACTGCAGTGGAATAATATATGTGAACCAAAGCAGCCCTTGTCTCCTAACATTCACCATAAG
Organism: Eptatretus burgeri; assembly: GCF_056783735.1. Classification (NCBI taxonomy): domain Eukaryota; kingdom Metazoa; phylum Chordata; class Myxini; order Myxiniformes; family Myxinidae; genus Eptatretus; species Eptatretus burgeri. The sequence goes on along the minus strand of NC_140967.1, from coordinate 111,854,835 downwards.
GTGCAATGTTTTCATGTTCACTGGGTCCCAAGGACAGAAAGAACCCAACTTCCTTTCTAACTAGGTGGTAGATACAACTGGTAGGGTCAACCACTTGGTGATGCATCCAATTTCAACTTATCAAGTTGAATACTACATGAAGTGGGAGCAGCATGAGTAAGCACCCACAACCTCCAGCCAAGTGCAAGTGTTGGGATCATGGTCAGGGTGAAGACTGACAGGTTTCAGAGTTTGGTGATTCGCTCTTCAGGTTCACTATCATCTTGTTCCATGACAAAGCCAGTGGAAGAGCGCGAGTCGGCAAGACCAGGAGGAAGTACAAGGGACCGTGCATGAGCATACTGTTCCCATCGTGCATCATCACTCTCGTGTGTCAGGTAGCGCTTACCACGCCGTGCCTCCAAAGCTCGCAGGTCCAGCCATGTTTGGAAATCCTGTGATGAGAGAATAACAGAATTAGAGAAATCGGTTGGCATCCATCTAGTAGAGAATCATAAAAGCAATAACAACACCCAATGCATTATTACTAGGATATTAACCTGCACACAAAGATGTTTTGTTACACTTTTTACCAAAATTTCCAAAAACTGACTTTGGAAACTTTTTTTTTCACCCCACACATTAGTGCTAATGGCAGAGTGTTATACTTTAGTGCTGCACCATTTTCTTACCCATATAGAATAGTTTCTCTTTTGAACCATCCCATTCTCCTCTCTTCACTCTTGTCTCCTTATAGTTTTGTCCAAATCCTTTCTTTTGCCACACTTCTATTGCCTTTCTATTCAATCTTCCTTACTATTGCGTTGCTCTTGAATATTCCAGTTATCCCCATGCTTTTTGAACAAAAACAGGGGGATATTGTAATCAGCTACGTCTGTCTGTCCATCACACTATCTCCTCCTAAACGGTTTGGCAAAAATTCACCAAATTTGGTCGTTGTGATCACCACATGACACGAAGGTGCAAGAGTAGTATCATTATTACCCCCCCCACCCCCCCCCCGGGGCAAGGTCAAAAGGTCAAATCCCCAAAAATGCAATTACGGGCACATGGTTTTCATTAAATGTATATGCAATCAACATTGGGAGACGCATGAAATATGTCACAGTTTATTGGATGTGACCTCCGGTTAATACCCTAAGGCAGTGATTCTCAACTCTTCCTCTGTCATTTACCCTCTCGCCTTGATGTATTTCACCATTTATCCCCTGAAGGCCCAGTCACACCTTGACGTTTTAGCCAGCAATGGCAACGTATTAAAATGTATATAAAACGCTGGCTTGCGTTGAACTTTTGATGTTTTTTTTTTAAAGATTCGGACGTATTCATAACGACTTGGTCTTACGCACAACATATTAGTAACGGACACAGAACGTTTCGTTGTGTTATAGATACCTTATACCAACGAATGCTGAACCTGTTGTCGGCCTTCACAACCTATGCCCAACGATAGTCTAACTTAGGCATAGCGTGCTGCACGCATCGCCGACGATGACGTGGCGTAGGTTATGAAAAGGCTGCCGCACAACGATTCAAATCATAACCGCCGCAGAAATGGAAGTCAACATCGCAGTCACACCTTGGCGATCTTGTCAGCGTATGCGGACCTCTGAAAAATGCATCTAAAACGTTGGCGCACGTCAAATACGGTATGGGTAAGTTTGGTATGTATGAATAGAACGCTAAAGTACGCTATCATACGTCGTAGTAAGTGGAGTACGTCTTGTAATTTTAAACATGTTGAAAATTTTACGACGTACTCGCCATATGACACACGCTCCGCATGCGATGGGAATAAGTTGTACACACGATATGCGATCATTGACACACATCGACACACGTTACTTGAAAGGTGCTCATAAGTCGAAACACGTCAAGGTAATGGTTAGCGTCAGTGTTCCAGACTCCCGGTTTTTTTTTTCTTCAGTATGATGGTGTTCAGTGTACAGTGCGCTTTTGATTTAAATCGCTGAACGGCAGCCTATTAATTATATTTTATTATAACCGCACAAGAAATTGAAGTGTCAAAATTACCATCATACCGAAGGAAGGAAGAAAAAAAAATAAAAATAAAACCAGGGAGTCTGGAACACTGACGCTAACCATTACCTTGATGTGTTTCGACTTATGAGCACCTTACAAGTAACGTGTGTCGATGTGTGTCACCGATCGCGTAATGCGAGTACAACACGTTACTCATAGGTTATAAATAAGTTTCGGGTACGCTAAACATTACCTCGACATGTTTCGACTTATGAGTAACTTACAAGTAACGTGTATCGATGTGTGTCAACGATCGCGTGACGTGCATACAACTTATGGCCAGCGTTATGCGGAACGTATGAGTCATATGCTGGCATAAGTATTAAAATTTCAAGCATGGAAAATTTGAGGACAACCGAAAAGTACAACGTTTAAAGCCAGCGTACAACGACGTATGGCAGTGTTTTTCAGCGTGCTCTCAATGTTATCAAAACTTACCCATAACGTATTCGACGTGTACCAGCGTTTTAGACAAATTTTCAAAAAATCGGCATAAGCTGGCTAAAACGTCAAGGTGTGACTGGGCCTTTACTCAAATGCAAAAAAATGCATAGCTGGCATAGAGGCACAGAAAAAAAGAAGATGGAACAACTTTATTATTAAGGTTTTGCACAAAATAAACTTTGATAAAGGAAAGAAAAAAAACATACAGCCCACTTGAAAATAAGGCCAAAAATCAATTCCTGACCCTCAAAACACTCCCCCTCCCAAATGTTTTTTTCAAAATATAAAAGAAAAAAAAGAAAAAAGAGAAAATTGCGGTGGGGGGGGGGGTTGATTTTTGAGTCTGTCTAGAATAGTTTGTATAGAATGTGAGATTCTGTATGTTATTTTGTATTATGTGTTGTCTGCCACATCACAACGATAACAGTGTTGATTTTGTCTGAAGTTGCAAACAAAAATCGTCATAACTTAATTTTCAGGTATGATATATTTACCCCCTGCCATGTAAAATTTTTACCCCCGGGGGGTAAATTTACCCCTGGTTGAGAATCACTGCCCAAAGGGGTGGGGATGGTCACAGGGATAAAAATTGAAAAATAATTTAACTCAAAATTTGATATTGGGTCATTCCCACTGGAACTTTTTGCCATCTTTCAACTTTGGTTTAGGTGGTGTGGTGGAAAATGTCTTTTAAAATATTCGCTTTATGGGGTTTTTTTGGTTTGGCTGTGGCTCAATTCAGGCTATATTATAGCCAATGTGGCTATAATAAATATATTAGCGAAAACCTAGATGATAGACAATTATTGATTTTAAAGCTCATTAGAAACATGATTATTACATTCATTTTATAAGTATGTATCTGTGATTCGGAATTAATTATACACATGTATGAGTATTAATTGATTTGATTGAAGCTTGTGTAATTAAAAATATTAGCCCCATGGACATGTGTAAAAGGTCTATGAGAACATAATTGATACAGCTCTGTATTCTTATTGCTACTTAAAATAATAGCTAACAACATACTTATGCTTTTAAATGCTTGTAAAGGTATAAAATCTCTTGCAAAGCATTGTAATTAACTAAAGTCATTTTGTCGCCATATATGAAGTTGTTCACCAAGAAGGATCATGGGTAAATGATCTAACCCAGAGTGAAGGCAAATGAAAGTGTTTTTTTTGCATCACGTCCTTGAAGAGAGGAAACAGCCCACACATTTGCCTGCACGATTGCAACATATACTGCCCTAAGAATGAGGGAGCCCATTGTCCTGTGAATTGAACTGCTTGCTTGCAATCAAACCACAATTGAGTGGGAGATGAATTCCCATGCTTGCACATTGTGACCGGTGTTCACATGTTCGTACACAAACCATATATGGTGTTCTGCTAATTAAGAGACTGAGGAACATTGAAAGATACGTAGTTTTGCTGAGATAACATGTACTGTTCTTTGTCTGACCAATGCTCCTCTTTCCCCCTTTCAACGCAAGTAATTTTGCTATAAAAAAGCGAGGCTTGTGAACAGAACTCGAAGAGAAGGAGGTATGCAGGGACACATATTGGTGCATCTTTGCGCATTTGTTTTCTTTCCCGTGTACACGTGAATAAATTGTGCAACTCGCACTTTCGGTACTGGAGTGACGTTCGACTCCGCTGGAGGTTTGAGTAATTCCACCACAGTGAGCAGCATGGGGATTTGCGATGGCATGCCATCGACTTCACTCTAGTTTGATTTGTTTTCTAAAATGTATCAACTTTGTGCTGCCTTACCTTTGGTGACACGAATCAACCATTTCACCAATTCATAAAGGAAGCATATTGGGGTTATTCCATCCAAAAATAGATGCTCTTCGCACTCGTCTTGCAAATGAGCCAATGAGCAAGAAAAAGGAAGAAGCAGGAAATGTAAGTAGTGGTGAGATTTCCACTTCGTTCTCGGCAGCCGCACATTTGTGGAAATTAAAATGAAAAAATACTCCAGCATCGTGTACTCATAGTTAGTGCAATGTTACAACTCTTCATTCTCTGCCGTAGCATAAAACCTCATCAGCATGCTCTGGAAATAACTTCCCTTGGAGTAACCAATGTACTGGAGGACGTTTTCCTAAAGTAGACTTCCTTGTGTCTTGTTGTGATTTGTCCATATTGTCAACTTGGTGCACTTCCTTCACCACCGTCTCCAAACAGCTTTCACCTGTGGCTGCCTGTGGTTCATCCTCATGAGCAATTTGATGATTTTTTTGATTTTTTTTTTACTGTTTCTCTTCAGCTCAAAATTTAAAAGTTTTTTTTCATTACACTAATCTCATCCTCACTTCAACTCTGTAATTTGAAGATTTTGTTCATGGCCTCAATAACCCTTGCAATGCAACTTTTTCAAAGCATTTTGTGCAGCCCTGCTCTGGCATCCTGATTGAATTGGTCATTCTATATTTAGCATCATTCGATCATCTTCAATTCTTGGGTTATAGTCACCCCCCCTCCCAAAGATGAAATTAATCATCAAACTCTTTCAAAAGAAAGAGTTGTGCATCCTCTCTTCCTCACCAATCTTCTCTTCATTCTCCATCCCAGCCTACTCTCTTAATCTTAAATGCACGAGTTCCAACAAGGATATGGGAGCAGCTTCTAAATCTGTTTGGATGGGCACTATCATCCCATCACTGATCCTCCATCCCCATTCCAAAGGATCGAGGTAGCGTCCTTTCCATGTTTGTAACTGGTGATTCATGTGGAGGCTGTGGTATTTGGCAGCTGACAATGTAGGAGGTAACATTCATGGAATGGATTTGCACTTTATTCACAGCAATCAGTTTGAGGTACTTTCTTTGTCACGTGGAGTTGAGCTCCTCAGTTGGTTTTCCACCTCACACTATGGTGAGTGCCCTCTCAACAGCAGATGCAATGTCCGACTGGGTAGACATGCGATCGTCAAATTTCTCTGCCACTTACCTGAAGGCACCATTCTCGAGAATTAGTTTCAATAATACCGATTTACCAGTATTGAAGATCCTGGATGTTGTATCACATCCTAGTATTGCATTAACAAATAGGATGTGTTTGTGCACCAAGCTGTTAGCACACATTGTGCAGTTGAGCACACTTTTCACAAACATGATGTCCACAAACTTCCGATGTCGACCTTTTTCCATCGACGTTTGACAGCTCTATGGATGGTGGCTGGCTCTTGTTCGTGTCAGCCTGAATGAGGAAGGAATGATCGCGAGATTGACTGTTGGAGGTCATGTGCAGCGATGCGCCAATAGGCAAGGTGGATTTGGCTGAAGACTACTTGAGGCTCCGCCCACACTGGTTGCCAATAAAAAGTACGGGAGGACCGCTTTCCTGACAGTTTGTGAGTTTGTGACAGCTGGGTGACGGTTCCTTACAGCTCCAGTCAGTTGGTGACAATTTCTGTCAGTTGGTGAGTTGGTGACAGTTGGTGACAGCGTTACAGCTTCTTACAGCTGTCCGTTGGTTACGGCTCCTGATAGCTCCTTATGGTGGGTGACGGTTAGACTGTTCCTGCTGGTTCTGACTGGAACCTGCTTTTGGTGCACCTGATTCTTGGCGTTCCTGGTTCCTGGGGGTGACGACGTGACGCCGATTGGTATTCGAGCCTGTTTTCGGGTGGGTGCATGGCGAGCCAGGGTGCTGGCAACGGACCAAAGCAAGCTCACACATTTTCGGACATTTTATTGGACGCACGATGACTTCTGTCTTGGTAAGCCGAGACAGGATTTCGTCCCCTCCAAATGATCTGCTGGGTACCCTTGTCTCATGTTTAATTGTTAAGTAAGGCATAGTGATAAGCATCTGCTCTTTGTCTGTTTTTCTATCAATGCCTGTTTAATTATATATTTGTTTGAGATTATTTTGATTGATTTGAATTTTCCTCTTTTCACCTCAAAGAAATAAAAAGTTCTTCAGTTTATTTATTTTTTCTATATAATAAATTCCTTGTTGACGTTTCAACCTGTCCATGCTTGTCTTTCCCTTCTATTGATCCAGCATTGTCCGAACCTAGATAGACTGGGAGGTAGTTCCCAAACTAATTAACCTGTCATAGTCGGAATACACCAGCGGTAAGCGCTCGGCTGCCCTACTTCAGATCGAATCAAGATAAGATTGGTGCATCACCGAGGGCACGCTACCCGTTCAGGAAGCCACGTGACCTCTAGTTAAATGGAAAATTAGACGGTGAACATTGGAACTCGTAGTTAACTGATTGGCGTTCATGATTGTAAAGCAACCCAACGTACCACGAAGTTAATTGTGAGCGGTGGCCCCATGGTTTCAGCGCCCACAAGCTCATCGCTGGACTTGGTATTCCAACGCTGGCGGTGCGGCAAAGGAGATTGAGCATGTCCTCATTGACGATCGCTGGAGGATGATCCAGAACTGCAGGGTCTACCGGAGTGCTCAGTGATGTGTGAGTCACCACTGACACCTGACACAATTCTAACTAAGTGATGGATGATGATGACATCTGCTTCTTCATGGTGTGTTTTCAGATCCTGTCTCTGGAGAGTGGAATTGTTCCATACTTGTACTGGTGTAGGATCTTTTCTGGTGATCATCAGTTTGGTCTGTTTCTCCACAATGTGGGTCATCAGATACTGACAGATCAAATCGATCAGTTGTACTTTGTTGTAGGCTACATTAAGGACCACTTTTTGCGCTGGAAGTGTTGTGTGTAAGTTGAGTTGATGTTTTCGATTTGAATCATGACCTGCGCGATTGGATCTTGTCATTTGTTTCGTGCTGATTTTGATGTACCTGTCGAAAATCAGGTATACGTCACAACACTCCAGGTGGTATTTGATGGTTCCCATGAAGTTGATCACATAATCCTCAACTGTACCATTTGTGGGCCAATGTGCAGTCCATAACATGGCGCATCCATCGATGATGACACCATCTGGAACACCTTGGATTTGACTTGATTGCTCAACTTGGAGTTTCGTCTTCAGGAATGCTTTCGACTGAGCCCGCATCGCACCGCTCTCATCAAACAAGGAGGCTGGGACAGGGGACAGTTCGTAAGAGAGGACATCCTTGATATCAATATCCCTGTATTGTTGGAGACATATGACTCGGGTGTAGATCAATTTGGTATCATATACTGGCCTTCCATCCAGCTTGATGCTCTTTTTGGTCGAAGTCATCAGGGTCCCTTTCTTGGTTCGTGTCTTGTTGAAGCTTGTTGGCCATCCAGATTCAAATTCCGCCATCTGTTGTCATCCAATCTTGAGAGAATCATCAACATCTACCTTGTCTGTCGCATGAAACACAGCAGTAGACACCAAAATTGTGTGTAAGTGCATTAGAAGTGAAGATATAGCCCAAAACAGAATTTATCGAAAGTCGGTGGTGGCCATTTTGTTTTTCGCCTCTACAAAAAATTCCTCAAGGGTGCGAGTCTGGCATCCGTCTGATTCTGATTCAGGATAACTCAGAGATGATGAATCAACCAAAAAAAACTTCATAATGACGCCACAACATGCTTTTTCACATTTCCGCTGGACTAACAGGCCAACAAACTTGGCGAATTCTTTTTTTTTTTTGCCAAGTAACAAATGGAATGCCAAATGGACAGGGAGGTGTGAAAACATAACCTCCGTCCACCTTCAGTGGGCAGGGGTAAATAAATATATCAGGAAGATATTTGATATTAGAAGGCAATGTAAGTGCACGTTTAAAATCAAAAGCTTGTTACAAATTTGGGGGTTGTGTAAAAAACAAAACACAAAACAAAACAAAAAAACACAGACGTGCTGATACCTGAAGCCAAGGATGACTCAGAGACTTGTCTACACTGTAACGCTTCCTCATCTGCACCTGCAGCAAGTTTGTGATGAGGTCGATTGCTGTTGGCAGACCATGGTATTATTAGATATATTGCACCCGAAAAACAACAAAAAACAAGTCGTACTCCAATCATTTGCAGCACTTACCTACATTGCATGAATGCAAATTTTAAAAGTTAATTGGTTATGAGCAAATACCACCTGTCGCTTCGCTGATGGGAATAGTAAGGGGGTGGTAGAAAGACGGGGGACAGAGAGAGGGGTGGGAGAGAGTGAGGAAATGGAGGGGGAAGACAGGGGAGGGGTGGAGGAGCGAGGTGGGAGGGAGAGAGAGAGAAGGGGTGGGGAAAGGGGAGGCAGCATGAGGTGAGAGGAAGGGAAGGCAGACGTGCGGTGGAGCTTCAATTATGATTCAGAATGTCTCATCAAAATGATTCTGCAAATAATAACAGTGAAGATGGAAACAAAATAATGTCTGAAATCCATTTTCTACCAGTCATACTATAAACACCGGACACGTCCAGAGACGAACGCCGCCCGGACGCGTCCAGAGACGAATGCCGCCCGGATGTGTCAGGAGACGAACGCCGCCCGGACGCGTCCGGAGACGAACGCCGCCTGGACGCGTCAGGAGACAAACACCGCCCAGAGACGAACGCCGCCCGGAGGCGTCAGGAGATGAACGCCGCCCGGAAATCAACGCCGCCCGGAGACGAACGCCGCCCGGAGACGAACGCTGCCCGGAGACGAACGCCGCCCAGAGGTGTCCACTCCGATATCAATGCCACCCAGATATAACCCCATCTAGACATGTATGGAGATAACCACTATCCAGCCGAAGGTGCTGCACTGTATTGGGAGGGGGTAGATTGCGAGTGTATTGCGAGGATGGGACAAAGAGAGAGGAGGGTGGGGATTGGGGAGTTAGCAGAGAGAATATGTTATGCTTTATGAACACACACACACACACACACACACACACACACACACACGCACGCACGCACACACACACACACACACACACACACACACACACACACACACACAATATTAGTGCTTGCCCAATATCGGCAATTTTTTGGTTATTGGCTGATTGGAATCAGTGTGATTACCGAATACAGTACCTATTGTATACAACCTAAAACCTTGAATAGCTTTCACCCTTGTTTTGGGGGAATTTCAATAAACAAATATAAAAAAAAACAAAAAAACAACATTGCATTATAGATGTTTCAAAGAGATGTGTTGGCAATCGTCATGTGACAGGTGGAAAGAATTTTGGTTTTTAAATTTAGAAAACACATTAATATGGCAAACGGCTCAGAAATCGGATGTTATCAAATGTAACTCACAAAGAAAAACTATATAACCCTTGAAAGCACACCGGGTCATAGAAAATAACCAACTTCGAATTGCATGTCCCTCTACCTTATAGCAACTGCTGACTGTACATCCCGATCGGGACAAGAACTGAACCGCTATTGACTGTAGGGCACTCGGCAAGTGGCTAAATTACTGAAACAAAATGGTTGATAAGGAACGGCTGGCTTCGCAAACGATAGCTAATATTGATCAGGTCATGTTAAACCCCTTCCGGAAACGCCCAAAATGTGAAATATGTCCGAATTGGACAAATTAACACTCTTTTTAGAACGGGAACTGCTGCTAAGTTCGATTCTGGAGCTTCAATTTTGAAATTCTGCTTAGTTCAAGAGATTCTCGAGGTCATAGCATGTGCAGAATCTCGTCTCTCGTTGGCTCTCATCTCGTTGGCACTCACATCGCAGGTCGGTCGGTGGTCTCTCTGTTTTTGATTTTCCGATATTTCTCCCTCTGCGCTCTCAGTTATCAGACCCTCCCTATCCAGGATGCACACTTCCATCCAGTAACCCACTCCTGGTTAAGCCTCCAAAATCTAGGCTGACTAAAAAACCTCAACTCTTGTTTTCCTCACTTCTCCCATCTATGTAGCAACATTCCAAAAGCAGTTCAGTGTTTATTGGTAGCATAGACAAATCAGTTTAAACTCGAGGAAAATGTTATATACCTACTGGAGTTCTACTAAGATGATGGGGGCAAAACCATGATCACCATTGCAAATGGAGTTTCGAATGCGCTCCATGAACATGAATACAATTAAGGGCAACAGGCAGCATGGGGAGCATGTTGCTTTAACATCTCATGTGGAGGAAGTGGATTACATGTGTAAAGTGTTGCAAGAGTATCGAAAGGTGATGACATATGGAGAAAGAAAAAAAGAGGAGTAGCCATCTTAGAAAGAAGGGTGCCACGTATCTATATTACAAAGCAAGAGTGTCTGTCTGTCCATCCGTATGACCCCAAACTACTTCCTCAGTTTTGGCTCAAGTCCTGCCAAATCTTCTGTGGAGAGTTTTGGGTTTCCAGTGGATGTCCTAAGGTGGGTGGGAGGTTTCATAAGTTTCTCAATACAATCATGATTTTAATTTTCGATCCGCACAAACTGTTTTGTATCCGCCCTTTCTTGCCGGTAGATTAATCCGTTTGGGTGTCACCTGAGAACGGCTTTACCTCACGAGTGTTTGTATTTTGTTATATTTGTGGTATGGTATTAATTTGTGATTGGAATGATGCCATGTGGAATGAAATTATAGAGAGATTGAGTTCAAAGCAGAATGAAGAAATGTGGGGATTCCACCCGTGACATTCACAGATTCAGCATTGTTTATTCGCCGTTTCCTCATCTCTTTGCTTTTGAACGCTCAAAGGTGCAACGCGTACCACAAGAGTTCAAAATGCCAAGGAAAAACAAAGTAAAAATTGTCTTATCGAGAGGAAGCTCAGATGCTCAAAAGAAACAAAGGCAGAGATGGGATGATGCCGATCAGACACAAGGGCAAGCAAGAAACACTGAATCTCAGACTGGCCATACAAAGTTCAAGCTTTAGAGAGGAAGAACAGGCAAGAGACACTGAGGCTCACAAAGATGCCAGAAAGAGAAGACTCGATGCTGCTACACATCTAAGGTGTGCTTTTAATAATTCTCGTGAAGAGCTTGTCCACAGAGACAGTGTGGGAAGCATGACTGATGTGAATAGTGGTGCTCTGAGGTTGCCTGCTGAAACACCGACTCAATGTTGCAGTAAAGGGCAGTATGTCATGCCTGATTTACCACCTCTTTCTCCATTTTCGCAAACAATGCTTGACGAGTCATCTTCCATGTCAAACCATTTCCTGGACAACATCAGGAAATACAATTCCTGCTTCCAAACGACAAGTCTTGGCTGCCAGGAGTGTCATTTTCCTCGATGGAACCCTCAAAACTGCATTCAAGGACAAATGTTCCATAGGGTAGGAACTCTTGTTTCCCTCCCGGGCAAAAACCCCAAATTTCTTCAGATCTACTTCATCGACAGCCACGAGGAGGAAGTCACCACAAGGGTGGGAATTGTAAGTGGACTGCAGCGGCCCACTGTGGAAATCCTGAAGCAGATGCGACACAAGCACAACAGTCATGTCAAAAACCTGAGGACAGCCATAGATTTTCAGAAACAGACTGGCACACAAGACCTAACTATTGTCATTAACGAAGAGAGAAAGCCCAAACACCAGCACATCAGACGTTTCATCAGTCAGTGCAGCAATGAGATCGCCATTCTCAATTCAAATTAACCATTTCACAACAGAGACATTGTTCTGAGACAATGGCTGATGGTGGACAGAGGCTTATCAATGAGCTGCACTGGCCATGTGACTCCTTACAGTCCCCCTTACAGTTTCCATTTTGCAGTGACAGCTACATTTTGTATCTGAAGAGCACCAGACATAAGAAAATCATGCAATAGCAATTCCGCTGTTACCACCGTATGCGCAGGCCAGGCAACTACTTTCTGAAAGCCCGAAGAATGTTTCAAACAGTTAATAGTGGATACCCACTGCAAGACAGAGACTGATCGCAGCAATATCTAAGGAGGGAGCAAACGATCTTGAGAGCTGACTCATTCCAAGAACTGAGACACACACTGCTGGCTGCAGATGGTGATCCTACACAAATGGGTCAACGTGTTGTCCTGCCGGCTACATTTACTGGAGAACCAAGGTACATGCACAATCGAGCCGACCATGAACGCAATGACCATTATGATAAAGTTTGGCCATCAGATCAGGACAGGAATGGGAGAATGTGCTGGAGCAGCGCGCCACTGCATCCACTTTTCGCCGGTACTCCAGGGGCCTCCGTCTGGCCATCCCCCAGGCAGATGCATGGCCCATCCCCATCTCGTTGAGAAGCCGATCAACCTTCTGCAACCACGAGGCACGTGGTCGGCCTATTGGCCTCCTCCACTCATGAGAAAATCTGGTAAGCAGAATCAGCGTCAGGAAAATGAGCCACATGACCGTTCAGCGGAAGCTGAAGCTCACAGACTATACAGGTAACAAATCTCACCTGAGTCTCTCTCAGCAACTGCTCGTTGGACACAAAGTCTGACCAGCGATAGCCAAGGATTCTCTGAAGAGACCTGGTACCGAAGGAGTTACGACTCCATCTCAGATCCCTGGTCAGAGTCAAAATCTCGCATCGGTAGATCAAAACTGGAAGAACCAAGGACTTAAAGAAGACCTGGATCTGTGTGAAGGATCTTCACACAACAATGATCTGTGTGAAGACCTGCTATATCATGCCCAAGTGGAGTTATACTTGCCAGAGTTGGAGCTGACAGCTGACGTGGTGAATGAGTGCCTGTATATGATTCAGGACTTGGTGAAACAGATGGGTTGCAAGGAATGGAGTGAATACAACCGGCATGAGACCAAGAGAGATGTAGGTGACAGACAAACAAGGGAGTACATGAGGGAAATAAACTATGACATGGAACTGGAGGCAAAAAGGTCTTCCAGCAGAGAAGATCAGCTCACAGAGGACCAATGAAGCATGTTTCACAAATTCATGTCAATAGCGGATGGCAAAGAGGGGAGTATCATGTTTATGAATGCTCCTGGAGGAACAGGAAAAAATATATCATCAACTTCATCCTTTCCACAATTTGGGCATGCGGACACAATGCCCTGGCAACTGCTTCCAGTGGCATTGCTGCTACTCTTCTGGCAGATGGCAGAACCATGCACGTGACATTTAAAATACCACAAGTTGCACCCAGGGTGGACACTCCAACCTGCAATATTAAGAAGGGGATGACACTTGCCAAAGTCATGAAGGATTGCAAAACAATCATTGTGGATGAGGCTCCCATGACCCACAAAGCCTGCTTTGAAGCCCGGGACTGAACCCTTCAAGACATAACAACAAAAGTATAGCCAATGGGAGGTAACGCCATCCTTCGATGTGGAAACTTCAGGCAGATTCTGCCAGTTTTAAAGAATGGAACCCGTGCCAATGTTGTCAATGTATCGCTAAAGTGCTCCCATCTGTGGCCAAGCATACAGGTGGAACATCTCATCATAAACATGAGAATTTTGTGAGGGGAGAGGCTGAAGCTGGGGATCTCTCCAAACAGCTGTAACAGGTGGGAGATGGACTGCTGTCAACAACTGAGGAGCCAGGCATTGTTCAGCTGTCAAGTGATGTTGGATCCTTTGTGCAAAACCTGCAGGAGCATAAAACTGCCCTGCACCCAAACCTGGCAGCTCCGAGCTCCGATGTCGACTGGCTGGCTGAATGTTGTATCCTGTGCCCTCTCAATGACATGGTGAGCAAAATAAACAATAGCTTGGTACAGGAGTTTCCTGGAGATCTGCTGGTCGATACTGTTACGGCTGTGGAAATTCGCAGAACACCATATAGGTCCTCAGTTCAGTTATGCCAATAAGTCCGTGTTCAGTTAGATTTCCCCACCGTTGTCTAATGGGATTTATTCGTGTCACCCGGGCTGTGATCTTTGAGTTAGCCGTTTTTCTTTACTATCGCTATTTTGGACCAACCACAACGCCAACCACCAATCACCTTCTCCACCACACCACCCACCAACCACCTTCTCCACCACGCCAACCACCAACCACCTCCTCCACAATGCCAACCACCAACCACCCTCTCCACACTGCCTTCACAACAACGACATCTCCTCAACATCTCCCCCAATAGACCAACCCGAATAACATCGCCTCACCTTCATCCCCGAAGCGACGCCATCTTTGCACCAGCCGTGGCGAGTCCACATCGAACGGCATCGCTGCAGGCACACGCGGGGGTTTGCTCACTGCGCAAGTTTGGTGATCTCGCGCACGTCCGCTCTCCGCGCAAGTCTAGTGATCTCGCGCACGTCTGCTCTCCGCGCAAGTCTGGTGATCTCGCGCACGTCCGCTCTGTGGAAGCTTCGCCTCGGAATTCGGATCAAAAGATCGAAAGGGGCGGAGCCTGTGGGGGTCGAAGGTCGAAGAGCGGAGTTCAGATCTCGTCTCTCGAGCCCTATAAAAGGCTGAGCGGAGCGCCAGTTCGCAGTCGTCAGTCAGTGGAGTCAGTCGGTGAAGTCTGGAGTCTGGAGTCTGGAGAACACAGTTGGGGGAGAAGTCCAGGAGAGCGGAGGACACGCGAGCTGAGAGCGTGGCCAACCCTGCTGTGCCGCGCAGACCTGCGCATTCGTGTGGAGAGAGCTGGAGAGAGCTCGCCAGCCAGTGCCAAACGGTCTGAGGTGATCGGGCTTCGGGACAGTCCGAGCATCGCTGAGGAACGGACGGGTTCTTACAAGGAGCATCAACTTTGGAAGAGCATCAAGACCCGTTCGTTCATCTCAACGCATCGCCGGCTGAGGCCCGAATCACCCGGCCGCTTGGCAAGGCCTGGGCTCAACCGCGGCTACGCTAGCTGCCGTGAGGATGGGACATCGCGGGTCGCCCCATCGAGGCACCACGAGGGTGGAAGTAACCTGCAACGGTCTCGTGGAACTCCTTCGGTCTGCCAAGCTCCACGTTATGAAGGCCTACGGGTCCAGTCTGACCCCCTTGTCTCTGAGGGGGTCTTTCCTTGTTTATTTAGGTGAATGTTGTGGCTCCATGTCCACAAGTAGAACTGTATAAGTGCTTGTGAATAATAAATAATAGATGGTTGTAGTGCTTTGTCTTGCTCGCGTCTTGTCCCTTCCCGCCAATTCATTGCTTGATTGTATACGTGTAAATAATAAATGTGCGTGTTTAAATGTTAACCCGTTCATTGTGTCCTCTTTCCCCATTGAACCGCCGTATTGCATTTCAGAATGGTAGCGGGCTCTTTAATAGCCGATAAAAGAATTGGGTCCAGTGAGGTCTTGAGATAATACACCGCTCGGATATCCCAGAATGGAACGAACCGCTCAAGCGGTTCGTGTCCAAGCAGACCTTGCTGAGGTACGGTCTCTCAGTAGTCTGCCCGCGCGAATACTTAGGTATATCGACAATTCGGCGATTGACCCTGTCGCGCGTGGGTAGAGTGTTGACTTGGCCGTGGTGTTTGCTTGGAGCACACCCATGACTGGTTTTCGGCGTTGTTCTGGAAAGTCGCGACTGAATTGTCCGTTCGGTGGGCGAGTCGGCCGCCATTGGCTAAAGCGGCTGTCTACATGCCGGCGGGCGCAGATTCGTAACAATACCTCTGTGGACACTGCAGAAAGCAACAAGCAAGCAGTACTTTTCCCCACCAAGTTCTGCTTGGAAATCACTGCCCTCCATAAAAAAGGTGCAAAAACAGATCCCTGCAACTACAGACCAATCAGCTTTCTCCCAATCATCAGCAAGGTTATGGAATCCATCATCGCTTCAGAACTTAAATCCTTCCTCTTCTCCAATGGCTTGATTTCTGATCATCAATTTGGTTTCAGACCAGGTCACTCTACCCTGGATATGCTGCTTCTGCTCTCCCAACAATGGATGGAGGTCCTCAATGCTGGACCTGAAATCAGAGCCATATCCCGAGACATGTGGTTACGAATTTGGAAGCCTTGTGCACACAGACAGTCAGCAGTCCTCGTAGCTCAGTTATATCAATAAGTATATGTTTATAGTTAGGCTCCCATCCCCTATATCTAACGGGAATCACATGTGTGCGCTGCGAAGTTTCTTTATAGTGAGTTTTTTTTTTTTTTTTACAACAAATCCACTTCACCTCTCCGCGCCATCAACTCAATTGCCCACGTGTTTTTGGCTGAAGGCATGGGCGGAGCCTCCATCGCATCAGATCGACGCTCCGCTCCGAGGAGGGGCATGGAGCGTTTCCTCCAGCCAATGGGCGAAGGTCGAGCAGGGCCGAGGCGCTCCGGCCAATGGGAGGCCAGAGTGCCGGGAACTACTACAGAGCCTCTTCGGGGGGCGGGCCTCCGAAAAGCCCCGAGACGCCCCGTCCAATCAGGAGGCTCATCTCCTCAAGGCCGACTCCGCCCCAGCCAGATGAAGTGGTCGCCCCGTCCAAGGGCAAGAGTGGTTGTCAGGACGAGAGTACAGGAGTGATCGTGGCCTTTTTGCTAGAGGAAGAGCGTGAGAGCAGTGATCGTGGCCTTTTTGTTCGAGGACGAGCGTGAGAGCAGTGAACGTGGCCTTTTTGTTCGAGGAAGAGCGTGAGAGCAGTGATCGTGGCCATTGCTTTTGGTCTGGCGTCGTGGCTTGGTCTCGGCCGTGGTCTGCGGTCCTTTGCGGTGGCCCCTCGTGGTGGTGGTGGCTGAGCAGCCAGGGTCCTGGGCCCGTGGATTTCGGGACGTGGGTTCGAGTCCCACCTTGGTGGGTTGGAGTCCGGTGTGACCGCACGAGGCGGAGAGGTACCCAGCCAGGCTCTGGTCCCCAGCTCGCCTTTCCCTCCTGGGCTGAGGGACCGAATAAAGACCCGACGGGGTCAATTTATTTTGGGTGTGTGTGTGTGTGTGTGTGTGTGGTGCCAGTCTGTTAAGTTGAATTGTTAAGTGTTTTCTTTTCATTGTACATTGCCTGCCTGATATTCGGTTGTAACTCTGCTCTGTATCTCCCTTCCCGATTATTGCCCCCATTATAAATAAACCCCCCAATTGTTAATTGTTCCAGTTCATTCCCCATGTTTTCTTCCCATGACCCAGCACGGTTCGTGCTTGAGAAATAGTTAGGCCGTTGGTGCCGTAAGTTGTCATTGGGTCCGACGGACTTTGGTAATTCCGCTCGGATACACCGGACCGAGGTCGCTAGAGCGACCCAGTTCGACAGAGTCCGTCGAGGGTGTGACTTCCCCGGTAATTTGATGACGTGGGCACTTAAGTATATTGAAATTTGGCTACTAACCCTACCCCACGCCGTCAGAGAATTGGCGAACATGGACCTTCAGGGACCCGTGACCTTTCAGACTTATCCGAGAGTCACGACCTAAATTCCGGGGTGTTTGGTGGAAACGACCCTACTGCTCCCCCTCGTGGTCGTTTATCACCACCGAACCCCGGCCCACAACAATATTGCATGCTTTTCACACGGTCTGGCACCCCGCCCTGCTCACCAAACTCTCTTCCTATGATATCCAAGGCCATCTCCACTCATGGCTCGCAGACTTCCTCTCCTGTTGCAGTCAACGTGTGGCCCTAAATGGAGTTCTCTCATCCCCTCTTCCTGTCCAGGCTGGAGTTCCTCAAGGTAGCGTTCTGGGCCCTGTACTTTTTCTGGTGTTCATCAATGATCTCTCCGACCCACTGGAAAATCCTCTTTATGTCTTTGCTGATGACTCCACCATCTGCCGGACCATCTGTCATCCCTCAGACCGGCAAGCAGCAGCTTCTTCGCTCACTGCAAATCCGGGTAAAATCACAAACTGGTCCAACACATGGAACATGTCTTTCAAACCGGACAAATCTCTCACACTCACTGTGTCTCTCCGAAAGGACTATTTAGACCCCCCCCAATCTACTTTCTCCTCTGGAAAAAGTCCTTTCTTTCAAGTTTCTGGGTCTCACTATCTGCCATGATGTTTCCTGGGAAAGTCACATTTCTAACCTCGCCTCCAAAGCCAGCCACCGACTGGGAATCCTCCGTTGTGCAAAGTCCTTCCTCGGCCCACCTGAGCTCCTGACCACATACAAAGCTTTTGTCCGCAGTCTGATGGATTACTAGTCTCCCGTCTGGGCTGGTGCTCCTGCCTTTCAACTTTCTTGGCTTCACGCTGTCTTTGGGCCTCTCACTCTCTCACCGCAGGCAGGTCGGTGGTCTTTCTGTCTTCGACCATCTCCTCTCAGGTCTCGCCCCCCCCCCCTGCTCTGTCTGTGATTTGTCCCCACCAGATTTCTCTAGGGTGCTCAAGGTTCGCCAACAACCCCCTTCTGGTAAAACTACCAAAATCACGAATCACTGCTCACCTTCACTCCTTCATTCCTCTTTTTTACCGCCTTTGGAATAAACTCCCTCATTTTGTTCAATCCCATTCTTCCCTCCAAGCCTTCAAAACAGTTGTTCACCACCACTTATCATTCCCCATCAAAATCCTCGATCTTTTCTACCTCCGTAAATCCACCCCAAACCCACCTCCTTCAAATTCCCTGCTTTCCTTCCTGAAGGTCCCTGTGTTGCCCATCTTGTATTCCCCATGTTCCCCACCCCATCCCTCTCCCTTCCACAGATCTTCTAATGTCTCTGTTCCCCACTGTTTTGCCCTTCCCACACTCCCACCGCTCTCGTCTCATGCCCCCCTCGTTGTGCGTTGTGTGTTAGCTCTCATACGAGCCTCGACAAGGTCCATAGTACATGTGACCACGTGGCTTAGATTACTCTTAAAAATAGGGAAAACGTCAGGATAAGGAGTCTTGTTAAACATGCACTGAAGAGGCAATGAGTGCTCACCTCACCATCCAAAATCCAGGATCACTGCTCACCTCCCCAGTATAGAGTAGGCTTGTTGTGTAAAACCTCTTGTTTTCAAAGAGTCCAGGTGAGGACTTGGGCACAAAGGCACACTTGGAAAATGAATTGCACTTTTGGATAAATCAGCAGGGACTGTTTGGCTGAACATTTGTGTGAAACTTGCGGAGCCTCAGAAATGGGGTGTACACACTTTTCATTTTGGCCACCCCATGGGTCGCTTTGGCCCAAAAGATGGCACGCCCATGGAAGTGAATGGCCAATGAGTGGGAGTTCCGCTCAAATAGGCGGCGCCAAAGTTTACGAGGGCTGTAACCATGCCCGATTACAGCATTTGTGGTTCTGGTTTTGGAGTTGGCAGTTGAAGTTAGAATTGAAATTGGGCTTCAAAAGGACAGCATCTTTCAACACTCACTCTTTTTGCTTTGACACCAAGACGGGGTAGCTGGACCTCAAAAATGGACTCCGACTTGCATCGCCATCCTGCCATCCTGGTCAAACACTTGGAATATGTCTTTCCATTCTGAAAAATGTCACACTTTCACTATTTCTCTCTGAAAGGACCGTCTGGCAAACCCTCCTATCTACCTTCTTTAAAATTCTCTTGAGGAAGTTCAGTCATTCAAACTCCTGGATCTCACTATCACCCATGATCTTTATTGGGCAAACCACATTTGAAAATTGGCCAACAAAGCCAGCCATCGACTGGGCATCCTCTGTCCTACAAACTCCTTCCTTGGCACAACTGAACTCCTATCCACCTACAAGGCCTTCATCCGCAAGAGGGGGAGGTGAGGGGGGGGAGAGGTCAATGAATCAATGATAAAATACATTTCATCATTGATTCGTTGATGCCCCACCCCCACCCCTAAAAGAAAAATAAGCACGATTAAGAAGAAATCGAGAGAATAAGGCAAGAAGAAGAGCAAGTTTGTCTGTGACTGATTGAAACGCATTGAGAGCACACAACAGAGAAGCTCAGCAGAGATTTGTTCCTTAACAAACAGATGATGAGAGGAAATCAAGGCAGACACAAAATCGTCTCCAGCATGAGAAAAGGTGACAGTCAGTTCTGCAGACAGCGAGCTGTCTGGCAGGTGTTCAGTTATTAATATGGATGAGAAGAAGAAGAATACTGGTATGTGATTTGCAGCCTGCCATGTCAATGGTTTGTGAACGAAGCGCCATATTAGCAGAGAAGGTATTAGGTTCAATCATCAGCCCTTCATTACTTCATCAATCATGTCATGTTCCTGTCCTATATACAATGGTTTTTCAAAATGATACTTTTGAAAGGAAAATAAAAACTGCACCAATTGAGTTATCTCTTTAAATCTACATAATCACTGCCTCCAAAGTTACTCCGAATAAACTCAAAAAAGATTCCATAATTCTACAAAGTT
The DNA here is from genome assembly GCF_056783735.1 of Eptatretus burgeri. Lineage (NCBI taxonomy): Eukaryota > Metazoa > Chordata > Myxini > Myxiniformes > Myxinidae > Eptatretus > Eptatretus burgeri. The sequence continues at coordinate 111,834,366 of NC_140967.1, read as the reverse complement.
ATTGAGGAAAAACTAGAATTTCCCCTAAATCTAACTACTGTGTTCTTGTAATGAGGCTTAAAAACACACCAAGAAGCCTGCTACTTCACCTTGAGCCTCGGTAGAACCCGCAATCAAATTATAGTGCCATTTCCTACCATGCCTTCTTATAACAGATCATACTTTGTCATGAACAATAGGTGGTGAACCAAAATCAGGAGTCTTTGCTCACCATCAAGTGAAATCTCCTGCCAAGGGTTTGGAGGATACATGAACGCAGCATTTTGGATTTGTTCTGTGATGTCCTCATCTTCGTTGAAGGGGAAGGTACCACTAAGACTCACATACACAATGACACCCACAGACCACATATCTAGGGACCGATTGTAGCCCTTGCTACGAAGGACTTCTGGTGCCAAGTAGGCTGGGGTTCCCACCACGGAGCGCCGGAACGATTTCTCGCCAATGATACGTGCAAAGCCAAAGTCACACAGCTTCACCTGATGGTAAAGGACTGCAGGGTTAGTTTAGTTGCATATTCATGAATTATATCGTAGAGATGAGACAAGAGGGAGCAAAGGTTGTTGATAAAGGCAAATGCTTTGACCAAATGGTAATGAAAACAAAAGACAGCAATTGGAACAAAAGTTTATAAAGCTTTCTTACCTGGGGAAAGGATTCGGATGAGGCAAGTAGGACATTCTCGGGCTTCAAGTCACAGTGCACAATGTTCTTCAAATGCAGATGCTTCAAGGCTATTAGAATCTGTATAAAACATCCACAATAACTGAACAAATACAGTGTGGACAAGATAAAATCCAACCAATTTGGGTGATGGCAGAACTTGCAGTCAAACAACAAAAACCAAACGCGAGGAGTATCGAAGAACTTTAGGATTAAATATGGAAAAAGATTGACAAGTGGAAGATGAAGAGAAAAGAGAGAAAGATGGAGGAAATGCAACCTTTACCTGTGAGATAAGGAACTTGGTGATGCGCTCGGGAAGCCGGCCTTTCTCACTGGACAGGATCATCTCGAGCATGTCACTGTGCAACTTTTCCATGACAACAAAAATTCGTTCTGGTGTCTCAAACATGCTCTCAAGGTAAACCACGCCAGGATGGTGTAGACTCTGTCAAAACAAAATTAAATGTCAAAACACCCACGGAAAGTAATAAACAACACACTCCAGGACCATTACTTTAATTAAACTCCTGAAACTTGACCAAAATGACATGTGCAGAACAGTACAAAAAGGTCGAAGTCAAAAACGCATTTCGTTTTTTGTTCCATATACATATTATGTACATGCTGTGCATTTAAATTCTATGCTATGTATGCAATGTATGAAGATATGAAACAACAGATGCTGATCGAAATATGGTAACTGCCATGGAGAAGTAAAGAGAATCTGGTGTTTCAGATGTTAACCCTTCGGCAGAGCAACAGAGCTTTGATGTGCTCTTTTGCACTGATGAAGTGTGATGTAACCAAGTTTGAATGTAAAACGTATATTCATGCCCCCCCCATGTCTTTCCTCATGCATTTTCATGTCTTGCCTCATGCATACTCATGGTTTGCCTCATGCATACTCATGATTTGCCTTGTGCATATTTATGTTATGCCCATGTCTTGCCTCATGCATATTCATGTCTTGCCTTATGCATATTCATGTTTTGCCCATGTCTTGCCTCATGCATATTTATGTTTTTCCTCATGCATATTTATGTTATGCCCATGTCTTTCCTCATGCATATTTATGTTTTGCCTCATGCATATTCATGTTTTGCCTGATGCATATTCATGTTTTGTCTCATGCATATTCATGGTTTGCCTCATGCATATTCATGTTTTGCCTCATGCATATTCATGTTTTGTCTCATGCATATTCATGTTTTGCCTCATGCATATTCATGTTTTGCCTCATGCATATTCATGTTTTGTCTCATGCATATTCATGGTTTGCCTCATGCATATTCATGTTATGCCCATGTCTTGCCTCATGCATATTTATGTTTTGCCTTATGCATATTCATGGTTTGCCTCATGCATATTTATGTTATGCCCATGTCTTGCCTCATGCATATTCATGTTTTGCCTTATGCATAGTTATGTTTTGCCTTATGCAAATTCATGTTTTGCCTGATGCATATTCATGTTTTTCCTTATGCATATTCATGGTTTGCCTTAAGGCCTAGGTCACATTTGCCACGGCAGCCGTGGGGTCTCCAAAATCTACGGCCACTAGCAATTATATGGCGGCCGCAGTATTTCCACGGTCACACAATGTAGCAGTCACATATGTTTTTATTTTTCGGGGAGCCGCACGGCCTATTTAGGCCTAAGTCACATTTGCCACGGCGGCCGCAGTATTTCCACGGTCACACCATGTAGCAGTCACATATGTTTATATTTTTCAGGGAGCAGCACGGCGTATTTATAAATTGTGGAGACCGAAAACGTGGGGTTGCCGTACGGTCTTTGATTTGATGTCGCACGGTGACCTTAGGGCATTCCTGCGGCGGCCATAAATTTTCAAGGCAGATGCAAGGTGCCCGCAAGGCGACCGCTAAGGCAAACGTACGGCCAGACAGACGGTAACGAATGGGTTAATTTTTTTTTTTTTTAACTTTTTTTTTTCGGCTTGTCGAATTGCTACGGCGAGCGTAGAAATGAAAAAAGTTATAACTCCGCGTTATAATTCCACGGCGACCTTACGGCCTGTAAAATATAGCCATATGGCGTAAGGCCACCCTGAGGCCACCGCACGTTTCTGTCAATTCAGAGGGCGTACAGCCGCCGTATCCTCGCCGTAGAGCAAATATGACAGGCCGAAGCATATTCATGTTTTTCCTCATGCATATTCATGTTTTTCCTCATGCATATTCATGTTATGCCCATATCTTTCCTCATGCCTATTCATGTTTTTCCTCATGCATATTTATGCTGCACCCATGTCTTTCCTCATGCATATTTATGTTCTGCCCATGTGTCGTGTCATCTCCACTGCAAGCAGGTGAGAGTGGCCTTGCCTTGTCTGGCGGGACATGTGCCGTCTGGACAAGGCACCGTTTTTACCGTCACAGTTGGAGTGTTTAAAATTAAGTAAAAGTCATTTAAACCTCTGCAAGTATTGGTTAGATTGCCTGGAGGATTCATATTCAACAATCGGGACACATAGGCCATTCCAGGAGAGTTTAAACCTGACTCCGTGCTCTTCTTGCCACCGGGCGAAAGAAGAGCCTGCGATGTCGAGCTTGCTTCATACGCGGTCTGTTGTTGGCTCCCTGGTTTCATCCAACTCTTCCATGTCTTCACTGTTGTTGAAGGCCAAAGCAGAAGCAGCCGAGGCCTCTGTCAGAACTGCTTTGGGATGCAAATCGTACAAAGCTTGATTGCATCTCAAACAGCAACAGATGCATCTCAAGCATTAACAGATGCTGCAACAGATGCAACAATGATTGATGGCTGCACGCAACAGAGTGATCTTGAGCAGCAGCAGACACAGCAAAAGCATCTGCTGATGCAGCAACAATTGAAAGCTACGCAGCAACAGATGCATCTCGAACAGTTGAACCACGAAGAAGAGGCTGCCATAGCTCAAACGTGTTTGGAAGCGGTCTGACCCTCTGTGTTGGGGTGGACTCAACAACATTTCAGCCGATGGATTACCTACACCTGTGGAGAAGGTGGGGATGCTCTTATCCAGGAATGCCACGTCTACACAACTCAATCAATCTGAACACAATATTGATGGTATTCCACCGAATACCTGGGTACAAGCTGACCCAACTATGTCGCTCGAACCAGTGTCATTTCAGAGACCCCCTTTCATGAGCAGCCAAAGTTGCAGTACCAGAATCCATGGAGAACTCATCGACATTAAATGTGTACAACAGGCAAGTTCTGTCTGTTCAGGATAACACAATGCCAACTCCTAGTCCATTGTATGCAACTCACCTAAACTAATGCCTTACACACAGCCTTAGTGTCATGATCCTTCTCCAATGCTATGTGTCACGGTTGCACAGCGACCTCCCGTGTTGATGTGCCGTGTTATGAGCTCGTGGGTCACAAACCTGGCTCCGGTTAAGGCCACTCGGTATCCCACCATGGATACTGACCTTACCTCCATCCATTGGGATTACAACTGACCACCAATCGGTTTGGATTTTTTTTCTTTTTATACAATGTCGAGGCTCGTATGAGAGATAACACACATGACATACAACAAGGGGAGCAGGAGACAAGAGGGGTGGGAGAGGGAAGGAAAAAACAGTGGGGAACAGAGACATGAGGAGATCTGCAGAAGAGAGTGGGATTTCGCAGGGTACACAAGGTAAACAAAATGGACATAACAGGGACTTTCAGGTCCTTACACGACATGGACTTTCAGGAAGGAAAGCAGGGAATTTGAAGAAGGTGGGTTTGGGGTGGATTGATGGGGGATGGGGGGGGGTAGAAAAGATCGTAGTTTTGGATGAGGGAAGATGACAGATCGTGGTGAACAGCTGTTTTGAAGACCTGGAGGGAAGAGTGGGATTGAAGAGAGTCTGGGAGTTTGTTCCAAAAGAGGGGGGAAAGGTGTGAAAGAGGGAAGATGAGCAGTGATTCTTGATTTTTGGTAGTTTTACCAGAAGGGGGTTGTTGGTGGACCTTGAGCACCCTGCGGAAATATGGGGGAGGGGGGGATATATCTCAGAAGAGCAGCCGGGGGTGGGGGGAGCAAGGCCAGAGAGCAGACGGCAGAAGACAGAAAGACCACTGGCCTTCCTGTGGTGAGAAAGTGAGAGACCCAAAGTCAGCCACATCGTGGGAGATAGCAATAACCTAAATGTCTTGGATTCCACAGCGTGAAGCCGAGAAAAGGTGAGAGGTGGGAGCACCAGGCCAGAGGTGTGAGCAGTATTCCATTAGGCTGCAGACAAAAGCTTTGGACGTGGTCAGGAACTCAGGTGTGCAAAGGAAGGATTTTGCACGACAGAGTATGCCCAGTCGGCGACTAGCTTTGGAGGCCAGCTTGGAAATGTGGCTTTTCCAGGAAAGATCATGGCAGATAGTGAGACCTAGAAGTTTGAATGAAAGGACTTTTTCAAGAGGATTGTTGAGAAAGTATATTGGGGGTGCGGGGGGGGGGGTTCCAGACGGTCCTTTCGGAGAGACATAGTGAGAGTGAGATTTGTCAGGATTGAAAGTCATGTTCCACATGTTGGATCAGCTTGTGAGAGTGAAGAGGCTGCTGCTTGCTGAGCTGAGGGATGAGAGCTGTCATTGCAGCGAGATCAGCAAAGAGATAAAGATGATTTTCCAGAGTAAGTGAGATCACTGATGAAGTTTAGGAATAACATGGGGCCTCGAACACTGCCTTGGGGTACTCCAGCATTGACAGGGAGAGGAGATGAAAGGGTTCTGTTGGGAGCCATACGTTGATTACCAGAATGGGGAAAGTGAGGAATCCAAGAGTGGAGTTGGCTTTGGATTCCATAGGCAGACAGTTTGGAGAGTAAGGCAGGATGCCAGACTGCATCAAAAGCTCGAGATATGTCCATTAAAAAGGCCCTGATCTCATGTCTGATATTGAGGGCCTCCACCATTGTTGGAAGAGTGGAAGCAACAAATCCAAGGTACAGTAACCTGGTCTGAATCCAAATTGATGATCTGAGATGAGGCTGGTGGAGAAAAGGAATGATTTTATGTCAACTGTGATGATGGATGTCAACATGACCTTGCTGATGATTGGAAGTACAGTAAGTCAATTGGGCTGAAGTTTGGAGGATCCATTTTTGAACATTTTTTTGTGTAATTCTGTGATGTTCGCCGATTTACAATTTCCTAGGTGGATATAGGAGACCAGTCCTGAAGTGTAAAAAAAAACAAAACAAAAAAAAAAAACATTAATACGCGAAGCATGAATGGCGAAGCAGGTCACACTTTATGACTCGCGAAGACACGGGGTCCGTGAAGAGTGAATCTGCGAATAGCGGTGTCTGAGAGTAAACAAATAATTCTGAAACAGGAAGTAAAAATGTACCTGTATCACATGCAAGTGAAGCAAAAACTCACAGACAATGATCAACAATTCCATGTGACAATGCGTAAATGGTTTGAGGAAAAAATGCAGAGGGATCCAAATTTTCTGAGCAATGTGTGGTTTTCTGACGAGGCCCACTTGCTTTTAAATGGTCATGTTAATTCGAGAAACAATGTGTTTTTGGGTTCCAATTCTCCTGATGAACTTCATGAAAGGCCGTTACACAGTAAGACATGGACTGCATGGGTTGCCATAAGGAAATCTGACATCATTGGAGCTTTCTGGTTTCAAGATAAAGAAAATAAATCAGTAACCATAACCACAAAATGGAACTTGAAAGTTATCCTGAAGTTCTGGGTTGCATTCATGAGGAAGCGCCACAGAGAGGGCTGTGCATGCAATGGTTTCAGCAAGATGGGGGCCACCCCTCACACTTCCAACAGATCGATACACAGGCTACAACAGAAATTCAGTGATCGAATCGTGTCAAGGAAAGATGTTGAATGGGCGCCCCATTCTCCGGACCTCAACCCACATGACTTCTATCTTTGGGGTCAGCCGAAGGATAGAGCGTACCAGGGGCAGACCTCAGACTATTGACAAACTCAAAAATGTAAATGCCATCAACATCAAAGCGATTCCGGTTCACGAATGAAGACGAGTTATTGACAACTTCACCAGGAGGATCCATAAGTACCTGCTGCAGCACGGCAGCCATTCATAACATATTTTGTGAACTGTCTTTTGAAATCACGAGTTTCATTTTTGTCTTCTTCTTCTTCTTCTTCTTCTTCTTCTTCTTCTTCTTCTTCTTCTTCTTCTTCTTCTTCTTCTTCTTCTTCTTTTGGCTAGCTCCCGTTAGGGGTCGCCACAGCAGATCAACCGTCTCCATTTCGCTCTATCCTCCACATCTTCCATTGACACTCCAACCACCGGCATGTCCGCCCTCACCGTATCCATGAACCTCTTCTTTGGCCTTCCTCTTCTCCTCCTGCCTGGCGGCTCCATCTTCAACATTTTTCTCCCAATATACTCCGCTTCCCTCCTGTGCACATGTCCAAACCATCACAATCTCGCCTCTCTCACTTTGTCTCCAAACCGTCCCACCTGCGCTGTCCCTCGAATATACTCATTCCTCATCCTGTCCATCCTCGTCACTCCCAACGAGAATCGCAGCATCTTTAACTCTGCCACCTCCAGCTCCACTTACTGTCTTTT
>NC_140967.1:111725138-111826638 GCF_056783735.1 Eptatretus burgeri | reverse complement strand
CCCAACTGTGTCTGTGGATATCCTCCTGCAGTTGGATCACTATTTTTTTTGGAGGTTGGTGGCAGGATTTGCACTCCAGCCACGGTAAATCCCTTCACTCCACAAAACACAAAAACGCAAAGAAATCTGAAAATGCTCCTGTGCAGCTGCCCTCCGCAGGGCAGCTCACCGGATGACAGGATTGGGGGATATCCTTCGGGACCCCCATTCTTTGATGATAGGAGGAAAACCATGGGGTAACCTGAAGATTGTGGTATTGTGTGTGTTGCAATAGTACTGAGGAGTCGTTCACCATACGGCGATCTCTTTGGGTTAACCTGAGGCGGTCCCTTCGAGTGGGTGCCTGGAATGTCCTATCCCAAGGAGAGGATGATCACCTGTCTTTGTTATCATCAGAGCTCAAGCGTTTGAACATCAGTATTGCAGCACTCTCTGAAGTTTGGAGACCAGCGAGTGGCAAGATCATGGCAGGTGGTTACACCTCCTCGTGGTCTGGTCGCTCTGATGGTTACCATGCCCAAGGAGTTGCTGTAGATGTGTCCATTAAGCTGACTCCAGTGATAATTGAGGAAACACCTGTCAACGAGCATTTTTTGAGACGAAGGATTCATCACTCCTTGGGTGTCGTTTCCTTGACCTCTGGAAATGCTCCGACTGAGGTGAGTGATCTCAACGTGAAGGACTCTAACATTCTATGCCACGCTCGAGTTTGTGGTTGATCAGTGACCAAGGCGAGATACTCTTCTAGTCTTGGGGGATTTCAATGCATCGACTGGAACCGATAGGGATGGTTATAAGACATGTATTGGTCACCATGGGTCTGGAACTGTGAACCAGAATAGCACAAAGTTCCTTGACTTTGCAAGAAGTCATGGACTTAGGGTGGCTGGTTCATGGTTTCAGCGCCCTCAGGCTCATCGCTGGATGTGGTATATACCAACCCTGGCGGTGTGGAAAAGGAGATTGACCTTGTGCTTGTTAAAGGTCGCTGGAGGATGATCCAGAACAGCAGGGTCTACCGGAGTACTGTTACTCAATACCGAACACAGGCTTGTTGTAGCAACTCTGAAGTTGCAGCTTAAATCTGGGAGAATGTTGCAATCCAGGCCAAGGCTGGATATTGGCAAGCTCAAGGATGAGAGGGTAGCTGAGGAGTTTGTGAACAGGCTGAGTGAGGATTTAGGGGGTCTGGGTGCTTTGGGGAATCCTGAAGAGTTGTGGAGTGCTTTCAAGACCACCATCCTTGAGGTTTCCGGTGGATGTCTTAGAACTCACCATCAGGTGAAGAAAAATTTTCTCTCAAGGGAAACTGGATACCAATGTCGAGAGTCACAGGACCAGGCTTAATGGCAGAGCTGAGCTGTTTAGGTAGTTGAGGCGTAAAACTGTGCATGCGCCAAGGGTGAAGAAGGCTTATGTACAAGGAATCTGTGAGGGGGAAGAGCATCACCTGTGGTCAAGTGATTCTTGTCCTGCTTTCAGGGGAGTTCATGCATTGTGTTCATCCAAGCCCATCCATCGGTGTACAATGGTGTACATCGGTGTACAATGGTGTACATCGGTGTAACTACCTCGGTAGTTAGAGCGGAGGGTGGTAGGCTCTTGACAGAGGAGTCCAAAGTGAAGGCCCGCTGGACCAGTTACTTTGAGTGGCTGCACCAGGCTGATCCACCAGCTATTGAGTTGGATGTCAGGGCTGATACTATCCCTATTGCTGACCCTCCAATCAACTGTGATCCACCATCATTTGTCGAAACACAGGCTGTGGTGAACCGGTTGAAATGGGGTAAAGCTCCTGGGATTTGTGGCATCCATGCTGAACTTATCAGGCTGGTGAAAATGCTGTACTTATGTCATTGCATGCAGTTCTGTGCTCTACCTGGAATACAGGCATCACCCCAACTGACAGGAAGAGGGGCCTTGTTGTTCCTCTCTGGAAAGGGTAGGGTGATCACCAGGACTGCAACAAGTGACACTGCTCTCAGTGTCGGGCAAGGTCTTTGCTCGGATAATTCTTGATAGGGTTCACCACCATCTGCTTGAGCACCAGAGTCAATCATTGACTGCATCCTTGCCCTTTTGGTCCTCACCGAAGGCAGACGAGAGTTTTGGAAGGGGCTGCTTGCAGCCTTAGTTGATCTCTGCAAAGCTTTTGATTCAGTGAATCGGGATGCCCTCTGGAGGATTCTTGGTCTTCGTGGGTGCCACCAAAACTGATCAATCTGATCTCTCAACTACACTCTGGAACTGAGAGTGCTGTGAGATGTGGTGATACAATCTCTCACTTATTTCCAGTTGTTGCTGGAGTTTGTCAGGGGGGTGTCTGGCCCCTACACTTTTCAGCGCTTGTATGGACTGGATTCTGCGGAAGTATGTCAGACAGATCAAGCTGTGGTGCATCGTTTTGGAATGTCAAGATCTTTGTCCTTGATTTCGCAGATGATGCAGTCATCTTTGCGAATACTCTGGGTATTATTTTGGGGGCCCTCGAGGTGCCGATTGAGGAGTCGGAGCCGCTGGGATTACGGGTTTCCTGGATCAAAACTAAGATCCAGGATTTCAATGACATCTTGGATGCTGCGATCTTATCTGCACCTATTTGTGGTGAGGATGTTGAGGTCACGGAGATATTCACATACCTTGGCAGTGATATTCACGTCTCTGCTGGATGTGAGCCAGAAGTCAATAGACGTCTAGGTCGGGCCTGAGGAGTAATGAATTCACTGGATCATGGGGTGTGGCGCTGTCGGTTATCATATCATCTTGTCGCCACCTGTGGAGGAGGATGAAAGTCCGAGTCTTTAGGTCCTTGGTACTTCCAGTCTTGCTCTTCAGATGTGAGACTTGGACTCTGACCAGGGATCGGAGATGGAGAATTAATTCCTTTGGTATCAGGTCTCTTCGGAGAATCATTTGCTATCGCTGGTTGGAATTTGTTTCCAATGAGCGGTTGCTGAGGGAGACTCAAATGAGATTTGTTTCCTGCGTTGTCTGTGAGCATCTGCTGCGGCTGTATGGACATGTTGCTCATTTTCCTGACGCTGATCATGTTCACCAGATCCTCTCAGCAATGGAGCTTTGTAAGTGGAGGAGGCCAATGGGCTGACCACATGCCTCGTGGTTGCAGAAGGTTGATCAGCATTTTTTTTTTTTTTTTTGTATACCTTGGTCGAGGCTCGTATGAGAGCAAACACACAACTCATAGCAAGGAGGCATGAGACAAGAGGGGCAGGAGTGGAAGGGACAAAACAGTGGGGAACATTAGGTGAACTGTGGAAGGGAGAGGGATGGGGATGGGACGGGGAACATGGCGAAGAGAAGATGGACATTTCAGGGACTTTCAGGAAGGAAAGCAGGAGAAATGAAGGAAGTGGGCTTGGGTGGATTATCGGGGGTAGAAAAGATCGAGGATTTGGATGGGTGAAGATAAGAGGTGGTGGTGAACAGCTGTTTTGAAAGCCTGGAGGGAAGAATGGGAAAGAATAGAGTGAGGAAGTTTATTCCAAAGGCGGGAAAAAAGAGGAATGAAAGAGTGAAGATGAGCAGTGATTCGTGATTTTGGTAGTTTTACCAGAAGGGGGTTGTTGGCGGACCTTGAGCGCCCTGTGGAAATGTGGTGGTGACAAATCGCAGAGAGAGCAGGGGGGCAAGGCTGGAGAGGAGTCGGTAGAAGACAGAAAGACCACCGACCAACCTGCGGTGATTGAGTGAGAGGCCCAAAGACTCAGCTTCATTGCGGGAGATGCCGATGATCTTAAATGCCCTGGTTTCGACAGCGTTAAGCCGAGAAAGGTGGGAGGCAGGAGCACCAGCCCAGAGGGGAGAGCAGTACTCCATCAGGCTACGGACAAAAGCTTTGTAAGTGGTCAGGAGCTCAAGAGGGCCGAGGAAGGACTTAGCACGACGGAGGATTCCCAGTCGGCGACTGGCTTTTGAGGCGAGGTTGGAAATGTGACTTTCCCAGGAAAGGTCATGGCAGATAGTGAGACCTAGAAGCTTGAAAGAAAAGACTTCTTCCAGAGGATTGTTGAGAAAGTGGATGGGGGGTTTTGTAAACGGTCCTTTCGAAGAGACATAGTGAGAGTGTGAGATTTGTCTGGATTGAAAGACATGTTCCACGTGTTGGACCAGTTTGTGATTTTATCCAGATCTGCAGTGAGCGAAGAAGCTGCTGCTTGCCGGTCTGAGGGATGACAGATGGTACGGCAGAGGGTGGAGTCGTCGGCAAAGAGAAATAGAGGATTTTCCAGAGAGTCCGAGAGATCATTGATAAAAACCAGAAAAAGAACAGGGCCCAGAACGCTACCTTGAGGAACTCCAGCCTGCACAGGTAGAGGGGATGAAAGAACTCCATTTAGGGCCACAGGTTGACTGCGACAGGAGAGGAAGTCTGCGAGCCATGAGTGGAGATGGCCTTGAATACCATGGGAAGAGAGTTTGGTGAGTAGGGCAGGGTGCCAGACTGTGTCAAAAGCACGTGATATGTCCAGGGATACGGCTCGGATTTCCTGTCTGGCATTGAGGACCTCCATCCATTGATGGGAGAGCAGAAGCAGCATATCCAGGGAAGAGTGACCTGGTCTGAAACCAAATTGATGATTGGAAATCAAGCCATTGGAGAAGAGGAAGGATTTCATATCTGAAGCGATGATGGATTCCATCACCTTGCTGATGATTGGGAGAAGGCTGATTGGTCTGTAGTTATAGGGATCTGTTTTTGCACCTTTTTATGCAGGGCAGTGATGTTAGCAGATTTCCAAGCAGATGGCAGATGACCTTGGGCAAATGAGAGGGTGAATAGAACAGAGAGAGGGTGAGCAAGAGCAGAAGAGCAGGCTTTGAGGACACGTGGGCTGATGCCGTCTGGACCAGTTGCAGAATCTGACTCGAGGTTTGAAAGCAAGCTCTCCACCTTGTCAGGAGAAAAGGATACAGAGTCCAGGGACAGTTGGGTGCGACTGGGTAAAGTGGGTAGAGATAGTGATGGGTTTAGGACACAAGATTTAGCTGCAAACACCGAGTTTAGACATTCAGCTTTATCACGTGTGGAATCAGCAGTGCGGCCATTTGAGGTAAGGGAGGGGATGGAGGGGGAACATACACCAGAAACAGATTTGATTAAACGCCACCAGGATTTTGAGGAGGGAGAGAGGTTTGAGAGTTCAGACTTGAGATGAGAAAGATGTTGTTTTCTGGCTCTCCTGAGGGTAGATACACACTTGTTCCGAGCTTTGTGGAAAGAACTGAGATTGCCCTCAGTTGGGTTTGCTTTCCATGAGGCAAAGGCAAGTTGTTTCAGGACAACTGCCTCACCACAAGCTTCAGTAAACCAAGGGCGGGAGGAAGGGTAAGACAACTGAACACGAGAGGGGATAAATCTGTGCATGAGGGAGAGCAAGTTTCTTTGAAAGAATTCCCAGGATGAGTTGATGTTTGAGAAAGTAGTGATAGGAGACCAGTCTGTAAGTTTGATGGCTGCTCGGAGACCCTGCCAGTCGGCTTGAGTGAAATGCCAGACTCGACGGCGGTGAGGTGGTTCTCTGATAACAGCCAGAGAGATGTCCACTTTGACAAAGACGTGGTCAGAAGAACCAATTGGAGCGAAGGAAGAGCAGCAGAAATTGTCAGGGAAATTTGTCAAAACCAGATCCAGAAGAGATGGAGTACCATTGGTTGAGATCCGGGTCGGGAAGTTGACCGATTGAGTCAGTCCCAATGAGTCGCAGAAAGCTTTTGCTGAGGTGCCATGGCAGGTGAGAGAGGTACCCACACCTAGCCAACTGGCGTGATGACAATTGAAGTCACCACATAAGAGGAAGAGAGAGTTTGGATGAGAAGATCTCATCTCAAGGAGATGGGGACGGACCAGGCACCTGCTTGGGGAATGGCCAGACAGAGGCCCCTGGAGTACTGGCGGAAAGTGTATGCAGCGACGCACTGCTCTGGCGCATTTACCTTACCTAGCTTTACATCAACCGAACCTAGTAAACACAGGTCACCAAATGTGTCATACTTTCTTTCTGTCTGTCTCTGTCTCTCTACTTTCTAACTTCTTCGGGGAATGATTCTGATGGCGGCTGTTTTGACAGCATAATTAAGATTGTAAACGTTTGTGGATTGGGGTAACTCTGCACTGTCTTTTGTGTTTGTAAGTAATTGTATTTCATTCACCGCACCTCACCAATTCTTGCTTTCCCCTGCTGTACATATTTTCTTTTGTATTAAATCCTTTGCTTAACGTCCACGTACCTTTCCTTGCCTTTGCTGTCAATAAATTGCTTGCATTGTAAATGTACCCAGTTTGAAGCATCATTTTCTCCATTGGTCCAGTGTAGTCTGCGCGTAGTGTGAGCTGGGAAGTTCTACCCTGCGTGATTTGCTCTTGTTAGCTAGCGCACACTCAATGTATTGCTCAGCAGTAATCCAGGTGTACGTTGAGGGCAATAACCTTTCTTGGTGTGGCTGTACAAAGATAAGGAAGGTACCCACGTGAATCAGTGACACCCTGCCAGGATTGGCAGTGCCGATCGGCATTCATGGTTGTTTAACAACCCACTGGGCCACAGAGTTATCTGCGGCTGGTAGCCTCAGGATCCTGGGAGTTTGGGAGGAACTCAAATGCTTCCCCTCCTGGGAAGCCTCAAACCCTGGCTCGTGACATGTATCTAATATACAGTATATATCTAATATATATATATATATATATATATATATATATATATATATATATATATATATATATATATATATATATATATACATATATTCTTATATAGATATTGTTGCGGGCCGGGGGTCGGGTGAGAAGACCACTAGGTGGGGGAAGCTATGTCGATTCCCACGAGACTCCCTGGAATTGTCGGCCGTCACACACAGATAATTCCATGACGCGGCGGGTCGCTTAACCGACCCTGGACGCCAATAACTCCACCGCATGACCAAGGGTCCTCCCGTCTTTGGGTTAATCGGGTTACCTAATTAATCACGTGGTTTAACTACCGGGGAACACACCCTCGGTACGCCTTGTCCGAACCAGATCACTCCACCGGATCAGATAGCTTTTCCAGATCGGATGCAGCCAAGCGACACTGCCAAGGACGTACCGGCTGAAAGGAACGTATCGTTGGGAATAAAGTCCCGGCGAAACTAGGATTCGGACCATGCTGGATCAATGGAAGAAAAGACAAAAACGAGCAGGGAACATTCCTAATAATAATTTATTAACAATGGGCAAGGAATGGTATGTGGTACGATAAAGATTTATTGGGGTGTGTTGTGCAGAGATAGGGGGAGAGGTGTGGTGCAGCAAATAAACAGGCAACTTACAAAAGCAGACACAGAGCAGACTTAACGCGAAAATAATAACAATAATAACAATAATGATCTTCTGCAGTCTTACTTTAGCAGACAGGTGCCAGAGTGCACGCGCACGCACGCACGCACGCACGCACGCACGCACGCACGCACGCACACACACACACACACACACACACACACACACACACACACACACACACACACACACACACACAGACAGAAAGCCCGATGAAGAGGGAGTATTGCAACGACAAGGGAAAGGAGTTGAGGCTACGTTCTTGGTACCTTTATGCTTGAAAGCACGACACGCCACCAATACGTTTCGGGGGGGGGGGGTGGTTCCGTAGTGTGGCACCCAACAGCTGGCGCATTGTCTCTGGCTTCAGCAGAGTGTGGAGACCGTGTTCGGAAAGGAGGGGCTTGAGTGGAGAAGGGGCGGAGTCCAGGGTGTGTGGACAGAGTGGTAGGCGGGACCAGGTAAGCGGGCGGGGTTGACGTCGTGTGGGCGGAGATGAGGAGGCGGAGTCCAGATAGCAGGAGGCGGGTCATGCCGAGGGACGAGGGCGAGGCCAGATCGAGCGAGCGAAAGAGAAAGAGAGAGAGAAAGGCGGAGGGACTGCTCCGACCTTTATGGGACATGCCGCGCAGGGGGAGGGGCCACCCCAAATTGAAACGTCATCACCTGTATCGGGCGCTCCAATTGTCTCCGACCCCTCACGTGGCCCGCAAACTTTGGCCGGAAACCGCCTCACTTCGTTTCCGGCAAGGCCATCCCAGACAGCGGCAATACTCCTCTCCAACCCCACGACATGACATGAATCGCCCACACCGAAATTGGCACACATAATAGATAAAAGATAAAAGAATCGTCCTGCAAAAACCCCCGGGCCACACCCTGGAGACCGGCTGAGGGTCCTGCATGCCCGCTCGGGTGTTCAACCAGCGCCGATCAACGCGCTCGCTTAACGCGCGCCAACGTGGCCCGCACTGTACATTCCTCGGCTCGATTGCAGCTTCGCTGCCCGTAGAGATGAGAAGACGTTCACCATCTGTGGAGAATCCGCTGCTGCCAGCGAGGGCCAAAGATACAACGTTATGGATAAATCCATGCATGTTTTGCAAGCGGCGTACGTGTCTGCCTTCGAGCACATTCTATACAGTGCACGGGGTTCGGCCATGACCCACGTGGTCAGTGCTCACGTTCGCCTGATTCTGCTAGCGTGTGCGCGGGGCGAACAGCAATATGTCGGATATTGAGGTTGAAAAGGAACGTACCGTCTTCTACCTCGCACACTCATATTCCGCCTAACATAGCATGGAGTCTCCTTTATCGGCCTCCGTACGCGTTTCGTGCAGCGTGGGTGTCATGCTGGCTGTGCTTCCTGTGTTGTGGAAAACACCATCGGGTGGAAATTACTGCTGTGAGTGCGTTTGGCAGGTTGTGTTTTGTACGGAGGGTTGTGGGTGCAGTGTCTGCTTGGCCTTTGCTGAGGACCCATCTCACAGCGCCGGGTGCACGTGGCTCAGATTTACCTCAGGAATAATCAGAAAAGAAGAGTAGGGACGAAATGAAGAAGAAAATGATGTAAGCAAACCTCGCTATGAGATCATCGCAATGCACTCCCTTGTTATCCCGCTAGACAAAAGGAAAGGGACTATCTACACGTATAATAATGGAATAACTGTCTTGGGCCCACTATCTGTTGGATGCACGCGGTTCCGAGAACCGCAACAATGTGTGTATATATATATATATATATATATATATATATATATATATATATATATATATATATATATATATATATATATATATATATATATCCTCTTCTTTCGGCTGCTCCCGTTAGGGGTCGCCACAGCGGATCATCCGTATGATCCGCATAGTGATTTGTCACATGTTTTACGCCGGATGCCCTTCCTGACGCAACCCTGGTCGCCTCTTACGACACAGGGATATGGTACACCTATTTTAACCGGGGTATACACCGGCCCAGTCCACTGGTTCTCATTTCGCCGACCTCGGAAGGATGACAGGCTGAGTCAACCCCCTGGTGTATTAATTCAGTGGCCCAACGGGGCTTGAACTCAGGACCTTTTGGATCCCAACCCGCTGCTCTAACCACTGCGCCAACACCAGGCTTGTTATATATATATATATATATATATATATATATATATATATATATATATATATATATATATATATATATATATATATATATATATATATATATATATATATATATATATATATATATATATATACATATATATATATATATATATATATATATATGAAAGTATCCAACCAGCTTCTGTTAAATCAATCATAGAATCAACATTCATGCTCAATGTCCCCAAACTGCCTTGATGTATTTACTAAATAAACCTCAGAGGATGACATTGCAAAACTATTTTCTGGATATATTTGTTAAATAAACCCTGATGCCACACAAAAGTATTTTGTTTTTGCTTCGTTTCACTCACAGAGCATCTCTGCCAATCAACCCACAAGTACTCACCTCCATAAACAACACCAAATTGACCAGAGCCCAGTACCTCATCTGGGAAGATCTGATACATGCTGCTGATGTCCTGAAAAAGGGAAGATCCAATGGATCATGCACATAAACCTTCTTTTAACTGCATTCTCAACTCCACATACTTTTCACCATACTTGGGTATTATCTGAATAATCTCTTTCATTTCCAGCTCTTCCTTTGTCGTGTTTGGAATTTACTTGAAAAATACAACGTTGCTTTAAAAAATATTTGGAATCGACTTTAAAACTGGCTTAATGATTTGAAGCAAAGAATGGTTGTGAATGGGAGGATGTCAGGCTGGGAGGTTATAAGCACTGCGGTACCGCAGGAATCAGAAATAGGACCGTTCTTATTCATAATCTACATCAACGATTTGGACACTGGGGTTAAGAGTCGGCTTTCCAAGTTTGCAGATGACACAAAGCTTGGAGGAAACGTAGATAGCAGAAAGGAGGAGATTAGATTCAGGAAAGTCAAGCTACTAAATAGATTAGGCAATAGATTGGCAGATGTAGCGTTGTTTAAAATAAGGAAATGTCCGGTGCTGGGGATTGGAAAGAATAATCAAATTACGGATTGCATAATGCAAGTAAAGGGGCAAGCTTGGAGCATGTCACATTTGAAGAAGGACCTGGACGGCACCGGTGGGGAAGGTGGGGTGGGGGCAGTAATCAGACAACAGTGCCAGGCATCCATAAGTCGACCTAATAGCATTTTAGGTTGTATTCACAGGGGGATAAATTATCCTACTTGATAAAATATGGCAATGTCTCTAGTCTGTTCGAAATAAATCCCCCCCTCCTCCCCCCCACCCCCCTCATGTGAGTGTGGGGAGACTACTTGCATTCCCGCGTACACACAAAAGAGTGCAAACGGTTTTACCACTGACCCCTGCCAAAGGGAGGGGGTATTGTGGGTGGAAAACGATGACAATTCTGAAAACAAATTCTCTCTTATGGAGGGGAGTGGGTATGACTTGTAAATCAAAGGAGGTGGTTTTGTACATGAATTTTGTGAGGCCTCATCGAGAATACTGTGGACAGTTTTGTCGCCATGTCTGAGGGAGGACTTTGCTGTCAAAGAGAGGGTTCAACATAGAGAAACTAAACTGATCACGGCCCTACCTCAACAAATTTATGAGGAGCAGCTGGTACGATGAGAGGTGATTACAAGGGGATCTGATAAAGAAAGGATGATACAGACAAAATAATTATAGAAGAATCATTCAGCTGAGTAGACAGTGATAGGACCAGGGGCCATACATAGCCTGCCCAGGCAAAAATGCGACAGAACTACAGTATACAAGAGGACTACTCTCATATACTATAGTTGGTAACAGGTCCTACTACAGGAAAGAAATGATATTTTTGCCTGGGTGAGAGTAAAGTAGAGGAGAGTTAAGATGGTAGTGAGGCAGAGGACTTTTACTCAGAGAGTAGTTAATGCATGGAATTGTCACCCTGGAAAGGTCGAGGCAGCAGAAACAGTAGATCTGTTTAAATTGGATTTAGCTCGGTACCTGGAAGTTATGGAGATAGAGGGGAAGAGGGATGTTGGCAGGAATGATGGGTAGCTGAAGTATGGATGGGTGAATTTATATGCATCATGACTGTAATGTCTGTGAGAGGGTCTCATGAAAAGGTGAATGTGCTGTCTCTCTTTATTCATTTCTCACCCTTCAACCATGTCAACCCTGTTCTCCCCCAAAAAGTTTCACCTCACACGCTCATTGCGCCAATCAGTGAGCTCACCAACCCAAAGGATCCACAGTCCATATAGAAGCGCTTCAGAATGCTGCCAGTATAAAAAAAACTTTGATGCCATCCTTAATCTCTGTGAATATGATTTTGCCTAAAAACTATGGTATCATAGAAACTGTCGTTCTTCTTTCACTCACAAGAAAACACTTGCCAGCCTTTCATCCAAAGAAGACTCTTCTGCTGGCAAAGATCCCTGGAAATCCTTGCGTGATGGCCCTAGTTCATCTCGTGTTATGGATAAAATTTGTATTTTCTGTGATTAGAAAACCAAATACATCACAGGATCCAAAACCCGTGAACCACTCATGCAGTCTTTAGAGCTCCGGTCTGATGACAAGGTTCGACAAGCAGCCATTAGGCAATTTGACGACAAAATTCTGGTCATAGCATCACGAGAACTCGTGGCAGCAGAGGCCCACTATCATAAGACCTGTTACAGAAATTACACGAGGGATGAGAAACCCAAAGCTGTGACTGCAACTATGGCAAACGAAGATGTGGCCGACCAAGAAGCAGAACAAGAATCATACATGATGTTGTTCAAGCACATAAGGGACACTATTTTCACTAATCCTCAGGCTGTTCGCCTGACTCATCTAACTGACAAACTTGTAGAATTCATGAGAACATATGGCTTCCAAGATGTGAAGAAACAGACCAAAAATCACATCCGCCGTAAGTCGGAGGCAGAATTTTGTCAGTCTCTCCACTTCATCACTGAGACAAATGGTAGGGTTCTTGTATATCCGGATAATTTATCACTTGCACAAGCCCTTACAGATAATGTTATGCTCAAGGATAAGGTCCAGGAACTAAAGTCTACAAATGACATAAGAGATGTCATCAACCAATCTGCAGTATACATCAGAGACCAAATTAAATCCATACCAAAGATGCCATGGCCTCCAAAACCTGATGAACTGAATGCAGAATATTTAAAGCTTCCAGAAACATTAATCTTGTTTCTCAGAACTCTCCTCATTGGTGACTCAGCAGAAGGAATGCCACGACTCCAGAGGGTGATACAATCCCTTGGTCAAGATTGTGTGTATGCTGTAAGTGGAGGGGCGACAAGTCTTGCCAAGCACATCTTGTTACCATGGGGAGTCAAATCGCTGACTGGAAACGTGGAACTGATCAAAGTTTTGAACCGAATGGGCCACAGTGTGTCCTATTCAAAGTTGGAAGAACTAGGTACTGTCCTCTCTCTCCAGAAACAGGCACAGCAAGCTGACAAGGGAGTGATCTTGCCATCCAGCAGTCACCCCTGTGTTCCTACCATTTTGGCTTATGACAACATTGATCGATAAGAAGAAACACTTAGTGGTGGAGGAACATCCCACAGGGTGAACGGCATCATTGTCCAACCACAGGTTTCCACTGCCACAGTGCCCCAGAAGGAAGTGCCTGTAATCTCAAAGAAAACCCGTAGTGTAACTCCAGTACCACTTGATGTGCCTGAATATAATGCAGGGATAAGAGAAGGTCCACCATCAACTAGGCCTGTTGCAATTAATCATGATCCCAAAATGAAAAGCGCACTAGAGAAAAACATCATGTGGTCATTAGCAAGGATGACTGATACAGCTGAGCAATTGGTGAGCTCATGGACTGGGTTCAACATCATGACAAGAGATAACATCACAGTGTGAAAGGACACTTTAGGATATCTCCCTACCATAAACACACCAGCCACAAAGTTATCTACTGTCAATGAGATCCTCAATAACATCATCAAAATCATGAAGGCCCTTGACATTGATGAAATATTATGTGTCTTTAATCAGGCTCTATACGCCAAAGCTGCAGAGGTTGTTTGAAAAAATCAGATAAAGTTCAAGCCTGTTGTGCTGAGGATGGGTGTCTTCCACACACTGATGAATCTGATCTCCATCATTGGAAAACGTTTCGGCTCAGCTGGACTTCGTGACATTGCTGTTGAATGTGATATCATCTCAGAGGGATCCATACCAGATGTGCTTGGAGGACGCAGTTACAACAGAGGTGTTCGTCTGTGTAAGCTGGTAGATGAGGCACTACTGCGATTGGCATGGAAACGATTCCCTGCTTGGCTTGAAGATAATCACAAAGATGATGCTTGTCAACTCACTGGAACCATTCGAGCCATGAAAGAATTCAAGGACAATGTCTCAAGTGATGGACTGGAAACTGCAATGCAGGACCATTCTGTGACCACAGTCATCCTGAGGTTCACAGAGTTCCTGACTCATCTACGTACCAGTCATGGCCAGTTGGCAGCCTTCTGGATGTCGTTCGTGGATCTAGTTGACACACTGTTGGGGCTAATCCGAGCTTCCAGAGAAGGCAATTGGCTCCTCCATTTGGCATGCATAAGGTCCATCATTCCCTGGTTCTTTGCATATGACAAGCAAAGCTATGCACGCTATGCATCCGTCTACTACAGTCAGATGACACAGCTTGCTGAAACACATCCTAAGGTACAAGTAGCTAAAAAATGTCAGTATTCATGATTTGTATGTCATAATTTTCATACTATTCAACATTAATGCACCATCACTAAAGAAATGACTGCATTGCTATTCCAGGCTCACCAGCATATGCTAGAGGGGGATTCTCTGTGCAGATGACTGACCACAATACATTTGGCAGAATTCCAGTGGATCAGGTGATTGAAGAAACAGTCGACCGTGACACACAGACTGCAGGTACCTGTCTATCTAGAACCCAATCCAAATGTAGTGTAGTTTCATCTCTCATAAAATTACCTCATACATTTGAATAATCAACTTGTAATATATTTCAGGTGGCACCAAGGGTTTGAGCCTTAACCCTGGTGCCGTCAGCCGTTACTACATCACAGCAGAGTAGCGGAGTGTGTGCCTGAAACAGCTGAGGAGGATGACTGATGTCAGCAGCCCCGCCAGCCACCCAGATTTCTCAAGGACCCGCATGCGCAAGGATGAGGATGCTGTTCAATCCCTGGTGGAACTGATGGAGAATAATTGGACAGATCCATTTGGTTATGATCCTTCTGAGTTGGTGTGTCTATCAACAGGAGAAACAGCATTGCCAGAGGTATCCATGGATCTGCTGACTGCACAAGAGAGGGCAAACAAAGCCTACCTCATGTTTGAAGAAAAGCGCCTTCACAAACAGGAAGATCCCATTCTTTGATCGCTTGCCCAAAATGAGTCTGAAGACATTCGACAAGAAGAAAGTGACACAGAAACCTAACCTGTCAAAAAGAAAATAGGCATGAAAAGCGACCGCAAGCTGTTTGGGCACATGCCGCTGGTGGCATCGAGCAGAGGCTCAACATGAAGGATGTACTCCAGCATCCCCTTGGACCTCTCCCTTGGGCTCTAGCAAATGATGGGAGCCTGAAGAAAACCAACAAGTCAGCATTCGCAAGAAAGTTGGAGGGTAATTCATCTGGTTCTGAGAATATTCCACAACCATCAGCCTGTATTATCAATGGCATAAGCATGATTCATAAGACGCATGGTGACAACACGACCTTTGAAGAACTGTCAGATCAGCTGCTTGCTTCCGTTCTCCGAGCTTCTGAGGGCAGCACAAGGGTTGACTTGATATTTGATGTTTACCAACAAATGTCCATCAAACAGGCAGAGAGGACATTGAGGGGTTCAGAGCAAGGAATCCGTTTCACTAACATTGTGGCAGGCCACAAAATCCAACAATGGAGATGCCTCCTTGCATGCAGAGCAAGTAAAATGAACCTGATTCGTTTCATTTTGGAACAATGGCAGCAACCGCAACGAAGGCAGCAACTAGCCCAAAGAACTGTCTATGTTACAAGTGGAGAAAAGTGTTTCAAATTCAACAGCAACTCTGTATCAGATGTGGCAGAGTTGGCAAGTACACAAGAAGCAGCAGATACCCGGATCCTGCTACATGCTAAGCATGCATCTGGCAATGGCATCTGGCAACTACTCTTCAGTCATCATAGTTGCTGAGGACACATATGTATTTATTTTGTGTTTGGTATTCCAAAGCAGGATTGACTGCGCCATGTATAGCAAATGTGGATCTGCAACCAGAATAAGGTATATTGATGTAAAGAAAGGAGCTGATGCCATTGGTCAGAATGTATGTGCTTCCTTGCTTGGGTTTCATGCCTTCACTGGATGCGATAGCATCAGCGCATTCAGTGGACGAGGAAAATGGGCTGCTCTGAAACTTCTGAAGGAGAATGTCCAGTTCCAAGAGGCATTCAGAAAACTAGGGCAAGATTGGACATTGTCTGCAGAATTACTGACAAATCTGAAGGTGTTCACTTGTCGTCTTTACGTGGCTCAGACAGACATCTCAGAAGTCATTGAAATGCGGTACCAATTATTCAGAATCAAGAACGGAAACGTAGGCTCTTCGCAGTTGCCTCCATGCAAGGATTGCCGGAAGATGCATGCTGTGAGGGCAATCTACCAAGCAGCCATTTGGCAGAGATCCCTGACCAGCAAGTCCAGCATACAAAATCCTATTGACAGTAATGGGTGGACCGTGGATGAAGTGGGACAGCTCGCAGTCAACTGGATGACTGGTCCCATAGCCCCCGATGTTGGCCTGGAGTTCCTGTCTTGCAAGTGCAAGAGAAGCTGCCAGTTGCCATCTTGTCAGTGCCTGGTGAATGGCGTGAAGTGCACAGATGCCTGCAGCCTTCAAACATGTGACAACATGAAGGATCATGAGGAAAATGATGACTTCACGGATTCTGACAGTTCGGAGAGTGATGATGAATGAACGAATAGATGTCAACTGTATATGTATTTGATGTTTAGTGTTGTCTGATTCATGGATTTAAACTGGAAGTATATGTTTAATTTTGATCATGTATTACTTTGAAGTACTCTGTCTGGGAAGAGAAGTATATGTATCACAATGACTTTCCAACAAAATGTACTCGAAAGATATCATATTGTTTGTCACCATGTCAATTTAATGTTATTCTTGCTATAGTGATCTTTGGTTTACTGAAGACAACTATAGGAAAGATTTAGCTCTGTAATTATCATATTTGTGTCCTGAATATAAATAAGTCATGTGCATTAAGTATGTGAGGATTTTTTTTTCTTTTTTTTCTTTTTTTTGGGGGGGGGGTAACAATTTTTTTTGTGCTGGGGTTGGAAATCACAAAACATGTAGAAATGCAAAAAAAATTCTCTATTTTTTGGGGGGGGGGTAACAATTTTTTTTTGGGGGGGGTTGGAAATCACTTAAAACATGTAGAAATACAAAAAAAAAAATTCTCTAACAATTTTTTTTGGGCGGGTAACAATTTTTTTTTTGTGGGGGGGGGGGCCAAGTCCAAAATTTAATGGCATGATCTTTGGACCATACCTAACCCCCCCCCCCCCACCAAGTTTCGTCGAAATCCGTCGAGGAGTTTTTCCGTAATACTGTTCACAAACAAACAAACAAACAAACAAACAAACAGAAAGGGGTGAAAACAGTAACCTCCATCCATCTTTGAAGATGGCAGAGGTTAATAAACAGTGTCTATGTCTGGTGGAAGAATAATAAAAAATAATCTGGACAGAAACCACAGGGTATCCATTGGTACCTGAATAATATACAATATGTGTGTACGGTTGCCCCAACTGTTGTCATCCCCAATTCACCCCACAAACACCATGCCCCAATGAACTTTCATTGATAAATTTGTTACATTTAATCAATATGGTGAAGATGTACTGCAGATTTGATGGGCCAAGTGATCCCCTCCTGTATCCAAGTTGCTTGTGTATTTCCTTGTGTGACCCTTTAGTTGCAAAATGGAAGCATATCCTTCAGCTTCATTCATGTGTGTGAACCGCATTCAACTTCTCGGCCAAAGATCCTATTGCAATAAATTTGGAATAAGCACAAAACGAGTTCTTGTAATAAGAACTAATTACAAGACAGTAGCATTCACTACGTTGAGCAGTAAAAACAAAAAAAAAAGCCCAGTGTTGGCTTAATGGTTCAGGTGGCTGGCTTAAGATCTTAGGGTCTTGAGATTGAGCCTCTTTCGTGCCATTAGATAACACCAGGTAGGTTGACACAACCTGTCATCCTTCCGAGGTCAGCAAAATGAGTACCAGCTTACTGGAAATGGGGCACTGCATCAGTGGCACAGCCACACTCCCAGAAATGATATAAAATTCAGGAATGACAGTCACAAATATACAAAATAATAATAATAATAAGCAGTAAAATAAATAATTAACCAATTCTCAATAATATCTGTGGGAGGCAGCCATGTCTCACCTTTCTCAGTTCCTGATTAGTTGTGAAAACTAATTACATGGAGTGTTTATTGGGAACGAAGGGGAAAGGGGAATGGGGTAAGGGAGGTGGGGTGGGTGGGGAGGGGGGGAGTTAAAAAATTACACCCTTTGCATGTACCGTATATTAAAAAGATAGCTCGTTGGGCCATTCACATATGTGTAAAATGCTACAAAAGAAGACCGATTGAACATGATGAGACTGCTCATCAAAAGATTCCAAACAAGGTGCTGAGAAAAAGACACGTACCACATTTTCCTTGACCTGACAGTTCGAAATAGAGATACTGACACCAATGTCTCCTGCACAAAAACACAGAGCCAGGGAGAGACAAAGGAAAAAGGTTATATGGTCGTAGAAAGAAAATCAAGCACATCCGATTTTGTTCATACTTGGCACAAACACAAGACATGAAGGCATACACGGACCACTCGCTTTATTTTTACGATCTGATCAAAGATGACCGACTGGTAGACCGACGGTTATTATAGCTGTATATGAATACGGGCGAGCCCTTTAACTCCATGCAGAAAAATTACTAAAACAACGGGGGCTAGGGTATTTTATGTCTGTTTTTCATGTTTCTTTTGAGCTCCAAATTCTGATGATACTTTTCTCCCCTACTCACCTGACCCCCAAATTATTTTTCATTGTATCTTTGCTCCATGGTCAAGAAAACCCTAAACACCTTCCAGGTGGTTGTGTAATTTAATCTTGTTGTGCCATTTCCTGGTATGTTTCAAGTACTGTATTATTTGCTCATTTTAATTTTTAATTTTACTCATTCCATTTGCTCTGTTGCTGACAAGGTTCTTGCTCTGCATTTTGCTTTTGATTCCCTGGTAATTGGTCTGACAGCACAGGAATAAGTGAAGTTGTCAAAGTCACAGCTTATTGGAACTTGTATTATTAATTCTGTGTTATGCTTTTAAATTTCCCAATGTCAACTTGCTCCTCACCTTGCTCTCATTCTTCCCTGTGTCCTTTCTTCCTCCAAGTCATTTGTCAGAAGTGGTGTACACATACAACATGGCTTCTCACTCATCCACAGGATACTCACCCCCTTTATTTGTTCATTCGAAGGGAGCTGTGGCTGCCAATTGAGCAGATGCTCCGTGTCGTGAATGACGATGGCACTGTGGGAGGATATCCAGTTATTGAGTGGGTTGCAGAGCACTTCCAAAGCATGCAAGATGCGTGTAGAGGGGTAAGTGTCAGGTTGAAGAAGGAGGACGTCCAAAGGAAGAAAAGGCGTGACCGTAAAGCCAATTGCATCGACTTTCCAATCCATGCCCGTTGCCCGTGTCTGATTGAGGAACCATGTTTCAGGCCGGAGCAAAATCCAGGATTATTAGCAGAATAGGAATGGATCATTTGCAAAGGAAATCCAAGGGGAAACGTGTTTGTGGTGGAGCCCACCGGTGAGGTCAGCCTGACCAAGGCTGCGAACTGAGGCAAACTCCTCCACTGTCTAACCTTAGTAGAGAGGATGCACCAAGGGTGGGCAATCACCTGTGAAAGGCATCCCTGGAAAGCAGCATGCTGAAAATGGTAGTCAGAAGGGGTGTGAGCTTGTTTGTTCGAATGTGGGGTACTTGGAAGATTCAGGGGTGAAGGGCTCTGTTGACACTTCACCCATACAACTAATTGTTGATGACAAAGTGCAAATAGGACAAGTCACAGATCTGAAAACTGCTGATAGGCTGGATCTCTGTAATGATTGCAGCACGAGGGAGGGGATGCACAAACTGACTGATGTATCAATCTGATGGAGTGTGCAGACAAGAGGCGGGCAACATCGGAATCCATATTGTCATGTCGTCATCACCAGGAGACACAGAAACCAGTGTGATTACGGATCACAACCATAGCTTGTGGTATTTGTTTAATCAGCCATCTTTGATCTTCTTGCATCCCAGTTGTTGCCGTCACCTCCGTCACCGAAGGTGGATGGAGGTTATGTTTTCACCCGTTTGTCTGTTGTCTGTTTGTGAACAAAATATCTCAAAAAGTTGCAGACGGATTCGGACGAAACTTTGTGGGTAGGTTATGTATTTAACAAGGAAGAATCGATTCGATTTTGGTGAAGATCCGAATCCGAATCCGAGAATTTTTGAAGTGATTTTTCACTTTTGAGAGATGGGGCCAAACACAATGTTTAGCACGTTAGCTCAAATAGTTGTGGACGGATTGGGACGAATTTTTGTGAACATGTTGGGTATGGAACAAGGAAGAATTGATTCAATTTTGGTAATCTGGAATTTTAAAAAGTGATTCTTCACCATTGAGTGATGGGGCTAAAACGATATGTGGGGTCCTGGGAAGATTCAGTGGTGTTGCATGGAACCAACAACCCACTGCGTGTTGGCGCTCTCCCGATACCCTTCTAGTTGTTTTTTTTTCCATCAGCATTTCAGTGTTCCATTTTTAGTGTAACATGTATTCAAATGTATCCAAATTAAATACAATCCATTATCATGACATCCCTCCCCCACTTGAATAGGAAGTCTGTACACGAGTTCACTCTTCAATCATTTAACCTACTCAACTTTCAAATTTCCCCAAACACAAATTCACAACATTCAACTCAACATTTCACCTTATTGTGCACCACAGGAATAACGATAATGGCACTACGTAGAGCACATACCTCCGCCAGGCTGAACCGTTTACATTTTGTATTCCACCGACAGGTCGGATCTGAATCCAGACCTCAACCGAAATCGAATAGGCTTGTTCTCATCACCTAACCAACTCATCCACCTTGTTTTGTCACAACACATCCACAACTTACTATCAAGCTAGTATATGTCGTTTTTGGCCCCATCTCTCAATGGAGAGGACTCACCTAAAAAAATTTAAAATTGTGTCTGGAACCAGATTTGGATCCACACCAAAACGGAATGAATTTGTCCTTGTCACACACCCAAACCATCCACTAAGTTTTGTCCGAATCCATCCATGACCTTTTGAGATATCATGGTCACAGACAACCAGACAGACAGAGATGGGTGAAAATATAACCTCCGTCCACCTTTGGTGGCGAAGGTAAAAATAGGACCATGGGTCCTGAAGCTCACTTGGATCAGGAGCAACAGTCAATGACATCATAAAATATCAAAATTTTGTTCATGCGCAGAATCTGGTCACATGATGTGGATGAAGGACGCCCTCTTGATGCCGATTACAGCAATACATGTTTGCAGGTCAGGTTTTTACAGGTTAGCGGTCATGTTTTTGGCTGATGGCATGGATGTGCTGCTGATGCAACGCCCCCTCCAGGTTATGGCAGGTTTTAAAAAAAAAAAAATATATATATATATTATCATTTTTGGCCTGATTTCAACCTGCTAATGAACACAGATTTTTATGCGGTCAATTCACCTTCATTAGGCATCAGATATGAAGATTGTGGCCAAGTTTCATCAAAACTGTGCGTTTGGTTCAATCGAAAATGACCGAGGTGTTTACGGACTCACTCACTCACTCGCTGACTAAATGACATGTACGGACACTGCTCGATCACATAAGCCTATACAGCTGTGACTAAAGTCCAGGTGAGCTAATAGTGGTGTGTTTTTTGCCAACTTTTGGTTTTTCATTTTAAAAGGTCATGAGAGAGGTGTTTATTTTTTATTTTTAAACAAGACTTTTGGTTGATTCTTTTACAAGAAAGTTTTAAATAAAAAAGTTGATCAGATTACAGCCAATAACTGGTTTTGTTCGTCTTTGGACTGATAGAGTTCTGGGTTGGCTCAATGACCTGAGCTGTATTGCAATCTAGTCATTTCATATTTAAATGCTGACCTTGTTGGGTATGTAACTGCAAATTACGTGTATTCTACAATTTCAGAGATCTACAAACCAGTTAAGGAGGTTGGATAAAATAACCAATGACTTACCTGACATCTTTCAAATGAATTCAATCAAATGAAATCAAATGAAAACGAGCGTATGATGAGATTAAGGATTCGTCACTCCTTAGGTGTCATTTCCTTGGTCTCTGTTTATGCTCCGACTGAGGCGAGTGATCTCACCATGAAGGATGCATTCTACGCCACACTCGAGTCTGTGGTTGATCAGTGCCCCAGACGAGATACACTTCTAGTCTTGGGGGATTTCAATGCATCGACTGGAACTGATAGGGACGGTTATGAGGTGTGTGTTGGTCCCCATGGGTCAGGAACTATGAACCAGAATAGCACTAAGTTCCTTGACTTTGCAAGAAGTCATGGACTTAGGGTGGCTGGTTCATGGTTTCAGCGCCCACAAGCTCATCGCTGGACTTGGTATTCCAACGCTGGCGGTGTGGCAAAGGAGATTGACCATGTCCTCATTGACGGTGGTTGGAGGATGATCCAGAACTGCAGGGTCTACCGGAGTGCTCAGTTCCTCAATACTGACCACAGGCTTGTTGTAGCAACTCTAAAGCTGCACCTTAAATCCTGGAGAATGGTACCATCCCAGCCGAGGCTGGATGTTGCCAAGCTCAGGGATGAGAGAGTAGCTGAGGAGTTTGCGAACAGGCTGAGTGGACACTTGGGGGGTCTGGGTGCTTTGGGGGGTCCTGAAGAGTTGTGGAGCGCTTTCAAGACCACCGTCCTTGATGTTGCCGGTGGATGCCTTGGAGCTCACCGCAGGGCAAAGAAGAATTTTGTCTCTCAAGGGACACTGGATACCATTGACCAGAGTCGCAGGGCCAGGCTGAATGGCAGAGCTGAGCTGTTCAGGGAGCTGAGGCGTAAAACTGTGCGTGCACTGAGGGTGGACAAGGAGGCCTATGTGCGAGGATTTCTGTGAGGGGGTAGAGCATCACCTGTGGACAGGTGATTCTCGTCCCGCTTACAGGGGAATTCGCGCATTACGTTCATCCAAGCCCATCCCTCGGAGCACTACAGTTCGAGCAGAGAGTGGTAGGCTCTTGACAGAGGAGTCTGAAGTGAAGGCCCGCTGGGCCGGTTACTTTGAGCGGTTGTACCAGGCTGATCCCCCAACTGTCGAGTTGGACGTCAAGGGTGTTACAATCCCTGTTGCTGACCCTCGAATAAACTGTGGTCCACGTACGCTTGTGGAAACACGGGCTGCGGTGAACCAGTTGAAACGGGGCAAAGCTCCAGGGATCTGTGGCATCCATGCCGAACTTCTCAAGGCTGGTGGAAATGCTGCACTCGTGTCATTGCATGCAGTTTTGTGCTCTGCCCGGAACACAGGCATCATCCCAACTGACTGGAAGAGGGGCCTTGTTGTCCCTCTCTGGAAAGGGAAGGGTGATCGCCAAGACTGCAACAACTACCGAGGGGTGACGCTGCTCTCAGTGCCGGGCAAGGTCTTTGCTCGGATAATTCTCGATAGGGTTCGCCACCATCTGCTTGAGCACCAGCGTCCAGAGCAGTCAGGCTTTACACCAAAGAGGTCAACGATTGACCGTATCCTTGCACTTCATGTCCTCACCGAACGCAGACGAGAGTTTCGGCAGGGGCTGCTTGCAGCCTATGTTGATCTCTGTAAAGCGTTCGATTCAGTGAATCGGGACGTCCTCTGGAGGATTCTTGGTCTTCGTGGGGTGCCACCAAAACTGATCGATCTGATGTCTGAACTCTACTCTGGTACTGAGAGTGCTGTGAAGTGTGGTGGTACCATCTCTGACTTATTTCCAGTTGTTACTGGAGTTCGTCAGGGATGTGTACTTGCCCCCACACTTTTCAGCACTTGTATGGACTGGATTCTAGGGAGGATGTCGGAGAGATCAAGTTGCGGTGCGTCATTTGGGAATGTCAAGATCTCGGACCTTGACTTTGCAGATGATGCAGTCATCTTTGCGGAGACTTTAGACATCCTCTTGGGGGCCCTCGAGGTGCTGAATGAGGAGTCGGAGCCGTTGGGATTACGGGTTTCTTGGGTCAAAACTAAGATCCAGGCTTTCGGTGACATCTTGGATGCTGCTGTCCTGTCTGTGTCTGTTTGTGGTGAGGATGTTGAGGTCGTGGAGAGATTCACTTACCTTGGCAGTGATATTCATGTCTCTGCTGGCTGCGAGTCAGAGGTCAATAGACGTCTGGGTCGGGCCTGGGGAGTCATGGATTCACTGGATCATGGGGTGTGGCGCTGCCGGTACCTGTGCGGGAGGACGAAAGTCCGAGTCTTCAGGTCCTTGGTACTTCCAGTCTTGCTCTATGGGTGCGAGACTTGGACTCTGACCAAGGATCTGAGACGGAGACTTAATTCCTTTGGTACCAGGTCTCTTCGGAGAATCCTTGGCTATCGGTGGTCGGATTTTGTGTCCAACGAGCGGTTGCTGAGAGAGACTCGGATGAGATTTGTTACCTGCATAGTCCGTGAGCGTCAGTTGCGGCTGTATGGACATGTGGCTCGTTTTCCTGACTCTGATCCTGCTCACCAGATTCTCTCAGCGAGGGAGTCTCATGAGTGGAGGAGGCCAGTGGGTCGACCACGTGCCTCATGGTTGCAACAGGTTGACCATCATCTCAAGGAGATGGGGATGGGCCTGGCATCTGCCTGGGGGATGGCCAGACGGAGGCCCCTGGAGTACCGGCGGAAAGTGGACGCAGCGACGTGCTGTTCTGGCACATGCTCCCATACCTGACCTGACCTGACCTTTCAAATGAATGAGAAACAATTAAGATGTACGTTACTTGTACAACAAAAATTGTTCAACAGAATATGTCATCTGCCCTTAAACATGAAACATCACAATTCCATTGAAGGGTGGGTCATATTACAAATAGGACAATCCACTTACGTTATACGCCTCCATTACAAAAATTATTATAAGTTTGTGAATGTTGCGAGAAAGCAAAATTGCAATGTTGTTAATGACATACATCCGGCAACCAGTGGTCAGGACTCACGATGTTTTTCTGAACCATGCTCCCCACGAACCGCACAACCCTGTGATGCCACAGGCATCAATGCCTTGCGAATTGCGTCCTCCCAGCCACGTGCCACATCTGCACCTATGCCACACACTGCATCACCACCGTCCCATGCAGCTGTAGCCTCACCACCTTCACCCACATAATATGTCACGCTCCCTGTCACAAGTTCAAAGCAATGTGGCGTACTCTGTGGTCCTAACATTGAGAAGTTCCGAGCCAGATCCACTCGAAGGATCTCTGACAGAGGAATTTCCTTGGGAAAAAAAGAAGAATGTAAAGAATCACATGATACATTTACTTCATACATAATACAATAATTCATTGCATTTGATATAAAATCATAGATCCAAAGATAGCCTATTCGCAATCAATGTGAACATACTTTTGATGTTTGTCTCAATAACTCGTGTGGTGTGTGTGTGTGTGGTTTGTTTTGTATGTGTGGTGTTACGGACCATTATAACATTAAATTGTGCTTTGGTGAAGGCTTACATTGGCTGTTAAATTTTCTATCAAGTCACAACAACAGGAGATAAAAGGCATCAAAGTTGGAGAACGAAAGGAGAAAGTGATAAGGACAACAAGGAGAGAAGGCATGGACATGTTCTCTTGAGCTGCCACACTCTGTTTTGAAGTGGTGCATATCATTTTAAAACTGACATAATCAGTGAAGGAGGAATCGGGATCTTTTGTATGTGAACCTGGGATGGTTCGGTGACTCATCTATTCCCTGGCAGTGACGGACCAACTTTAACCCGCTGTGTGTTGGTCTGGGGAGGTTCAGCTTCACTTCTTACATCATACCTTGTGAGGGATTATTCACTGAAGTCCTTCTACTCCTGGAACATACCTGTTGGGCATTGAAATTGTCACCGTGATAACAGCAGTGCAAAGCTGCTCCATGTATACCCTCATTGGCATCCTTTCGGGTGATTTATGTAGCATTTTTGAGAAGGGGCTTGCCTAGTTGACTGGCGCATACTCAGCTTATTCGTCCCTCCAACCTTTCCTATCCTTCAAGTAACACAATGTTCTTTACTGCTTGGAGTTCCATCTAACACCAGTGAGGTTAATATGCTTCTGTATCAGTTGTTCGGCAAAAACGAGGTGATGTAGAATCTGGTCAACTGCCCCTATGTGAGGATTGTCTGAACATGCATGCGTTGAGAGCAAATTACCAATGCACAGTATGGCGCCGCAGTCTGAAGAGACATCCAAACATACCAAATCCTGCAGATGGGTATGAATGGAGTGAAGAGGATGACCACTGTGGAAGTAAAATAATTAATTCCATCTTGTGAAATGTTAGCATGGACATATTGTTGTGAATCTGGAAGCCGTGAGTACTCAACGCACAGGTCCAAAAGAACAGTTATATCAGTAAGTATGTGTTGTTTAGTTAGGGTCCCCGTCCCTTGTTTAATGGGTGAATAAATTTACATGCGCTGTGAGTAATTCGATAGTCAGGGTTTTCTTTTATTTTTAAATCCTCAAAACTACAACAACGCCAGCATCCCCCTCACCTTCACCTCACTCTGGCCGACGCCATGGTGGGCGGAGTTCAAGGAGGAGCCTCGTGGTGGCCCACGACCAATCAGCGTGCTACGAGTGAGGTAGCCACCGCTCAGCCAATCAGACGCCGCGACGGTGAGAAAGGCGGTCCGCGTGACGTTACCACGCCCTCGGGCCAATCGACGGACTTGCCGCTCGTTTTGGCCAATGACAGGGCGACGAGCGATTCTGCGCGCCAAAACCATCCAGTGAGGGAGAGCGGGGATGGGGGAAGCATCCCCTTCCCCCCTGGACGGGGGTGAATAAGTTTGCTGCACGATCGGACCGGGAGAAGAGCTTGAGAGATCCTTCCTCCACAAGAACCGCAAGTCGGTTGTGTGCCGTGTCTCTGTCGGTGAAGAAGGAGAGAGAAACTGGGGACACGAGTGGTGATCACGTTCGCCTGACACGAGTGGAGATCACGTTCGCCTGACACGAGTGGAGATCACGTTCGCCTGACACAAGTGGAGATCACGTTCGCCTGACACAAGTGGAGATCACGTTCGCCTGACACGAGTGGAGATCACGTTCGCCTGACACGAGTGGTGATCACGTTCGCCTGACACGAGTGGAGATCACGTTCGCCTGACACAAGTGGAGATCACGTTCGCCTGACACAAGTGGAGATCACGTTCGCCTGACACGAGTGGAGATCACGTTCGCCTGACACGAGTGGTGATCACGTTCGCCTGACACGAGTGGAGATCACGTTCGCCTGACACGAGTGGAGATCACGTTCGCCTGACACGAGTGGTTATCACGTTCGCCTCACACGCGAAAGGTCCGAGTCCTGCCACCCTGCCAGCTCAACATACCCGCACGAAGCGGACAGGTCCGAGGCAGGCTCTGGTCTTCAGCTCGCCTTTCCCTCTGAGCTGAAGACCTCTATAAAGGCTGTGGCCACCGGTTCGTGTGTGTGTGTGTGTGTGTGTGTGTGTGTGTGTGTGTGTGTGTGTGTGTGTGTGTGTGTGTGTGTGTGTGTGTGTGTGTGTGTGTGTGTGTGTGTAGGAATTGTATAAGTGCTCTTTGCTGTACATACTAGCTTCTTCATTAGTCGTGATAACTCTGCTTCTTGCATGCTCCCCTCTTTCCCCCATTATAAATAAATACATTTGTTAAATGCATCAGTTCGTTGCTGTGTTTCTTCCATTGGCTTAGCACGGCGCGTGTTAGTGAATTACAAAGGCTGTTGCCGCTGTAAATGTACATTCGGACCGACGGAACTTCAGCAACCGTCCACTTGGGTTGCGCACCGGTCGGGCACGCTAACGGCTCGACTCGTACGAGTGCCGTCGAGGGTGTGAATACTCGGTAACTCGCCACGTGGATCTCTCGGTATTTTGAAGATTAGCAAATAACCCTGTACCACGTGGTGGAATTATTGGCGATTCACGGTCCGGTAAGGGACCCGTACTTGTCGGAGTTTTCCGAAAGGTACGATCTAGATTCCGGGTGTTCGGTAGAGTCGACCCGACCGCCCCAACTAGCGGTCGTGCTCGCAGCCGATACCCAGTCCGCAACAATACAAGGGGATAGAAAGCTCAATGGATGGCATGACTATCGTGAAGCACTGCGTTTCTGTATTCCTCATGCTGAAGCAAATATTTTTCATGTTGCGATAAGTGTTCATTGTCCAAAAATGATGCACTCATTTCTCAATATTTGCTTTCAAATGCTTTTAAACAATATGGAAGTATGGATTCTATTCTAAAGCATTGGTTAAAGTCACTTCATAAGGAATGGTTTGCGTGCGCTGAGATGGAGTTGAGATAAAGATTTAAATTGTCTGCAGGATAAAATATGCTTATTAGGTCTCTCACAATGACAAAGTCAGAACTCATTACATTTATTGATTAGTGAGGCAATGCTGACGGGCCATGAGTGAGTGGAATGGAATCTCTGTTCAAATATACGATGGTCTTGTCCATTCCATATAACTGTAACATATCTTTTGAATGATTTATCAATATATTGTTTGCCTTTCCCAATGTTGGGAAAGTGCTCTCCTGAATCCGAACAAGCGAACATTTCAAACCAGATGACTTTCAAATCATATAGCAATAATAATAATAATAATAACAAATGTATCATCCCCCACACTGGCCCAAGCACATCCGGGCCTGGTGAAAGATCTTGTAATTAGTCCATACTTGGTTAAAATGAAATATGTACCCCTCTGTTGTGTTTGTTGCTCTGATACTTTAAAATACACTTGATTATGGATCATTGCATATTGATAGTTGTTTTATAATGAATAGATATCGTGTGTTCGTTAACTGTGTAACAATATAATGTTTTCTTTGTTTAACTTGGTTGGCAAGTTAAATTAAAGCCGCTTTTGTTGGCGCCAGTGAGTCGGGCACTGGTGACATTGAAAAGTCTCATGAACTCTGCTTTCTCATTCAATTGCAAAGTTGTATGAACACGAATCTCATGAACTCTGCCTTCTCAGTGTACTGCAAAGTTTGTATAAATATGAATCTCATTGACTCGGCGTCCTCATTGTATTTCAGTTATATCTTATTTAGATTGTAAAACAGGAGTCTCATCAGACTGCTGAGGCTATGAACTTCTCATTGTGTTGCAAAAACTATCTGTGTAACCTTATCTGTGTAAACAGAGGCTCCACCAGCCTGCTATGCTGAATGCTCATCATTGCCCATGTAAATGAAAGTTTCTCTGTGTACGCATGCCCTGGAACAAGGCACGCATTCCTTCCCTTGTGTTATCTTGTTCTCTTTTGCTTTGAAGGACCTTTTGTTCAACAAAGTTTTCTTGTAATCTGGTGTTGATGAACCAGTACCCTCTGATGCTTTGACCCCTCCCTATTTTCCAATCAAATAAAAAAAAAACACCATATATTCTGGCTCAGAGTGAGAGATGTGCTTGTATGCTCGAGACAAGCCTATCTCTCCACACGTGCTTGTACAATAAATGATATATTAGATTATAAGGTGTTTTCTCTTTTGTGTAAATTTCCTCCAAACCACATTGTTATTTCCTCAATGACAGGCCATTCTGCTCCAGATGTCGTCCTTGAGTTTACATCATGCTTATGTGTCATGTATATGTCAAATGTTTACGTCATGTTTATGTCAAATGTTCCAAAGTCTGGAAGTTTCCAGATTGCCCGTTTCTTGCAAATAGGCTCAAATGAATGGCGACATGTAAGCTGCAAGCTTGCAACAACATGATAGATGACGACCTTATGGAATCAGATCATGACGATGATATGACCGATTATGCAGGACAAGGATGATGATCGTGATTAGGAAATCAGGCAATAAGAACTCCGTATCAAACTAATTTGGCTGCAGGGACATTCATGGTTTCCATACAGGTTTTTCCATTCTTCTGCATATTTGTTGTTATTTCGCATGCAGCCTGCGGCTGCTGGCTGCATCATTTCTGGAAGAGCAGCTGTTCCGCTGATGCAGTGTCCCTGTTACCAGGAAGCTAGTACTCATTTTGCTGACCTCAGAAGGATGACAGGCTGAGTCAACCCACCTCGTGTTATTTCAAAGGCACGACGGGGCTCAACCTCAAGAAACTAAGATCAAAAGCCAGTCACCTTAACTGTTTGGCCAACACCAGGCTTATCTTCTGCATATGAAGAAAGTTATTTTCTAGTGTGCAAGTGGAAATTTTTACAGTATGCATATTTGCAATAGTATGCAAGTG
The DNA here is from genome assembly GCF_056783735.1 of Eptatretus burgeri. Lineage (NCBI taxonomy): Eukaryota > Metazoa > Chordata > Myxini > Myxiniformes > Myxinidae > Eptatretus > Eptatretus burgeri. The sequence goes on along the minus strand of NC_140967.1, from coordinate 111,796,620 downwards.
GAATGGACAAAATGTGATTGAAATCTCCGTATTATATTACCAGTTTACACATTTGTGAATTGAAATGAGTTGTGTGGTCATAACTTGATAAATGAGTTGCACAGCGATGAATATCTAATTGAACTGTAAATGTGGATATGCAGCCTTCCATGAACATACTATGCGTGGTGTTCGCTTCATGGTTCGGGTACTGGGCTTGGGATCCTTGAATCTTGAGTTCAAATCCCACTCGGCTGTTGAATTAATAACAGGGGGTTCACTCTGCCTATCATCCTTCTGAGGTCGGCAAAATGAGTGCCAGCTTGCTGGTATCCTGTGTCGGAGTGGTGACCCGTCCAGGATTGTGCCCAATAGCCAAGGAGACTGCTTAAGCAGCACCAACGCTCTGCACAGAGTATGGTCCCAATGGATGGATGAACATACTGTCATTAGATAAGATCTTACTGTGTATGCTACAGGCAGTGCTGCATCTTCTATACCAATAAAAGGCAAAGTGTGTGTGTGTGTGTCTGTGTGTGTGTGTGTCTCCTCCATAACTCCAAAACTATAAAACCTCGCAGCCTGAAACTTTGCATGCACACCAAGAAAACTCCAAGGAAGTGCAACAGTGAAAATTGGGTGTTTGGGTAAATTTAAACACCCCTTTTGAAGATAATTTCGGGTGTGCTCATTACAAAAAAACAAAATAAGCCTTACCAAGAAGGCGCACACCATCTTGGTCTGCCCTCTGTGGTTGTTGGAATCTTCAGCCGCCATTTTGTTCGGCCTATTCAAGCTTGCCTCAATTTGGAAACACGATCTACTCTCACGGAATAATTAAATTATATTCTCGAAATATTCTGTCGGATTTGAGAATCGGATCTGGTGAACAAAATAAGTGTCGAAATCTCGAGAAAAATCCAAAAATTTTAACAAATTCACGATTTTTATAAATAAACCTGTGTATTTATTGAAGCAAAGTGTTACACTTAACCTTTTCTACTGTTCGGATGATTATATCGAGTGAATAAAAAATTATGGAGTGTGCACAAAGTGTAAATTTATTGAATGAAACACCATTCTTCATAACCTGCTTTTGCAATCTATGACGGCACAGTCCACAGGGGTCATTTGTTTTCGGCAATTACATACACAGTTTGCTGTTTCCGTTTTGGGTGATTTCCTAACATTACAAAATGTTAACACAAATCTATACGAGTAATCGGTATGTGTGTGTGTGTGTGTGTGTGTGTGTGTGTGTGTGTGTGTGTGTGTGTGTGTGTGTGTGTGTGTGTGTGTGTGTGTGTGTGTGTGTGTGTGTGTGTGTGTGTGTTTCCACCAGAACTCCAAAACTATAAAAACCTAGCAGCCTGAAATTTTGCATGCATACTAAGAAAACTCCATGGAAGAGTGAAAATTGGGTGTTTTGATTCATTAAAACACCCCTTTTGAAGATAATTAATGGCCTTACTTAATTATATCTTTCATCAGGCGATCCTCGGCCACCTTGCTGTCTGGGGTATTGAGGCGTTTTCTGGATAACTTCGCTGGGGTCTGAAGCCACCATGTTTTCCTGGCCTGGATGTAAGCTACAGATTTGAAAGTATCAGCAGGTCCAACATCCCCAAAAAGTGTCGATTTGTCCAATTCACTCGGTCATTGCAGGGCGTTTCTGGGTGCATAGTTGTATCAAGGGCAATATTGGTAATTGCTTGTCAAGCCAGGCATTCCGTTGGAGTGCTTATGCCACTCACCGAGCTGTACAGTGCATTTTGTGTCCTGATCGGGATGTACAGTCGATAGTTACCACAAGGTAGAAGTACATTTACAGCACACACAGACGTGGTACATATGGGTAGATTTGGATCTTGACGGACGCTCCGCGGGTGTGTGGACATGCCAAGCCTGTTACGGGCGCCGTGGTGGCAAAGTGTCATCCCGTATCTTATGGAGGTTCTATCAGGTTTTCCTTTGTCCTCGCACCCGTTTCTAAAGCATTTGGTTATCGGATTTGCTTTACACAGGTTATATGTTTCCCTTTGTGAGTTTCAGAGCAAAATATATTTGACAACGCCTGATTTCTGAGTCGTTTGCAGTATTAACGCGTTTTCTTAATTATCGAGCCAATTTTTTTTTCCCACCCATCCCACACAGCTGTTTAAAAAGAATAATGTTTGTGATCATCTCCTTGAAATGTCTTTATAAATGTGACGTTTTTTGGTGAAAGATACTCAATGTTTCTCAGTTGTATACAGTTCGTACTATAGTCGGTAATCAAACTGACTCCAATCTGCTGATTCCCGAAAAATTGCCAATATTGGCCAAGCACATGTGTCTGTGTGTCAGTGTCCTCCAATACTCTCCAAAACCATGAAACCTAGGCAAACTCCAAGTAAGTGCAAGACTGAAAATTTGGTGTTTGAGATCATCAAAACATCCCTTTTGAAGATAATCAACGGCCTTATTTAATTATATCCATTATTAGGTGCATCCTTGGTCACCTTGCTGTTCTTCGCTGGAGTCTCAATTCGCCAGCTCAACAATTCCTCGACTTGGAACAGGCCGGAACAATATCATAACGATAAAGTATATTTTTCACTTTCCTCAATCCTTTATTGAATGCCTGATCATCGTACTTATGAATCGCTGGATACATTGCAACCCTTATAAACACCCAGAGACGCCAGCATTAATTGCATTATTTCATTTCTGCACATGCGATAACATTGAGAATCTCTAAATCTCAGGCAAATTTCTAAATTTAAAATTTCCTAATTGACTTCAGCAGTAGTTCCAAATGCTATTAAAAAAATATATATTTTTTTTTTTTAAAGGAAGTGTTAATTTGCCCAATTTGGGCATTGCCTTACATTCCAGGCTTCTCCAGGAGGTGTTTAATATGATGGATTAGCGATCACTAATCGCTTGAAAAGCCTACCGTTCCTAATCAACCATTTCGTTGAAGTGCTTGCTTGAGTGCTTAAGCCACTTCGCAAGTGCTTTACAATACTCAAACTGTCAATGAATATATCGATCGACTAGAAGAAAGTTCACGGCCCATTTCCCTGTGTTTGGCTGTGCGTTGCCTTGGGAGTTGCATGAGGAGGTGGTTCGCTCGCTAAAAATGTGCAATTTTATTTTACATCACGTTTCCCCTTTTTGTATGATCTTTTATTATATGACCCATTACTTTTGCAAAGATAGATATATTAAAAAAACTAGAAGAGCACTCGGTAGAGCGTATACCTCTGCCACGTAATGCCTGATCCACGAGAACATATCGGGCCCGTTACATTTTTGAAATATCATGCTAACCAGTGCGATGTCGTTTTTGGCCTTATCTCTTGATGGTGAAGAATCTCCTTGGAAATTAAATAATTCTCGTATCAAGATCCGGATCTTCACCAAAATCGAATCAATTTGTCTTTGGCGCACACCTAACCTGTCCACTAAGTTTCATCCGAATCCATCAACAACTTGTTGAGATATCGTGCTATATATCATTTTTGGCCCCATCTCTCAATGGTGAAGAATCACTTAAAAAAATTTGAGTAGTCGTATCTGGATCCGGATCCGGATCTTCACCAAAATCTAATCAGTTTGACCTTGTCACACACCGAACCTGTCCACAAAATTTCATCAGGATCCGTCCACAACTTTGTTGAGATATCCTGTATATCCGACGATGTCATAGTCATCAAACTTTATTCATCATGACTTTTCCATCATTTATTTGAAGTTTCACTTTGATCTTGAAAGCCGTTCTGGAGAAGAAGATATTTTTTTCTTAAAAAAACAACAACAATATGGCTGCCAAACCACATGACCGATGACATCATACAATTTATTTTCTGTCGACCAATGTATCCCGAGATGAACCTCACACATTTTTTAATACTGATCGAATGCAGCGTTCTACGTGTCAAATTTTGACCAGGATACCATTTACCGATGACGTCATCGTCGAATCACCCTTATTCCCCGTGCAGAGTCGTTACCAGCTGCCAAGTTTCAAATTTTTCTATGGTGCAGTCAAGGAGATAGAGGTCCAAAATTTTTCCATTTTTCAACATGGCGTCCACCCAACGTGACTTATGACATCATAATTGTCATTAAAAACATTTTGCATGCGTAGTCGCATCTTTGGTGAAATTGTTGTGGCATTCGGATAAGCGGTTGGAGAGAAAACAGAGAAAATTCGCATGGAGGTACATACGTACGTACATTAGGACGTACGGACGGACAGGCAATCCAAAAAAATAATGCCACCAGTGACTCCGTCACAGGAAGCATAAAGTAATGGAATGACATGGAGGGATGATATCTCAAAAATAAACAACCAAACAAGGTCAGAATGACAACACATTACGATGCCACAATCTTCATATGGTTTAGCATCACAATATCTTTTGACATACTTTTGTTGTGGGATTGTGATGGAACAACGTCAAACGATATTGTGATGCTACACCAGAAGAGGGTTGTTTTGTCGTATTGTGGCATCATTACGTGGTGTCAATCTTCAATGTTATGCTTCTTCTTCGTTCTTCTTCTTCTTCATCCATCACGATCCCACAACGAAAGTGAAATGTCAACAGATGTCGTGATGGTAATCCATAAGAGGATCGTGGTGTCGTCCTGTGGAATCGTAATGTGGTGTCATTCCCACCTTGTTTGGGGTTTTTTTGTTTTTGAAATTTCATCCCTCGATGTTATCTGGTTTTTTTTTTCATGGTTTTTTTTTTTTCCCTTGTTTCTGTTGGGGTTTTTTTTTTAGGGGGAATATATATAAATAAAAGTTTATAAAGAAAGCAAAATACACAAATATGGATCAGTGAGATAACATACAGACATCAGTGTGTATCACTCCTGAGCTGTATATATAACTATAGAGAACCTGCAGCACAAGCTTCTGGGGCCAAGCAGCCACCATGTTGAAATACCCATCCCTCGCTAGGATGCGAGAGGTACAGCAATAGCTGAGTGTCATAAGCGCTGGACTTCATCGGGTTCTGTTGACAGATTGATTCACATTTGTTTCCACATTTCCACTTTTGTTTGTTTTTCTTCAGAGCCTTGTGATAGAGCTACAGAGGTGAGTATGCCTGGTGTTGGCTTAATGGTTCGGGTGGTGGGCTTGGGAAACTAGGATCCTGAGTTCAAATCCCCCTTGGCTGTTGAAATAATGTCAGGTGGGGTTGACTCTGCTTGTCATCCTTCCGAGGTCGGCAAAATGAGTGCCAGCATGCTGGTATCCTGTGTCGGAGTGGTGACCCGTCCAGGATTGTACCCAATAGCCAAGGAGACTGCTTCGGCAGCATCAACGCTCTGCACAAAGTATGGTCCCAGTGGGTGGATGGATGGAGGTGACTGATAAAACTGACAGTCTGATTTTCGTTAAGTCAGAAGTGTCAAGTTGAGGTGGTTTCAGTGCGAGAATGGTTGAATTTCAGATCTTCAATAAAATGGAATGAAAATGGGGTTGGGGATTGGGGGGGGGTTGTTGTTTAAATAACAAGCTGTTAACCAACAGACAGGACACATTGTGGTCCACAAAGTTTTTCTGCCATGCGAGCCCCCTCTGGGAAACTGGGTACTGAGTTCGGAGCACGGAGGCAGCACGTAACAGTACATTATAATCTGTATACGTCACGTATAACATTGTGTGTGTGTGTGTGTGTGTGTGTGTGTGTGTGTGTGTGTGTGTGTGTGTGTGTGTGTGTGTGTGTGTGTGTGTGTGTGTGTGTGTGTGTGTGTGTGTGTGTGTGTGTGTGTGTGTGTGTCGTTGATTGGTATCTCCATGTACGGGTTTCAGAATGTGGAATGGAGTCTTCCCAGGGCGGGCTCAAAGTATCCACCTCGCTTCAGTGAGGGATCACAGTTCATGGACCAAGCTCTTTTCATCTTTTCTTGTTCTCAGAGTTTTGTTCCGAGGGCTCTTTTCCGGATCACCACCGAATCCCCAGACTGCCTCCAATTGTAGTTCATGTGTGGTAATATTCCCAGGAATGGTTTTAAAAATCACAGTGAGGTTCCCCTTTATCACTCCCATTATCACTGGTACAATTTCAGCACGATTCAGCTTCCAGGATATTTTCACTTCCTTGTTGTGTCTTTGTGTGTACAGCTGTTCTGACACAAGGTTTTTACATCCCGATAGGAGGTGGCTCACACTTTGTGTTTCTACCTTTCAGAACCTACACTCGTCCGATTGACTCATTCCCACCATTTTTTTGAAATCCATCCGTGTCATGTCCCTGGTCTCGGGCATTTATAACGATTTGTTCTCCATCCCAGTTGAGCTGACCTCTTCTTAGCCATTCCAAAGAGCATTATTTGTCGATTCCTAACCTGTCCAATTACTTTTTGTATGTTCCTGCTCTTTTATCATTTTCCCAGTTATCGGTGTATATCTGTTGATATTTTGTTTTATCTTTTTCTTTTGTCTTTTTTGCTATTGTTGGGCCTGTATTCATCGTTATTTTGGTTTCTTGTGCGACATCTCACATTCGTAACTGTCCTTGGAATTTTTTTCTACTCGCTGGGTTAGGGATACCATCTCTGGTTTGTTGTTTTCGTGGTTACTTACTAATTGGATTCAGTAATCTGTCGGTGTGTGTGTGCGCGCGTGCGTGTGCGAGGACTGTTAAATATTTCACTGGTTAACTTCACACATGGAAACAATCAACATTTACTGTTATTGCCAATGGATTATGATCATGATCATCTCTTGTGACCATTCATACCTTGTATATATTATTTTTGGCACATCATCCCAACATCCTTTTACATTTCGAAAAAAATGTTTGTTTGTTTTTAACTTGTAATAAAATGTATTTACCCTAACTAATATGATGCGATCCCTTCTGTGGTCTGCAACTACTGAGGTTGGAATTATGAATGTTTCTGTCTTCAATGACCGGCCCTTGTGTGTCCTTCACCTTCTTATTCCCTCAACACATTGGTGGTGGTTCATGGCAATCACGCTTTATCTCCAAAACTTACCAGCAATCTTTTAATCTCACAAATGTTCACGTGTGCATTCTACTTGATTGACAGTGTGTAAATGTTCCCATTAAAAAAAGAAGATATTGTTCCCAAGGATTTAGCGACTTCCAAGGGGAAGCATGATCCTCCTGAGCACGTCCACACCCCGATAACGCAAAAACATTTTTAAAAAATCCAAGATATCATGACAAGAGCAAAAACATCCAATGAAGATACCACTTTACAGGCAGGGCTCTCAGAGATGATCAGAGTAACTGGATTGATTGTTTGCAATACCACAACTAAATCTCACCTTGTAGTATTTGTTTCCTGTATCGGACTGATACAGAGTAATACACTTGCAATCCAACCGCCAAAAATGCCTCTTTCTCTGCAGGGATGAGGAAACACAGCATGAGGAAGTTGGCCTTACAAAACTGAGTATTTCTGCTCACATATCATCTCATTTGATTCGTACAATGCAAGGAACAGCGAATTACTGTTTCTTTGCCAAAATGCTGGGAAGGACTCAATCCTCATACGTGACCTGATACTTTGGATACATAGCACCACAAACAAATGCAAAAGACTTGGTTTATTGATTAGGCCGAAGGCTTCGCCGTGTATTCTCACAAGGTTGTCCTTGTTCGAGAAGTGAACCATCCAGCCCTCTTTCAACATGACGCTCGCTCGTCGTTTGCTCTGCTTCACCGACTGTACCACACGCATTAAAGGGATGTTGCTGATTGTCTGTCTGCCACACACATGAAGGGAGAGAGAGCACAACACGTGTCATTTTACTCACCACTTATTGTGAAAATCAACAGGTGCTCGATAACCTGCACACATAACATCTACTTTTACACAAGATTCCAGAAATGAGGTCAGCAGTCGTATTTGGGCACCGATGCAGGAACCAAATTTAAAGGGAGGGGTAGGGGGCGGGGAATTCAGTGGGAGGGCTAATCGTGGTTAAGGGGTTTGGTGGGATGGTTGGATGCTATTTACACTCTGATGTTCAAATGCCAAATTCCCAGAATATTGCACCAAAATCCCACAGCACGTTTAAATGTAGTAAAATAAAATGTTGCTCTCCATCACTTAAGACCAATTTCATGACAAAGCCAACATGGCCCAGAAATAAATAAAGCAAAATAATTTGAAAAATTGCTTTTGTTCACATGGGGAAGAAGCTGTTAATATGTTTCCAGAAGTCTCACAGGATTGGCTGCCTTTCGAGGTGAATTATCCATGCAGTGCGGCAACTTTATGAACCCGGATCTGCCGAGCACCTCATAAAGATGGCCGTCGCATGGTGGAAGACGCTTATGAAAGACGATGCTTGTCTTTAAATTCCACCAGTGACAACATGCGAGTGCCTGAACATTCAGTTTAACATCTCTTCCGATATAAAGCACACTAATTGAGGAAACCCCCGACCTGCGAAGCACGGGGGTGAGGGTTCATAATCGATTCCAGATAAACAGTTCAAAGGTGAGAGTGCCACCTCTGATCCACCAAATCAATCCGGAAGGTGCTTCCTGAGAAGGCATGCTCGTTTTCAACACCTGTTAATGCATTCTGCCTTGATTGCGTATCATTGCCGTTTTTGAGACCGCTGCCTGACCATAATAAAATTGAAGTTCATCAATGAAAATTGAAGAAAAGGGGGGGGGGGGATAATTTATCCTTCAGACAAAAAAACGTGTGGGGATTATTGGGCCACGAGTCCCAATGGTGGATCACCATCTGTTACTAACCCAAAGAATGATGAACACGTTCTACAAATATGCAAAGGCTGTGAATGTATACCCAATTGCTTTTACATCTCCATCACAATCTGCATCCGCTTGGTCAGCATTGTCGCCCATGTGTGTGGTCAAGCAGGAAAGCGCCCCGATGAAGTTGGGGGAGATGGAAAATTCCCCATCATCAAGAAGTGCACTGTTCCTTTCGCTGTCGTTGTCATCACTGCTCTCTTCCATCACGACGTCGTTGTCTCCAAACAATGAGGTGACGTCTGCGATGGAAGGTGCAGAGAAATTAGTCAAAATTCAGTTGGAAATGGTAAATGATCAATTAAGCAAAGAAGGAAAAAAAAAAAAAGTAAAACATGTACAGTATGCTCCAATTGCCGAGATTTCACCACATAGTCGATCATCGTTCACCACAGTACAGATTTGGTCTCCATACTTCAACATTGAAGAAATAAAAGTGGAAAGACGTAGTTTTCACTGAAGATATTTATTTGATGCTTTTTGTATACAAAGTCGAGGCTCGTGGAAGAGCTTGCACACTGAAGGGATCAGAACGAAGCGGACAAAAACCGGACGCAAAACACGCACGCATGGGGTGGACAAGATGGAGAGAGAAAGAAGCTCCAAGGAGGGAAAATTGGAAGGAGGAAGGATTTGGGGGAAGCGGAGGGGGGGTGGAGGTTAACGAGGGTACAAAAGATCATGGTTTAGGATTGGGCATGATTTGAGATGATGGTGAATAGCTGTTCTGAAGACCTGGTGGGATGAATGAGATTTAAGAGAATGTGGAAGTTTGTTCCAGAGGTGGGAAAAAAAGATGATCAAATGAGTGGAGGCGAGCAGTGATCCTGGATTTAGGTAGTTTCAGAAGAAGATTGATGGTGGAACGTGTACCTGACAGAAGCCTTGGGGGAAAGGGGGCAGAGCACGGAAAGAGCAGAGGGTGCAAGACGAGGGAGGAGGCGGTAGAAGACAGAGACCACCGACCTGTCTGCTATGGCGATGTGATAAGCCCGTAGACTCAGCTTCATCGCGGGAGATTTTGTTACAAAAATGCGGTTTTATTGAATAACCTCTCACTATTTGTTTGCAGTACATTTGGGAGAAACATTGTTGTCAATACATAATTATTTAGGTGTACAGGTTAAGAGTACTTGTGTAAAGGCATACAGTAATTTGGTAAAAGGTCACAATGAACCCAGAAGAAAAGGATAAAGATATCGGAATTTGATGTAAAATGAGATCTATCACATGCATTTGGCATTAATTTCCACAGTATTCACATTCCTAAGACTGGAGGAACTCTGCAAAGCCTCACAGTAGAAGGATCACAACAGGAAGCTCAATGGCTGAGTCAATGGTGGCCTGTGATCCATAAATTTACGGAAACAGAACATGCTTGAAGTGGGCTATAAAGGTTGAGGGAAAAAGTGTGCTGGATTGTCAATGAGGTTAAAATTTGGAAGGGTCATATGTTCATACGTATCCAAAGCTCTCACAGGATTGGCTGCCTTTCGAGGTTCAGTTGGCCAAAGAGATTGAGATGACAAGGAGGTGATGTTGGAGAGCAGAAAGCAAGGGGAGTTGGGGGGAAGAGGGAAATCGAAGCTCTGGGATTATATTTTTTATGCCTCTGCTGACGAAGTCACCGGAGGCATTGTGTTTTCAGGTTGTCCATCTGGCTGTCCGTCTGGCTGCCCATCCACGCATTCGTGATAGGTTTTCGTTGACGTGATAACTTAAGAATAGCTGAAGGGATCGAAGTGAAACTTTGTAATAATGTGGGAGGAGACATATCGGTCGACATCACGAGGTCGAAGAGTTCCATTTGAGTGATATGTGATCTAGGCTGGTGGAAGAGTTCAGGCAGAGAACAAAGTGAACACAAAGAGAAAAGGGAAATGCCAACAGCAGGACGGAGGGAGAAGGTAAATGGAGATGGACAAACAAGGGATGCAGGCAACGATGAGGGTTAGGGGAGAATGCAAAGGGTGAACGACATGGATACATCCATCAAAATTTTGAGAGGGGTTGGGGTGGTTAAAATAGTGTAGAAATGGGAGGTCAGGTCAGGTATGGGGGCATGCGCTGAAGCAGCGCGTCGCTGCATCCACTTTCCGCCGGTACTCCAGGGGCCTCCGTCTGGCCATCCCCCAGTCAGATGCCTGGCCCATCCCCATCTCCTTGAGATGCCGATCAACTGCTAAAACCACGAGGCACGTGGTTGGCCCATTGGCCTCCTCCACTAACAAGGCTCCCTCGCTGAGAGAATCTGGTGAGCAGGATCAGCGTCAGCAAAATGAGCCACATGTCCATACAGCTGCAGTTGATGCTAACAGAATATGCAGGTAACAAATCTCATTTGAGTCTCTCTCAGCAACTGCTCGTTGGACACAGTCCAACCAGCAATAGCCAAGGATTCTCCGAAGAGACCTAGTACCAAAGAAATCAAATCTCCATTTCAGATCCCAGGTCAGAGTCCAAATCTCACATCCGTAAAGGAAGACTGGAAGTACGAAGGACATGAAGACTCAGACTTTCATACTCCAACACAGGTACCGGCAGAGCCACACCCCATGATCCAGTGAAACCATGACTCCCCAAGCCCGACCCAGACGTCTGTTGACCTCTGCCTCACAGCCAGCAGAAACATGAATATCACTGCCAAGGTAAGTGAATCAGTCCACGACCTCAACATCCTCACCACAAACAGGTACAGACAGGACAGCAGTATCCAAGATGTAATTGAAAGCCTGGATCTTAGTATTGACCCAGGAAACCTGTAATCCCAGCGGCTCCGACTCCTCATTCAACACTTCGGGGGGGGGGGGGGGCACAAAAGGATATCTGGAGTCTCCGCAAAGATGACTGCATCATCTGCGAAATCAAGGTCAGAGATCTTGACATTCCCAAACGATGCATCGCAGCTTGATCTCTCCGACATCCTCCCGAGAATCCAGTCCAGACAAGTGCTGAAAGGCATGGGGGCCAGTACACACCCCCTGACGAACTCCAGTAACAACTGGAAATAAGTCAGAGATGGTACCACCACACTTCACAGCACTCTCAATACCAGAGTAGAGTTCAGACATCAGATCGATCAATTTTGGTGGCACCCCACGAAGACCAATAATCCTCCAGAGTGCATCCCAATTCACTGAATCAAATACTTTACAGAGATCAACATAGGCTGCAAGCAGCTCCTGCCGAAACTCTCATCTGTGGTCGGTGAGGACACGAAGAGCAAGGATACGGTCAATCGTTCACCTCTTTGGTGTAAAGCCTGACTGCTCTTGACGTTGGTGCTCAAGCAGATGGTGGCGAACCCCATCAATAATTATCCAAGCAAAGACCTTGCCCGGCACTGAGTGTAGTGTCACCCTCGGTAGTTTTTGCATTCCTGGCGATCACCCTTTCCTTTCCAGACGGGAACAACAAGGCCCTCTTCCAGTCAGTTGGGATGATGCCTGTGTTCCAGGCAGAGCAGAGAACTGCATACAACAACATAAGTACAGCATTTCCACCAGCCTTGAGAAGTTCAGCATGGAAGCCACAGATCCCTGGAGCTTTACCCCATTCAACCGGTTCACCACAGCCTGTGTTTCCACAAATGAAGGTCGATCACAGTTGATTGGAAGGTCAGCAGTGAGGACTGTAACATCCCTTACATCCAACTGGACAGCAGGTGGAACAGCCTGGCCCTGCGATTGAATAATGGTATACAGTGTACCTTGAGAGACAAAATTCCTCTTCGCCCTTCGGTGAGTTCAGACATCCACTGGCAACATCAAGAATGGAAGTCTTGAATGCACTCTACAACTTTGCAGGATTCCCCAAAGCACCGAGATCCCCCCAAATCCCCACTCAGGCTGTTTGCAAACTCCTCAGCTCCCCTCTCATCCTGCAGCTTGCCAACATCCAGCCAAGGCTGGGATGGTACCACTCTCCTGTATTTAAGCTGAAACTTCAGAGTTGCTACCAGAAGCCTGTGGTCATTATTGAGGAACTGAGCACTCCTGTGGAACCTGCAGTTGTGGATCAACCTCCAGCGAACATCAATGAGCACATGGTCAATCCCCTTTGCCACACCACCAGCATTGGAATATCAAGTCCAGCGATGAGCCTGTGGGTGCTGAAACCATGAACCAGCAACCCTCTGTCCATGACTTCTTGCAAAGTCAAGATGCATTGAAATCACGCAAGACTCGAAGAGTTTCTGGCCTGGGGCACTGATCAACCACAGACTCGAGCGTGGCATAGGATGCGCCCTTCACGTTGAGATCACTCTCCTCAGTCGGAGCATAAACAGAGACCATGGAAATGACACCCAAGGAGTGATGAATCTTTCGTCTCATAATACGCTCGTTCACCTGTGTTACCTCAATTGTCTTTGGTGTCAGCTTATTGGACACAGCTACAGGAACTCCTTCAGCATGGTAACCATCAGAGTGACCAGGCGGATCGTTAGTGTAATCACCCGCCATTATGTCACCACTATCCGGTCTCCGAACCTCAGAGAGTGCTGCAATACCGATGGTCAAACGCTTGAACTCAGATGATAACAGAGACAGGTGATTATCCTCTCTTCGGGATAGGACATTCCAGGCACCCACCCAAAGGGACCGCCTCAGGCTAACCTAAGGAGACCACCGTCTGGTGGACGACACCTCAGCACCACCCCGACACACACAACCGCAATCTGACCCAGGAATGTTACCCCGTGGTTTTCCTCCAATCATCAAAGAGTGGGGGTCCCGAAGGATTTGCCCCAATCCTGTAATCCGATGAGCTGCCCTGAGGAGGACAGCTGCACAGAAGGTACTCCCACAGAGTGCGTTTTCAATTTCCTTTCTGCTTTTCTTGTGTTTTGCGGAATGAAGGGTTTTACGGTGGCCGGAGTGCAAATCCTGCTACCAACCTCCTAAAAAAAAGTAACCCAACTGCAGGAGGACGTCCACAGACACAGTTGGGCACTAGAAATGGATGGCCATCGGCTCACAAGGAGCTCCTCCCGCCCTTTGACAGGTTTTGCTTTTAATCCTGCTGGATGTACATATCAAACACCCTCCTCACCAGGAAACCTGGTTGGGGAGAAGGTTTAATCTCCGCAAACCCAACCATGAAACAGGTTAGTATAGGTTTACATGATACATGTACACGTCACAGATCTAATCTGGCCAAACCTGACAATATCCCCTGACCTGACAAGATCAATTTTTTTTTTTTTTTTTTTTTTTTTTTTTTTGTATACCTTGGTCGAGGCTCGTATGAGAGCTAACACACAACTCACAGCAAGGAGGCATGAGACAAGAGGGGCGGGAGTGGAAGGGACAAAACATTGGGGAACAGACACAGGTGAAATGTGGAAGGGAGAGGGATGGGGATGGGACGGGGAACATGGCGAGGGGAAGATGGACATTAAAGGGACTTTCAGGAAGGAAAGCAGGAGAATTGAAGGAAGTGGGCTTGGGTGGATTATCGGGGTAGAAAAGATCGAGGATTTGGATGGGGGATGATAAGAGGTGGTGGTGAACAGCTGTTTTGAAAGCCTGGAGGGAAGAATGGGAAAGAATAGAGTGAGGAAGTTTATTCCAAAGGCGGGAAAAAGAGGAATGAAAGAGTGAAGATGAGCAGTGATTCGTGATTTTGGTAGTTTTACCAGAAGGGGGTTGTTGGCGGACCTTGAGCGCCCTGTGGAAATGTGGTGGGGACAAATCGCAGAGAGAGCAGGGGGGGCAAGGCTGGAGAGGAGTCGGTAGAAGACAGAAAGACCACCGACCAACCTGCGGTGATTGAGTGAGAGGCCCAAAGACTCAGCTTCATTGCGGGAGATGCCAATGATCTTAAAAGCCCTGGTTTCGACAGCGTGAAGTCGAGAAAGGTGGGAGGCAGGAGCACCAGCCCAGAGGGGAGAGCAGTACTCCATCAGGCTACGGACAAAAGCTTTGTAAGTGGTCAGGAGCTCAAGAGGGCCGAGGAAGGACTTTGCACGACGGAGGATTCCCAGTCGGCGACTGGCTTTTGAGCCAAGGTTGGAAATGTGACTTTCCCAGGAAAGGTCATGGCAGATAGTGAGACCCAGAAGCTTGAAAGAAAAGACTTCTTCCAGAGGATTGTTGAGAAAATGGATGGGGGGGTTTTGTAAACGGTCCTTTCGAAGAGACATAGTGAGAGTGTGAGATTTGTCTGGATTGAAAGACATGTTCCACGTGTTGGACCAGTTTGTGATTTTATCCAGATCTGCAGTGAGCGAAGAAGCTGCTGCTTGCCGGTCTGAGGGATGACAGATGGTACGGCAGAGGGTGACTTGATATTTTCACAGAGGATATTTTCATCCCATTGACTTGAAATTTGAAGAGGATTTGCATATCAGGTCACTGAATTCAGCACACAAGTATTTTTGAGGTCCACATTGGCGAAAAGGTTAACATTTGCCAAAAGGTCGACATCGGCGAGATTTCTCAGATTGAATAAAATGAATAAATATGCAAATCCTCTTCAAATTTCAAGTCAATGGGATGAAAATTGGCAATCACCAATTATATTTGAGGTCTAAAGGTCAAAGGGTCAACATCGGCCAAATTTCTAAAATCCTCAATTTTCATCCGATTGATGTGAAATCTGAACATTATTTGCATATCAGGTCACTGAATTCAACCACCAATTATTTTTGAGGTCTCAAGGTCAAAAGGTCAACATCGGCCAAACATCTAAAATTGTCAATTTCCACCCTATCGACTTGAAATTTGAAGAGGATTTACATATTGGGTCATTGAATTCAACCACCCATTATTTTTAAGGTCAAATTTGTGTTATGGATGTCCTGCTATTTTATGGATGTTATGCTATGTACGACATCTTTCTTTGTTTGTTTGTTTGTTTGTTTGTTTGTTTGTTTGTTCATTTATGCATCCACACCTTGCAGGAACCAGTGCAATCAAACTTTGCATGGCCTCCTCTTTCATACAGAGGAAGTTCAAGGGATATGTTTCGATAAAAAAACGAGACAATTGGTCTTTTGGCCTCGGTCTGGTATTGCGCTGATATTTTGTGCCTATGTATTGTGCCGACGTTTTTTTTCCCTGGGAGCGATTGAGTAATATGTATAGTGAAGATCGATGTTGAGGTTTTAGTGAGTGATTTGTTGTCAACAACACAAGTTTAACAATCATATCTTTATACACGTGCCTGTTATTAAAACGATTGCTTTACACAAGTATATTATAACACTTCCTTGTTCGGGGCTCGAGCAAGTAGGGTGCTTACACACTGTCGTGAACGAGTAATATGTATTGTGAAGATCATATATTGAGGTCATATTATGTATACAAGCTAATAACGAAAACTGTGTATTCCCTTGGTATATTTTTCCCCTACCTCTAATCCTCCCCATCTCTGCACAATCTGTCTGTTGCTCTTTTACCTTATCCAAAGTGTCACAAAGATTGGCACGGCAAGAGGTCCACCGGAGCATTTCTGGAACTCCCAAAGGAACATTTCTGTGAAGAAATATCTTAACCTACCTTACTGGCATTATAAATACTGCCACATGCCACCAAAAAGACCACCGATGGGCAGAAACAAATTGGATGTAAAGAGAATGGCAATCTACAAGTCACTCGAGACTCAACAACAGACACAGGCTCAGCTTGAGGATCAACGCACAAGACAAGCAGCCTCCAGGTCAGCTGAGACTACACAGCAGACGTCGGCTTGGGTTGAGGATCAATGCACAAGACAAGCAGCCTCCAGGTCAGCTGAGACGACACAGCAGACATCGGCTTGGGTTGAGGATCAATGCACAAGACAAGCAGCCTCCAGGTCAGCTGAGACGACACAGCAGACGCCAGCTTGGGTTGAGGATCAACGTGCAAGACAAGCAGCCTCCAGGGCAGCATGTTGGGCATCCTTCCAAGTTGAAGCATTTCGATACAAGTCCAAGCGTATTTTGCAATGCCCAAGATTGGGAATTCATACAGAACCATAAGGCCAACATTCCCGAATTTGTCATCCAGGCAATATTTCCAAATATATTGCGTTGAATTTCCCTGGGCGACGCCGAGTATTTCAGTGAGTTAACTATAAATAATAAATGCTGTTATAAATAACTCCAGCAGTGATCATCTGTTTGCAGTGGTGGTGATGGTGTTGCAATCATTATTTTGGTTATGATGACAATAAAGATAAAATAATAAGGATCAAATAGCGAAAACAAAAGCTAAAAGGAATCGACTCGAAAGGTTTTGGTGATTTTTGCAATTGTTGATCAAAGAAACAGAATGATAATAAACAGCACATTGTGATCAGTCAGAAGTACAGAAAATTTGTAAAATACAGGAAACATAAAACTGGCATGTAGAGCTTGTCAGACAAGGGGAAAGAAACACAAACGTGCAAAGACACCCGTCATTGGAAACCAGGCATGAGCCTCACCTCCAGCAATGGCTTCATCTCCGAGACAATCCTTGGGAACTTTGGATGCACAACGCTTGTGGCAGTTAAACTTGCAATCTGCAGAGGCAAAATGTTAAGATTAGAATGAATGCATCATGTATATCAATCAACGTGCGACTCCAAACTGTGAGTGATGAGAGCGCCGGAAACACATCTCATACATCACTTATTGCACAGTCCCGGGGGCGATGAGCACTGCCTGCCACACGCAAACATTATCTCTCACTTCAACATGCACAACCTGCAGTCATTATTGAATGTGGTCGGACGCAATATTGATATAAAGATGTTCTCTGACCTGCGCCGAATGACTTGACGTCACCGCCACGGCACAGGGTTTCGTCTGTGGTTCCCGGAAGAACTTCTCGCAGCACTAATTACAATGATGGTAAATTATTGTGAATGAAAATTCACAATGATTTACATCGCAAGTGAATGAAAATGCAGTCACCGACCGGTTTCAATCATAAGTGTATCAATCAAAGTTTCAATCACAATCACAACTTGCTGGGTTTCCCCCTGATGATGCCCTAATAAGGGTGAACGTTAGCATATATGTATGTGTCTGTGTGTACATATATATATGTATATATATATATATATATATATATATATATATATATATATATATATATGTATATATATATATATACATATATATACATATATATACAACACCTCCCATGCTCCTACAGCTGAAGCTGCTGCTTAAAGCAACCAAGAAGGCCTACGCAAGATAAGTGCTATGCTGCATCAAATCCTTCCAAGAGTTCCTCCACAGCTATGGAGACATTCACAAATAGCACACACATGAGAATCCCAATGCTACACACCCGGTGGACAGGTTGGGTGTGTGACAAGGAAGAATTGATTCTATTTTGGTGAAGATCCGGATCCAGATCCAACTACTAGAATTTTTAAAGTAATTTTTCATTGAGAGAAAGGGTGAAAAACGATAGGTAGCATGATATCTCAAAAAATAGTGGACGGATTCGGAGAAAACTTGGTGGACAGGTTGGGTGTGTCGCAAGAACGAATTGATTGCATTTTGGTGAAGATCCGAATCCGGATCTGGATACGATAATTATTAAATTTTTAAAGTGATTCTTCACCATTGAGAGATTGGGCCACAAACGATATCGTACTGTGTAGCATGATAGTTCAAAAATGTATTGGGCCCGATATGTTGTCGTGGATCAGGTATTGGTTGTGGAGGTTTGCGCTCTTCCGAGTGCCCCTCCAGTTCATCATGTTTCTCTGATCAGGTCAGGTCAGGTAGAGCAGCATGTACCAGAGCAGCGTGTCGCTGCATCCACTTTCCACCGGTACTCCAGGGGCCTCCATCTGGCCATCCTCCAGGCAGATGCCTGGCCCATCCACATGTCCTTGAGATGCTGATCAACCTGCTGCAACCACGAGGAACGTGGTTGGCCCATTGGCCTCCTCCATTCACGAGGCTCCCTCCCTGAGAGAATCTGGTGAGCAGGATCAGCATCAGGAAAACAAGCCATATGTCCATACAGCTGCAGCTGACGCTCACGGACTATGCAGGTAACAAATCTCATTTGAGTCTCTCGTAATCTCGTAATGTAATGTCTCTGTTCCCCACTGTTTTGTCCTTCCCTCACCCACCCTCTTGTCTCACCCCCCCCCCCCCCTTGCTGTGCGTTGTGTGTTCGCTCTCATACGAGCCTTGACGATGTATACAAACATAAATAATAAACATCCTCTCCACAAACAGGTACAGACTGGATAGCTGCATCCATGATGTGACTGAAAGCCTGGATCTTAGTTTTGATCTAGGAAACCCGTAATCCCAGTGGCTCCACTCCTCATTCAGCACCTCGAGGACCCCCAAAAATATCTCCAGTCTCCGCAAAGAGGACTACATCATATGCGAAACCAAGATCAGAGATCTTGATGTTCCCAGCTCCACAGCTTGATCTCTACGACATCCTCCACAAAATCCAGTCCCTGCAAGCACTGAAAAGTGTGGGGGTCAGCAACTACCCCGACGAACTCCAGTAATAACTGGCAGAAATGATACCACCACATCTTACAGCACTCTCAGTACCAGAGTTTAGTTCAGACATCAGATTGATCAGTTTTGGTGGCACCCCACGAAGACCAAGAATCATACAAAGTGCATCCTGAGTCACTGAATCAAATACTTGGCAGAGCTCAACATAGGCTGCAAGCAGCCCCTGCCAAAACTCTTGTCTGTGTTCGGTGAGGACCCGAAGAGCAAGGATATGTGAAAAAAGCCTGAGTGTTCTGGATGCTGGTGTTCAAGTAGATGGTGGCGAACCCGATCAAGAATTATTCGAGGAAAGAGCTTGTCCGGCAGTAAAAATAAAAGACATCGCTAGTATTTTATTTTAATAAATCTAACACAATAAAACGGGATTTCCCTGCGGCATGATATTTCTGCTGTATACCCATATTTGATGTCACATTATCACGCATGACATAAACATCTTAATGATCCATAATTTTTATGAGAATAGCAAAATTCTGGGTGAACTTCTTAAACTGGTTGTGAATTTCCCCCCTCCCCTCTGGAACCTGACACCCAGGGGCAAATTCCTCCAGATGCACCACAACAATGGGAAGTTCAGTTCTCTCTTCAATGACACTATTTTTGGATTAGTCGAAGTTTTAAAGATGCGTAATGCCATTCCCTTGATGCTTCCTGTCAACTCGATACTTGAAATGCATCCCGCCGTCCTCGCGGTCCATTCCGCCGTCCATCCCGCTTCCCTTGTGATCCATCCTGGAATCCCTGAGATCCATCGTGGAATCCCTGTGATCCATCCTGCCTCATGGTGCTTCTTGCCAATGTGGTTTAAAATAAACACTGATAGCTTAATGCAGGTGACAAGTACGGCATACGAATGGCATTTTGTAGAGAAGGAATGAAGGCTACAGTTAGAGCTGATGTTTAGTGGCCAATAGATGGATGACATGGTATGGCATCATTGAAAGATTAAGGTGTTTGACAACAATTCTCCATAATAAACCGAGACCCACAGTATCAAACAATATAGATTTAGCTACTTGCATGGTTGTTTCAGAGAAGCAACAAACCAGATCAGTACCCCTAACACGTTGAAAACATTGTTACGGTTCTAGGAACCGTTCGCATACAACATACAGGTGTCCCAAGTCAGTTATGCCGTTAAGTAAAGTATATGTGTAGACAGAACCTCTCCTTGTGTGTAGTGGGAAATAGAAAGGGTGCATTGCGATGTTTTTTTAGTGAGGGTAATAAATCTTTATATCCCATCCTCCATTGCGATCTACGGTACCCTAGCGCTTGCAGCCTTCGGTTCGCTGGCAACAACGTACCATGGTCCACCTGTTGTCTCTGGAGGCTCGTTTTTCCGACAGAATCTTCGCTGTCGCAGTTCCTATTCGGCTTTGACAAACGCTCCAACTCTTTCTTGACAAGTCCACACGCGTGGAGTGGGTGGGCCTCGCCGGTGCCTGGCCGAGGCCCCGCCCAGAAAGGGCGGACCCATGGGAGCCCCGTACAATCAGGGCGGACAGTGACGTCAGTTTTGACCAAGGCCCCACCCCGCTGAGGGAGGTCTATAAACCACGACATCATCCTCAGTCTTGAGTTCTTTGGGGGTCGTTCGTTCTGTGCTTGGAGGCTGGACTTGGTTGGAAAACGAAGGGGTTCCTGCTGCTCGGCTCCGCTCACGTCTCGCCCCGACTACTGATCCCAGCCCAGTCAAACTCCTCCACGGACCCGAACTCCACACGGGTGGCTGTGGACCTGACTGCACGACCGTTGGCAGGTGCCGCACCACGGAGCATTCCTTTCCCCGAGACTCAGGTCGAAAGAACTGCGACCTCAGCCTGCCTCCCTCCCTGGCTGGCTGCAAAAGTCCTTTGCCTTCAACTGGGTTTATTTTGTCTGAATATGTGTCTGAGTGTGTGGCACCAGTATAATAATTGGAAACTGAATAAGTGTTTTCGATCATTGTAAATCTTGCCTGTATAATTCCCACGTAAATCTGCTCTGTGTCTGCTTTGTAAGTTGGTCTAAATTGTCGCACTACATCTTCTTTCTTTCCCCTGCATAACACCCCAATAAACCTGTTTCTGTGCCACATAAATTTCCTCGTTTATTATAAATAAATTACTGTACAAATGTTCCCAGTTCGTTTTCGTCTTTTCCTTCATTGGTCCAGCATAGTTCGGATCTGAGTTTTAGCCAGGTCTTTGTTCCCGATAATCTGACCATCCTAGGCTTTGGCAGTTCCGCTCGACTGCACCCGAACCGGAGTTGGTAGTCGGTAGTTGGAACTCTACCGCAGTCGGTAGAGTAACCCGGTTCGAGCAAGACGTGCCGAGGGCGTGGTTCCACGGTAGACGACACCGTGTGGTTAATTAGGTAAATTGGTTCTAGACAAAAAGACCCTACGCTATGCGGTGGAGGTATTGGCGTCCACGGTCGGTTAAGCGACCCGCCGCCTCACGGAGTTATCCGTGAGCGACGGCCTACAATTCCGGGAGTCTGGTGGGAGAAGACGAAACTTCCCCCACCTCGCGGTCGTTCTCGCCACCGGTCCCCGGCCCGCAACAATATCAAAAACACAACACCTGTCCACCTTCGGTGGCGGAGGTAAGGATGCACGTTCTGGTGGGAAGTTGCAGCAAACAAATACCGATATCTTTACGTACTTACAAAATCAACATTATCAATGCATTTGATAAACTTGATATTTGACGCAGTCAACACATTGCAACAATCCAATTGACGAAAGTCTGGTGCATAGGAGTTGCGAAAACTCTCCCAGCTCGTCTTGACCACACACTATTCAGATGCAGTGTGGCAAAGAGGGTTATTTCTTTTTTCCTAGATTTTCATTGTTGGAATCAAATGTCACATGCATGCAAGAAAAAAATAAAATATTTAAATAATAATAATTTTAAAAAGCACCTACCCTTGCACTGTACACCCTGCCGGAAGAGCCCCTTGAGTAGACGCTTGCAGAACTGGCAAACGGTCGGCTTCTTGTAAGAATGCACCACAAAGGTGTGTGGCACTTTCACCTTGCTGGCCACCGCTCGGTCCACCCAAACTGGCCTCCCACCCCAAGACGTTGAACGACGCTCTCGCCATGACCCTGATTGTTGTCCGCTGCACACACTATCCGTCGAACCCAGCACCAAGGCTTTCTGTGGTGGACGAAAGGGTGTTGATGACGGGCCAAAATAAAAAGATTCAAAAAAATTATTTGGTTTTGTGGGACGACAATAACCGAATAAGCAAATCATGTTTATCTGATGAGGTTTTCAAATTCCAAAGAGGCAGCGAAATTCCACCACTTTTCTGTGTCATTATTTCAGTGGCCTCATTGCACAAAGCCAATGACAAAGTTTTATTCACAGAAATAAGTTTTTGAAGTCCCACCTTGAAACCAATTCTTGCAAAACTATCACAGAGATTTAGAAACTAAACTGTTGAAACTGGTAAATCATAATGGATTACCTCTGACTTAACAAAATTATTCCACAATACAAACACGAAATTCATTTTTTAAAACCACATTCACTTTTGTTTTCTGTCGACTACCACCACCAATATTGTTGAAAATGGAAATTGGACCAAGAGATAATTACTAAATTACTTTACCATTAATCAGTGAATGGTGTGTTGCTTGCATTTTTGAAGAAAGAAAGTTGATGCAAATTGGAGTAGAAAGATCAACAAAAAGGAGATGAAGAAGGTGGGAATAAGGAAGAGGACAGCAGAGAGAGAAACACAAACATGAAGAGGTTGAGTGAGTGACAGGGAAGGGTACAAGAGTTTAAGACAGAGCCCAACATTAAAAGAGCGCAACGTCGGACCAGACAAGCATAGAATCGAAGTGGGAGGTTACAAGGTAGTTTGACAGACAAGAGAGCATTGATTAAAAAAAAACAATGATAAACCTTCCACCCCTTCCCTCATTTCAAATGGCACCACAGCCGACTATGCTCGTGAGAAGGCCGAATGCCTCAACTCTGCGTTTGCTTCCAAATCTGGTGTCCCAAACCCCTCACTCTCAGTCGCTCCTGGACTGCTTGTCTTTTGCACCTGAGAAGGTGGAGAAGGTTCTTTCAACTCCACTACTGGACCAGACAGCATCAGCTCACATGTCCTAAAACCATTCCCTGCTGCAATTGCACATCCTCTCTCTCTCTGCCATTTTCACCCTGTCACTTTCCCTACATCATCTTCCATCTGCATGGAAATCAACCAACATCACTGCACTACATTAAAAGGTGCAAAAATTGATCCGTAAAACTACAGACCGATCAGCTTACTTCCAATCATCAGCAAAGTCATGGAATCCATCATCGTAGTTAATATAAAATCCTTCCTTTTCTTCAACAACCTCACCTCAGATCATCAATTTGGATTCAGATCAGGTCAACTACCATGGACATGATGCTTATACTAACCCAACAATGGAAGGAGGCTCTCATTGTTGGATATGAGATCAGACCGTCCCTCTGGACATATCTCGTGCTTTTGATACAGTCTGGCATCTTGTCGTACTCTCCAAACCCTCTGCCTATAGCATCCAAGGCCAACTCCACACATGGCAGACTGACTTCCTCCACCCCATCGCCAACGTGTAGAGCTCAACGGAATCCTTTCATCTCCTCTCCCCGTCAAGTCTGGAGTGCCCCCAAGGCTGTGTTATAGGCCCAATCTTACTCCTGATCTTCATCAATGAGCTCTGGCTCTCTGAAAAATCCTCTTTATCTGTTTGCAGATGACTATACCATCTGTTGTGACATCCTTCATCCTTCAGCCAAGCAAGCTGCAGCCTCTTCCCTTTCTTCAGACCTCAAAATCATTACAAGCTGGCCAAACACTTCAAATATGTATGTCCTTAAATCCTGACAAATCTCACACTCTCAATGTTAGGCGGCGCGAGGAGGAGTGATGTAAGGGACACATCGGCCATTTTGGAGTTAATGCCATATAGCACTATTTTAACCCTTCCCCTATCATCCGAGCCTATCATCATTACATCATTAAAAAATGTCGCTTACATCACTCTTCCTTGCGGGGCCTCATATCTCTCACTGAAAGGATCATCTGGTAAATCCCTGCATCGACTTTTTAAACAATCCTCTTAAGGAAATTCAGTCATTCAAACTCCTCACTCTCAGCCAATATCTTTCTTGGGCAAACCACATTTCAAAGTTGGCCTCCAAAGCCAGTTGCCGTCTGGGCATCCTCCATTGTACAAAGTCATTCGATGGCAACCTGGAACCCCTATCCAGCTGCAAGACCTTCAGCCACAGCTTAATGAAGTTCTGCTCTCCCCTCTGGGCTGGCTCACATGCCTCACACCTTGATGCCGTGGAAAACAAGACCTTCAAGATCATTGGAATCGACCGCGATGAAGCTGAGTCGGTGGGTGTATTAATTCGCCATCACCGACAAGTCGCTGGTCTCTCTGTCTTCTACGACCTCCTTTCTAATCTTGCATCTTCTGCTCTTTCTGTGCTTTGTCCCCGTCAGGTGTCTGCAGCACGCATGTGTTCCACCAGCCGCCCATCGTTGTGAAACTGCCGAAATCCAGGATCACAGCCCACCTCCACTAATTTGTTTCTCTTTTTTCCTTCCTGAAGAACCAACTTCCACATTCTCTTCAATCTCATTATTCCCTCCAGGTCTTAAAGACAGCTGTTCATCACCATTTCAAATCAACCCCTATCCAAAACCATGATCTTTTCTACACCCATTAAACCACCCTCACCCCTGCCAACATTTTGCTTCTGTATCCACCTTGTCTGCGCCTTGCATTCTTCCCTACCCCTCGACTTACCCGCATCCTTTGTTTATCCGTCTCCATCTATTTCTCCCTCCACCATGCTGTTGGCATTCCCCCCTTCTCTTACTGTTACATCTTGATCCGTTCTGTATTCCAGCTCTTCCATGAGCCTTGACCATGTGCACAAAAAAAAACTGCCCACAACATTTGGAATTGAAGTCTTGGACCTCGAATGGTTGATAAACACCATTTTCAAAGAATTTCATTACTTCATCAGGTGGTGGAAAACCATAACTTCCAGAATAATATTTCTCTTGACCATTATGAATACAAACCCAATGAGAACCGTTCCGATTATCTTTTAAATAAATAATAATATTCTTTGTGTTCTTTGACATCTTATTGAAATCATCTCTCACTCAAATAACTCCATTTTTAAAATCAAATTTTGTACAATATTTTAAAAGTTGGATATTTGATGTTGTATTCTTTCCAAATTATTAAAACAATTGAATCAGAATCATTTACTTCAGAGAAACATATAATTCATCACTTCTTCTGGTTAATTTTACAATAATAATTCATTACTTCTTCTGGTTAATTTTACATCAATAATTCATCACTTCTTCTGGTTAATTTTACATCAATAACACTGAACAACAAAAAAGTTTTACTGGAGATGTGTAAAGTGATTTAGACTAATTTGGGTACGCTGATTTCAAAAATCATAACCGTTTTGCTGTATCACGTCAGGATTTTCAGTAACAGAAATATTCCCATTGCCTACAAGTCAGGATTTCAATGAAATTTACAAAAATTCATTTATTCATTTATTTCATCATGAATGCTTCAAAATTATAGAAATTACAGAAAAACTCCACTAGAATGTAATTAAAAATGCTTTAGGCATTTGGCTTTGCGTTTGTGCTGCTCTGTGTCAGTTTCACGATGCAGGAACCAGCAGAAATCGCCCATCATGTTCGGGTTGTGCCGCCCTTGGTAACGCGTCTCCATGAGTGAAATCTCTTGGTGGAATCGCTCGCCGTGCTCGTCCGAGACTGCTCCCAAGTTGTCAGGGAAGAAGTTCAGGTGCTGGTGTAGGAAATGGATTTTCAGGGACATCCTGGAGCCAAGTTTCCTGAAGGACTCCAGCAGCTGCTGCACTATTTCTTCATAGTTGTCCGCGCGCTCGTTCCCCAAGAAGTTGTCCATCACAGCTTTGAAGCTCCTCCACGCTGCCAGCTCTTTGGGGTTTAGAGTTGTCGGAAAAGTTTCGTCCTTCATAATCTGTCGGATTTGCGGTCCAACAAAGACACCAGCCTTGATCTTGGCCTCCGACAAGGTGTTGCCAAACTTTTCCTTGAGGTATAAAAACCCACGCCCATTCAGATCCATTGCCCGTACAAAACTTTTCATCAAGCCGAGCTTTATGTGGAGTGGTGGAAGGTAAACCTTGGCTGGGTCGACAAGGGCGACATGCTTCACGTTGTGTCGACCAGGTACATGCTCTTTTCGCTCTTCCCAATCTTTCTTCGTCCAGTGATTCTTGTCGTCTCTGCTATCCCAGAGACAAAGGAAGCACATGTATTTCGTGTAGCCTGACTGCAGCCCTAACAACAGCGCCACCACTTTCAAGTCTCCGCAGATGTGCCAGTTGAAGTCATTGTACTTGATGGAATCAAGCAGCTGCCGCATAGTCTCATAGGTCTCTGTCATGCCGAACGCGTGAGCCAGTGGGACTGATGGTTTCTCGTTGCCATTGTGGAGCAAAACAGCCTTCAAGCTGTTCTTCCCCGAGTCGATGAAGAGGCGCCAGTCTGCAGGATCGTGATCACACCCAAGTTCTTTCAACAGACCGTTGATGTCACTGCAGAATGTCATCGTGTCTTCCATCTCAAAGAACTCAGCCATGTCTCTGTGAAGTGCTCTGAACAAGGATATCTTGGTGTTAGGTTCAAGTAGATTCCACTGCTGCAGCCTTGATCCAAGCAGCTCTGCCTTCGCCTTTGACAGCGAGAGATCTCTTACAAGATCATTTAAGTCTCCCTGGTTCAGAAGGTGTGATTCTTGAGTTTCGGGTTCAAAAGGTTCATCATCACCATCCTCTTCACCACTGCTTACAGCTATGTTCTGATCAGCTGGAGGTGTTGGAACGGGGTTCTCGTCATCATGAGGCACAGGTTTACGAGCAGAGACGCAGTCAGCGTACTTGATGTGACCTTTATTCTTCTTGTTGAAGCCGGCGATGCTTGTGCAGCAGAAATAACAATCATCATGATGATTCTGCGGCTCACGCCATATCATGGGCACCGCAAATGGCATGCTCGCGCGCTTGCCCACCAACCACTGAGTCAAGGTTGTGTGACAGCTTGTGCAGCAGATGTGTGGTGCCCAGCTCTGTTCTTGGTCCCCCACCTTACACCCGAAGTAGTGAAAGTAGGCGGCCTTCATTTTCACTGCTGTAGATATACTTCGCTGTTGATCTTTTTTGGTATACCGACCACAGACATAACAGAAGTTGTCAGGATGATTGGTACAGGAACGCCGACTCATCTTTATCTGAAAGAAAGAAATATAACACAAGTTAACAACAATTGTACGAAATAGACATGTTAAAGACATACGTAAATTTCATTGAAATCCTGACTTCTAGGCAATGGGAATATTTCTGTTCCTGAAAATCCTGACGTGATACAGCAAAACGGTTATGATTTTTGAAATCAGCGTACCCAAATTAGTCTTAATCACTTTACACATCTCCAGTAAAAAAAAATTTTTGAAATTTGTTGTTCAGTGTAATTCATCACTTCTTCTCGTTCATTTTACACCAATAATTCATCACTTCTGGTTAAATTTACACCAATAATTCATTACTTCTTCTCGTTAATTTTACACCAATAATTCATCACTTCTTCTGGTTAATTTTACACCAATAATTCATCACTTCTTCTGGTTAATTTTACATCAATAATTCATGACTTCTTCTGGTTAATTTTACATCAATAATTCATCACTACTTCTCATTAATTTTACACCAATAATTCAACACTACTTCTCGTTAATTTTACACCAATAATTCATCACTAATTCCCATTAATTTTAAACCAATAATTCAACACAACTTCTCGTTAATTTTACACCAATAATTCATCACTACTTCTCGTTAATTTTACACCAATTAAAATCACTTCTTCTCGTTAATTTTAAACCAATAATTCATCACTACTTCTCGTTAATTTTACACCAATAATTCATCACTTCTTCCCGTTAATTTTAAACCAGAAATTCATGACTTCTTCTCGTTAATTTTACACCAATAATTCATTCCTTCTTCTCGTTAATTTTACACCAAAAATTCATTACTTCTTCCCATTAATTTTACACCAATAATTCATCACTTCTTCTCGTTAATTTGACACCAATAATTCATCACTACTCGTTAATTTTACACCAATAATTCATCACTACTTCTCGTTAATTTTACACCAATAATTCATCACTACTCCTCGTTAATTTTACACCAATAATTCATTACTTCCATACCACTTCAAATGACATGTTTCTCAACCTCTTTGTCTTCTTTCCAACGATTTTTGAGGCTGTTCTTGTTCTTTCCTTTCATTGGTGTTTTTTTTAATGGCTGTTGAAAGCTCCAGTCGCACTTAAACTCGCCAATAAAGGAATTGGAAATGGTACAGATCCACCACTTGTCTCTCTCAATCAATATTTCTTCAACATATAGGTTTTGTCATTTTTTTTTTATTTCAGCACGCCAGTATCATTGAGGATTTTCATCAGTTCTTTGATTTAAAAAAAAAACATCAATTCTAACCGTTCCTTTTGTTTGAATTTGTATTATCATTAATTGTACAACGTTTTAGATTTTGAATGCAATAATTGCAGTTTGTTTGTTTTTGTATGCATAGTCGAGGCTCGTGGAAGAGCGAGTGCAGTGAACAGATCAGGATGTAACAGATAAAAACATGGCACAAAACACGCATACATGGAGAAGGAAACTCCAAGGAGGAAAAACTGGAAAATTAGGAGGGATTTGGGTAGGGTAGTGTTAAAGAGGGTAAAAAAATCATGCTTTTAGATTGGGGATGATCGATGGTGGTTAACAGCTCGCTGTCTTGAAGACCTGGAGGGAAGAATAAGATTGAAGACGATGTGAAAGTTTGTTCCACAGGTGGGAAAAGGAGGAACAAATAAGTGGAGGTGAGCAGTGGTCCTGGATTTCAGTAGTTTCTCCAGAAGGGGGTTGATGGTAGACTGTGTGAGCACTGCAGAAACCTGGAGGGAACAAAGCATGGAATGAGCAGAGGGTGAAAGACCAGAAAGGAGGCGATAGAAGATAGAGCGATCACCGAGGAGATGAAAGGATTCTGTTGAGTGCCACATGTTGGCAATGAGAGTGTAGGAAGTCAGTGCACCATGTGTGGAGTTGGCCTTGGATGCCAAAGGCAGACAGTTTAGAGAGTAAAGCAGGATGTCAGACTGTATCAAAAACATGAGATATGTCCAGAGAGACGGCCCTGATCTCATTTCTGACAATGAAGGCCTCTGTCCATTGTTGGGTAAGTGGAAGCAGCATGTCCGAGGTGGAGTGACCTGGTCTGAATCCAAAATGATGATCTACGATGAGATTGTTAGAAAAAAGGAAGGATTTTATACTAACTACAATAATGGATGCCATGACTTTGCTGATGATTGGAAGTAAGCTGATAGGTCTGTAGTTAAAGGGATCAATTTTTGCACCTTTTTATGTAGTGCAGTGATGGCAGATTTCCAAACAGATGGAAGATGACCAAGCACAAATGAAACCTAAAGAGGAACTGCAGAGGAAAGCAGGTAAGGTTTGAAACATTAAAGGGCTTACCCTGTGCAGCTTTATTTGATGAGAAGAGCTGGGAGATCAATTATTATTATCTAAAGACATGTGGGGATAATTGATTCGGTGAGAGCTGATTGGTTGTCTCCACAATTATGGGTGAGAGTCGTGATTGGGTCTTGATATTGATATGATGACTGCAATCGCATTTGTACATTCCACATCTTTGGGAGCCTCGGGGGTGCAGGTTTCCTGTCAATGCAAATGACTCACCAATAAGTGATGAAATTGGTCTGGCAGCTGATGAGGAAGTGCAGCATTGGATTCTCTAGTATGTACTATTCGTGAATGTCTGCACTGCAGAGGATCCCAGGTCGAGTTTGAAACAGCACATGGCTTACCTTGTGCAGCTTTTGGAAACTTTTTTTGATAAGAAGAGCAGGGGGATCATATATAAACAGTGGAGGGATGCAGACTTGAAGTTGGGAGAGTGTGGAATTGGAGTTGGGAAGGGGGGAGGGATGTGGACTTGGAGTTCGGGGAGGGATGCGGACTTGAAGTTGGGAGGCTCTGTCAGGTCAGGCCACATGAGATCTGTGACTTGCTGCAGGTATCATGTAAACCTGCACTAACCTGTTCCATGGTCGGGTTGTCAGCGACGAAACCATCTCCCCCACCAGGTTTTTTTGGTGAGGAGGGTGTTTGGATATGGACACCCAGAAAGATTAAAAACAAAATCTGTCAAAGGGTGGAGGAGCTCCTTGTGAGACAACGGCCATCCATATCTAGTGCCCAACTGTGTCTGTGGATGTCCTCCTGCAGTTGGGTTACTTCTTATGAGGAGGTTGGTGGCAGGATTTGCACTCTGGCCGCCGTAAAACCCTTCATTCCGCAAAACACAAAAATGCAAAGAAATCTGAAAACCCACTCCGTGGGAGTACCTGCTGTGCAGCTTCCCTTCGCAGGGCAGCTCACCAGATGACGGGATTGGGGCAAAGCCTTCGGAACCCCCAATCTTTGATGATAGGAGGGAAACTATGGGGTAACATTCTCGGGTCAGATTGCGGGAGAGTGTGTCGGAGTGGTGCTGATGTGTCGTCCACCAGATGGCGGTCTCCTTGGGGTTAACCTGAGGCAGTCTCTTCGGGTGGGTGCCTGGAATGTCCTATCCCTAAGAGAGGATGATCACCTGTCTTTGTTATCATCTGAGCTCAAGCGTTTGGACATCGGTATTGTAGCACTCTCTGAGGTTCGGAGACCGGATTGCGGCGAGATCATGGCGGGTGGTAACACCTATCGGTCTGGTCACTCTGATGATTACCATGCCCAAGGAGTTGCTGTAGCTGTGTCCAATAAGCTGATTCCAATGATAATTGAGGTAACATCGATCAAGGAGCATATTATGAGACAAAGGATTCATCACTCCTTCGGTGTCATTTCCCTGGTCTCTGTTTATGCCCCGACTGAGGCGAGTGATCTCACCACGAAGGATGCATTCTATGATACGCTCGAGTCTGTGGTTGATCAGTGCCCCAGACGAGATACACTTCCAGTCGTTGGGGGATTTCAATGCATCGACTGGAACTGATAGGGATGGTTATGAGACGTGTGTTGTCTCCATGGGTCAGGAACTGTAAACATGAATAGCACTCAATTCCTTGACTTTGCAAGAAGTCATGGACTTAGGGTGGCCGGTTCATGGTTTCAGCACCTACAACTCATCGCTGGACTTGGAATTCCAATGCTGGTGGGGTGGCAAAGGAGATTGACCATGCCCTCGTTGATGGTCAATGGAGGATTATCCAGAACTGCAGGGTCTAGCGGAGTGCTCAGTTCCTCAATACTGACCACAGGCTTGTTGTAGCAGCTAAGTTTCACCTTAAATCCAGGAGAATGGTACCATCCTAGCCTCGGCTGGATGTTGGCAAGCTCAAGGATGAGAGGGTAGCTGAGGAGTTTGTGAACAAGCTGAGTGGAGATTTGGGGGGTCTGGATGGTTTTGGAGATCCTGAAGAGCTGTGGAGTGCCTTCAAGACCACTGTACTTGATGTTACCGGTGGATGTCTTGGAACTCACAGAGGGCAAAGAAGAATTTTGTCTCTCAAGGGACACTGGATACCATTCACCAGAGTCGCAGGGCCAGGCTGAATGGCAGATGTGAGCTGTTCAGGGAGCTGAGGCGTAAAACTGTAAGTGCGCTAAGGGTGGACAAGGAGGCCTATGTACGAGGAATCTGTGAGGAGGTAGAGCATCACCTGTGGTCAAGTGATTCTCGTCCTGCTTACAGGGGAATTCGCGCATTGCATTCATCCAAGCCCATCCCTTGGTGTACTGCAGTGAGAGCAGAGGGTGGTTGGCTCTTGTCAGCGGAGTCCGCAGTGAAGGCCCGCTGGGCCGGTTACTTTGAGCAGTTGTACCAGGCTGATCCACCAGCTGTCGAGTTGGACGTCAGGGGTGTTACAATAACTGTTGGTGACCCTCCAATCAACTGTGATCCACCTTCGCTTGTGGAAACATGGGCTGCGGTGAACCAGTTGAAACGGGGTAAAGCTCCAGCGATCTGTGGCATCCATGCTGAACTTCTCAAGGCTGGTGGAAATGCTTCACTCGTGTCGTTGCATGCAGTTTTGTGCTCTGCCTAGAACACAGGCATCATCCCAACTGATTGGAAGAGGGGACTTGTTGTCCCTCTCTGGAAAGGGAAGGGTGATCGCCAAGACAGCAAACAACTACCGACGGGTGACGCTGCTCTCAGTGCCGGGCAAGGTCTTTGCTCGGATAATTCTTGGTAGGGTTCGCCACCATCTGCTTGAGCACCAGCATCCAGAGCAGTCAGGCTTTACACCAAAGAGGTCAACGATTGACTGTATCCTTGCTCTTCGGGTCCTCACCAAACGCAGATGAGAGTTTTGGAAGGGGCTGCTTGCAGCTTATGTTGATCTCTGTAAAGCGTTTGATTCAGTGAATTGGGTAGTCCTGTGGAGGATTCTTGGTCTTCTTGGGGTGTCACCAAAACTGATCGATCTGATGTCTGAACTCCACTGGTACTGAGAGTGCTGTGAGATGTAGTGGTGCCATCTCTGACTTATTTCCAGTTGTTACTGGAAATCGTCAGGGGTGTGTACTGGCCCCAACACTTTTCAGCACTTGCATGGACTGGATTCTCAGGAGGATGTCAGAGAGATCAAGCTGAGGTGCATCGTTTGGGAATGTCAAGATCTCTGACCTTGATTTCGCAGATGATGCAGTCATCTTTGCGGAGACTTTAGATATCCTTTTGGGGGCCCTTGAGGTGCTGAATTAGGAGTCAGAGCCGCTGGGATTACGGGTTTCCTGGGTCAAAACTAAGATCCAGGCTTTCGGTGACATCTTGGATGCTGCTGTCCTGTCTGTGTCTGTTTGTGGTGAGGATGTTGAGGTCGTGGAGAGATTCACTTACCTTGGTAGTGATATTCATGTCTCTGCTGGCTGTGAGTCAGAGGTCAATATTCGTCTGCGTCAGGCCTGGGGAGTCATGTATTCAATGGATAATGGGGTGTGGTGCTGCCGGTACCTGTGCAGGAGGACGAAAGTCCGAGTCTTCAGGTCCTTGGTGCTTCCAGTCTTGCTCTCTGGATGTGAGACTTGGACTCTGAAAAAGGATCTGAGACGGAGACTTAATTCCTTTGGTACCAGGTCTCTTCAGAGAATCCTTGGCTTGAGCTGTTCGGACTTTGTGTCCAACGAGCGGTTGCTGAGAGAGACTAAAATGAGATTTGTTACCTGCATAGTCCCTGAGCGTCAGCTGTGGCTGTATGGACATGTGGCTCGTTTTCCTGACGGTGATCCTGCTCACCAGATTCTCTCAGCGAGGGAGTCTCATGAGTGGAGGAGGCCAATGGGCTGACCACGTGCCTCATGGTGGCAGCATGTTGATCGACATCTTAAGGAGATGGGGAAGTTCCAGGCATCTGCCTGGGGGGTAGCCAGACGGAGGCCCCTGGAGTACGGCGGAAAGTGGACGCAGCAACGCGCTGCTCTGGCACATGGTCCCATACCTGACCTGAAGGGACAAGCAACGAAAGAATCATGGCAAATCTAGTTAAATCCATCTTGTAGGTACAGAACTGATTTTGGAACAGTGTGATCAAGGCAAACTACAAGAGTGGTCTCCCATCTCTACTTCCTCCGACACTCATTCTTTCAAAGAAACTTGCTCTCTCTCATGCACAGATTTATCCCATCTCATCTTCAGTTGTTCTACCCTCCCTGCCACCCATGGAACACCGACGCTTGTGGTGAGGCTGTTGTCCTGAAACAACTTGCCTTCGCCTCATGGAAGGCTAATCCAACTGAAGACAATCTCAGTTCCTTCCACAAAGCTTCGAACAAGTGTGTCCACCCTCAGGAGAGCCAGAAAACAATATCTTTCTAATCTCAAGTCTGAACTCTCAAACCTGTCTTCCTCCTCCAAATCCTGATGGCGTCTCGTTAAGTCTGTTTCTGGTGTATGCTCCCCCACGATCCCCTCCCTTACTTTAAATGGCCACACAGCTGACACTGCATGTGAAAAGGTTGAATGCCTGAACTCGGGTTTGGGATGCAATATTTAGAAGCAAAAACAATCGCTTTCTGCACCCGACTAACCCAGTGGCACCCAGCTGTTCCTGGACTCTGTCTCCTGACAAGGTGGTGATTTTGCTGTCAAACCTCGACACGGATTCTGCAACCGGTTCAGACGGCATCAGTCCACATGTCCTAAAAACATGCTCTGCTACTCTTACTCACCCTCTATCTGTTCTGCTCACCCTCTCATTTGCTCAAGGTCATCTACCATCTTCTAGGAAATCAGCAGACATCAGTGCTCTGCATAAAAAGGTGCAAAAAAAATCCCTGTAAACTACAGACCAATCAGCCTTCTCCCAATCACCAGCAAGGTCATGGAATCCATCATCGCTTCTGACATTAAATCTTCCCTCTTCTCCAATGGGTTGATTTCTGAACATCAATTTGGATTCAGAACAGGTCACTCTACCTTGGACATGCTGCTTCTGTTTTCCCAACAATGGATGGAGGTCCTCAATGCCAGATATGAGATCAGAGCCATCTCCATTTACATATCATGTGCTTGCAACATGGTGTGGAACCCTGCCCTGCTCACGAAACTCTCTTCCTCTGGTATCCAAGGCCATCTCTACTCATGGCTCACAGACTTCCTCTCCTGTCACAGCCAACGTGTGGCCCGAAATGGAATTCTCTCCTCCCCTCTTCCTGCCCAGGTTGGAGTTCCTCAAGGTAGCGTTCTGGGCCCTGTTCTTTTCTGGTTTTCATCAATGATCTCTTCAACTCTCTGGAAAACCCTCTTTATCTCTTTACTGATGACCCCACCTCTGCCGTACCATGTGTCATCCCTCAGATCGGCAAACAGCAGCCTTTTCTCTCTCTGCAGATCTGGATAAAATCACAAACTCGTCCAACACGTGGAACATGACTTTCAATCCTGACAAATCTCAAATCTCATGATGTCTCTCCGAAAGGACCGTCTGGAAATCCCCATCTACTTTCTCAACAATCCGCTTGAAGAAGTCTTTCATTCAAGCTTCTTGGTCTCACGGTCTGCTGTGATATTTCCTGGGAAAGCCACATTTCCAAGCTGGCCTCCAAAGCCAGTCACCGACTGGGCATCCTCCGTCAAGCAAGTCCTTCCTCGGCCCACCTGAACTCCTGACCAAATACAAAGCTTTCAACCCAAAGCCTGATGGAGTACTGCTCTCCCCTCTGGGCTGGTGCTCCCGCCTCTCACCTTTCTCGGCTTCACGCTGTGGAAATGAAGGCATTAAGGATCATTGTTATCTCCCACGATGAGGCTGAGTCTTTGAGTCTCTCACCGCAGGTAGGTCAGTGGTCTTTCTGTCTTCTATGGTCTCCTCTCCAGCCTTGCCCCCCCCGCCTGCTCCGTCCAAGATATGCCCCCACCCCAAACCCTCCAACAGGGGGTTTCCACAGGGCGCTCAAGGTCCGCCAGCAACCCCCTTCCTGGTAAAACTACCAAAATCAAGAATCACTGCTCACCGTCACTCTTTCATTCCTCCATTTTTCCGCCTATGGAACAAACTCCGACTCTCTCTTCAATCCCATTCTTCCCTCCAGCTCTTCAAAACAGCTGTTCACCACCACCACCCCCATCCAAAACCATGATCTTTTCGTCCCCTGGTAATCCAACCCAAACCCACCTCCTTCAAATTCCCTGCTTTCCTTCCTGAAAGTCCATGTAATGTCCATCTTGTATACCCCATGTTCCCCGCCCCATCCCTCTCCCTTCCACAGACCTCCTGTCTCTGTTCCCCACTGTTTTGTCCTTCCCTCTCCCACCCCTCTTGTCTACTGCTCCCCTTGTTGTACTTTATATGTGTTAGCTCTCATACGAGCCTCGACATTGTATACAAACAAACAAACAAAAATAATAATAATACGATTGTCCACTTATGAAGCAATTTTCTTCTTCTTCTTCTTTCGGCTGCTCCCGTTAGGGGTCGCCACAGCGGATCATCCGTTATGATCCGCATAGTGATTTCGCACATGTTTTACGCCGGATGCCCTTCCTGCCGCAACCCTGGTCGCCTCTTACGACACAGGGATATGGTACACCTATTTTAACCGGGGTATACACCGGCCCAGTACACTGGTACTCACTTCGCCGACCTCAGAAGGATGACAGGCTGAGTCAACCCCCTGGTGTATTAATTCAGTGGCCCAACGGGGCTTGAACTCAGGACCTTTTGGATCCCAAGCCGCTGCCCTAACCACTGCGCCAACACCAGGCTTCCACTTCGGAAGCAATTTTAGATTTCTTTATTTCTTTCTTTCTTTTTTTTTCTTGAGAACATTGCAGATATTCTATTGATAATATTTTCATTATATATTCATTACGTAATATGTATCTTCATCACAAAACCATCACATAATGAAAGCATTTTTACCCTCGCCGAAGGAGAGGGTATTGCATTTGAGTCCATTTGTTTTTCTGTTTGTCCGCACAGAACATTCGTGTTTTTCTCCGCAACCGTTTGTCGGATTGAGACGAAATTTTCACCATTGGTGCGACTACTGATGAGGAATGTTTTTTGACAATTAAGATGTCATAGGTCACGTGGTGTGGCAGCCACATTGGAAAAACGCAAAAAACTTTGGACCTCGGTATCTCTGAAATCACATCAGGGAAAAAATTGAAACTTAGCACATAGCAAGTGCTCCTCATGAGGAATGTGTGATTTTTTATGACATCATAGGTGCTTTCCTTCTGACGTCATAAGTGCATATGTGGAATGCCACATCCGATCAGTATGACAATGTTTGAGGGTAATCTCGGGATAAAATGGTCCACAAATTTTTTTTTGATGATGTCATCGGTGACATGATTCGGTACCTTTATGGTTTTCTTTTTCTTTTTTTAAACCTTCAAAAATATTCTCTGAAATGGCTGAACCAGTCATCACTGCCAGCATTTATAAAGTGGCAGTTCTAATTATGTCTCTTATTAATTACATCACACAACAATACACAAACGCCACACAAGATACACCACACAAAACTACACAAAGACCACACAACGCACCACACAAAACAAGTTCTAGCGAGGGTCTACAATCTTTGATTGCTCTTTTTCTTGTTGTTATCTGTGTAATTGTCATGTTAATTATGATGACTGGAATGATATATTTTAGTCTGTAATTCTTGCTTTCAAAACATTTTACCGGTCAAGACAGCATCAACCGATGTGTATTTAACCAACTAAATTCCGATGACTTTCTGATCGTGGTATAAATGTTGAGCGGTTGGAAAATTTGCGATTTTCACCATTTTATAATTATAGCTTTGCTGGAAATGAAGGATTAGATCCAGACAGAATTTTTTTTGTTGACAACATTGATGAATCACAGTATTATTCCATAAACAATTCTCAGATTGTTTTTGTAATGATACCTGTGACGCCAAGTTTTCTTTCGTACATTTCAATTCCAGGAATATTTTGAAAATTTTTGATGGCATTTTTGATTGTTTGAATTTGTTAAATCTTCAATTTGATGTCATAGGCTTTTCTGAAATGTAGCCGAAAGAAAACACGTGGCTTCCATATATGCCAGATTATTCATTCTTATGTAAAAATAGATGTGCAAAGAGTGGAGGTGGTATTGCTATGTACAGACAGTCCTTGGCTTACAGAAGGGTACCACTCCTGGGACCTTTACATAAGTCGATTTTTGCACAAGTCGAATTTCACCGAGTAAAATCTGAAACAAGAGAAAAAGATTAATTAAGGAAATGAACATTTACACGTACAGGAGGAACAAAACTGAGGAAAAACAAGAACACATTAAGGCAGATGAGGGAGGCCAAAGCTCTCCAGAAATTGAAGTGTGGAGAACCTCTGAAAGAGAAGAAGCGCATAGAAAGATTGAGATTCGAGCCTTTGCAGCTTGAGAGGATTACAGACTCTTTTTGGGGCTCAATCAATCATCATTATTATTTGCACGATCGTGAGTCTCATCTCTTCCTTCTCTCCTCTTGTCTTGTCTTTCCTTTTGCTTTGCTTTGCTCAGTCACGTTCCTTCTTTCATTCTCCTTCGCGCTTTTCTGATTCATTTCTGATCACACCATTCATCTTCATCATTCATTCTTTCCTGCAACTTCTGTCTCCGTCCATTTGCTCTCTTCCTTATTTATTTGCCTTCCGTCCTGGCATACCTTCAATTTCACATTCCCACATCCGATAGCTCCGTCGCTGGAGACGCATTAAATACATTCCGCAAGTGAGGTCACTGCTCCACAGGGAAACATCGGTGCCGCTGCAAGGAGCAGAAGGGGAGTGAGCGCAGAGGATCCCGGTTTCAGTTAGGACGTGGGAGCCAGAGTCAATAAGTGTAAGGTGTGCATGGGTCTGTCCTAACCCCCTGCACACGCAGCAAGTCGTGCCAAACTAGGCAATAAGTAAAGCAACATAAAGAATTGATGAATCTCTAATTTTTTTAATTTTAACAAGTGCTTGCGTAAAGTCGAGTTTACGTAAGTCGACCTTTCGTAACCTGAGGACTGTCTGTACATGCAAAACATATTTTCATACGTTGAAAGTGATGATTTAACATTGAATGAAAATTTATGTGAATTGTTATTTATTGAGATTTATCAAGACAATGGTAAAAACATTATTGCTGGTGTAATATAAAAAGCCTGGGACGTAAATTCAAAAAAATATATTTATGTCTTGGATACACAATTGGCTGTCACATTTAAAGAAAATAAAAATGTTTTCATAATGGAGGGCTTCAATATCGATTTTCTTAAACATAATATTACCAATTTAACTTAGTATTTTGTGAATACTTTATTTTCTTCTTTTTGTCCCCTTCATTGTCTCCCTGCATTCCAAGTACAACAGCCACCTCGATTGATTATATTACAATAAACCAATGTGATTTATCTACCACGAGTGGCTTATTGTATTGTGATGGCACTGAACATCTACCCGCATTTCCAAGAACATCTCAGCATAATAAAACTACACCTAGTGGAGAAAAAGATCATTTTTATCGAAGAATTGATTTGGAATGCATTACTCTTTTACAAAACAATTTGAGAAATGATAATTGGGATGATATTTTCTCTTATTAGGAGACACCAATGAAGCATATGGGTTATTTGAATCTAAATTGCATATCTTGTCTGACAAATCATTTCATTTTCGGAAAGTTATAAATATAAAGAGGAAGTTAAAATCCTGGACGACAGACGGGTTATGACAATCAATATAATAAAATATAGAAATAGACTTTATAAAGTATTTTTGCACAAGCCGAGATTTCACGAATCAAAAACTTTAGAAATAAACTCAATTCATTAATACCTAAAATAAAACTGAACTATTATGAAAATAAATTATTTCAATATAAATCAAATATAAAGTCAACCTGGTGTATAACAAATACTCTGACAAATAAGAAAAGAAAAGATGACTAAAATTAAAATGAATTGTAATGGGGTTATGACGAATAATCTACAAGAAATCGCTGATGAATTACATGTTTCTTTATCGGAATAGGTCCATCGTTAAATAACAGGATTACACCTAGCCAGGATAATTTTGACTTATCTTCATGCTCCTAACCGAAATTTGTCGTCTTTATACCCCACAACAGAGGTGGAAATTTGTGATATTATAAACTCTTTTAAAAACAACAAAGCCTCTGGCTTGGACGGATTTCACCCAAAGGTGAGAAAATCTGTGATGAAACAAATTGCAGAGCTAATATGCATTATTTGTTTTTTTTTGTCTTTGAACAAAGGGATATTCCCAGATAAATTAAAAATAGCAAGAGTGACACCAGTGTTTAAAACTGGGGGAAAATGGGAACATACAAATTATAGGCCAATTTCGGTACTTTCTGTATTTCCCAAACTGTAATGCAAAACTGTAATGCAAAATGCAAAATGCAAAAAATGCAAAAAAAGCAAGTGCAATTGTATATAATTTAAGGAAGAAAAAAAAAACTTCAGATTTAGACCAAATTAAGATCCATCCATCCATCCATCCATTGGGACCATACTCTGTGCAGAGTGTTGGTGCTGCCTAAGCAGTCTCCTTGGCTATTGGGCACAATCCTGGACGGGTCACCACTCCGACACAGGATACCAGCAAGCTGGCACTCATTTTGCTGACCTCCCAAGGATGACAGGCAGAGTCAACCCCATCTGGTATTAATTCAACAGCCGAGTGGGATTTGAACTCAGGATGCTAACATCCCAAGCCCACCACCCTAACTATTAAGCCAACACCAGGCATAAGTTAAGATCCTGGTGAATAATGAAAGAATAGTTGAATGGGCTATATTTCTCGGTGTTTATATTGACAGTCAATTATCATGTACATTCCGTATTTGTGAACTTTAAAAGGTTTCCATAGTTTTTGGTATTATTTCAAGAGTGAAGTGTTTTCTTCCCCCAAAATACACTCCGACTGTTATACTGTTCCCTTGTACTTCCTTATTTATCAAATTTGACTCTTGTACAGGGTAATACATTTCAGTCGAATCTTGATCAATTATTTGTTTTACAGGAAACAAAAAACTTATTCAAATCATATGTGGGATGCCACCTGGATCTCAAACCATTAATTATTTTATCACCGAAAATTACTAAGATTGTTTGATCTCACACTTCCATAAACAAGGTACTGCATTTTAGGAATACATAAATGTGTGAATAGACAGCTCCCTTCTCATTTATGTAACCTGTTGATTTTACTTTTGATATTCACTGGTTATACTACCAGAACATTGCCATGCCATCTCTATAAGCACAGAACTGTGTCCTTTCAGCATCATACTCGTTATTCTGGCCCTAAACTTTGGAATGATCTGACAGGCAGATTGAAACCATCGGCACTTATCGCTCGCAGTACTGTGCAGCAAGGGCTGTATGGGACACAATTCTAATGCATTCACCACTCTCAGTTTGGAATCACACATTATCTGATATATGTAGATAAGCAATGTGAGGAACTAACAGCGACCATGCTTACTTGTTGAAAATATTAACACAAAAGTTTTAGAATGTTTGATTTTGTGTTATGATTCATAACTATATAATTGCTTTGATTGATTTAAATTGTTTCTTTTTCCTAAGGTTCCTTGTTTTACAAACCAAAATTGTGGACAGTCCTCAACTTACATATGGGTTCCATTCCTGGAACCTTTATGCAAGTCGAATTTCAGTGAGTAAAATCTGAGAAAAAAGAAAAAGGATTAGACAACTAATTGAACATTTACAGAACTAACATAGTGGGGGGAAAAAAGGAAGGCCGAAAGGCAGAGGAGGGAGGCTGAAGGATGGGTCTACTCTCCAAAAATTGAAGCATGTAGAGTAGGCTGCGGGCCAGTGGGACCCACCTTGCACCCACCCTCCCTGGGACAATTTTTCACTGATACCAGAGTGTTCATATATATATATATATATAAATATATATATATATATATATATATATATATATATATATATATATATATATATATATATATATATATATATATATATATACATATATATATATATATATCCCAAGTATCAGAAAAAAACATGCTCCCAGAAAAATAACTCATTTGCACTATGCTTTATAGGCCGAGGGCCAGTGGGACCGACCTTGCATCCCCCCCCCCCCCGTGACAATTTTTCACTGATACCACAGTGTTCATATATATCCCAAGTATCAGAAAAAAGCTGTTCCCAGAAAAACAACTCATTTTCACAATGCTTTATGAAGCTGTTTCCATGGCAACCAATCCAAAATAGACGAATCTCACAAAGATCGGCAAAATGTCAATATCTCTGTCATGTAAACATAAAATCACAAAATTGGTGTCAAATTAAAGCTTATACATTTACGTATTAAAATATATTTTGTTTATGCTAATTAGCTCATTTGCAAATTAATTACATTTGACTTAAAGACAATAATTCCCACAAAAATGCAAGAATTTCCATTTTCTTTTCTTGTAATTATCACACATGTCAGTTTTTTGTCAAAAAAAAACATTACTTAGGTGTTGCCAGATACAAGCCAGGTTGGCAAAAATATATTAAAATTTTTGAATTTTTTTTACAGTCGGCTCATTAGCATAAAATACAAAGCACAATGAATCGTTCGAAAATCATGCGAAATCAGATTAATCAATATAATTAATTACCTGGGCCTGATATAATACATAGCTGTGACTTATGTCTGTTGGTGTTTAAGGGAAATATAACTATTTTCTGTTTGAGTAAAAGTAGTGGAAATAATTTTCAATGCATTAATATGTTAATTAGGATCCGCCATTATGGAAATTCTCATTTTCGTAAATATCTCAACTTCTGGTACATGGAAATTTGTAAATGAGGAATCTACACATATGTTTGGAGGGTCAAGGAATAAGGTGACATGTTTCCTTTGTCGTCAGAGATGTAGAATAATGTTTGGATAGCTTAATTACATGCAAAAATGGAAACAGCTTAATAAAGCATAGTGCAAATGAATGAGTTATTTTTCTGGGAACATCTTTTTTCTGATACTTGGGATATATATTATATGAACACTGTGGTATCAGTGAAAAATTGTCGCGGGGGGGGGGGGTGCAAGGTCGGTCCCACTGGCCCCCGGCCTAGAGCCTCTGAAGGAGAATGGCATACAAAGATTGAGAGATTTGAAGTTTTGAAGCTGGAGAGGATTACGGACTCTGTTCAGGGCTCGATTGATTATTATTATTATTATTATTATTATTATTATTATTATTATTATTATTCACATGAACACGAATCTCATCTCGTCCCTCTCTCTGTCAATCCTTTTGCTTCACTTTGCTCATGTTCCTTCTTTCGCTCTCCTTCGTGCTTTGCTGATTCATTTCTCATCACACCATTCATCTTCATCATTGATTCTTTCCTGCAACTACCGTCTCCATTCTTTTCACTCTCTTCCTTAGTTATTTGCCTTACACCAATGCACACCTTTAATTTCACGTTCCCACATCTGATAGCTCCATTGCTGGAGAAGCATTAAATACATGCCGTGAGTGATGTCACTACTCCACGGGGAAACACCGATGATGTGACTGTGTAAGGAGCAGGAGGGGAGTGAGTGTGAAGGGTCCCAGTTTCAGTCAGGATGTTGGAGCCAGAGTCAACAAGTGTAAGGTGTGCATGGGGTCCGTCCAGACCCCCTGCACATGCGACAACAAGTAATATCCAAACTGGCCATACTTAAAGCAACATAAAAAATTGAATCTCAAATTTTTTGTTTGAATGGGTGCTTACGTAAAGTCACGTTTCCAAAAATCGACCTGAACTTAACTCGAAGACTGCAGTATTCCCATTTACTTTGTACCTTGTTTATCCTTTACGCAATTTGATTGTGTTGTGTTTAATTTTGTTTTTGTTACGGCGTCCTCAACACAAGCAAATTGCTTCTCGAGATTGAAGCCACCTTCTGTTAATGTTTTGTATGTGAAGAAGGAAATAAATGTTGACTGAATTTAAATGAATTCAAAATTGAATTTAATCTGTTGTTGGTGTAGCATTGGCATGATGGGCCTAATGGCCTGCTCCTGCATAAAATTCCCTTGTGATGATCATTAGATAG
This sequence comes from Eptatretus burgeri, assembly GCF_056783735.1. Taxonomy (NCBI): domain Eukaryota; kingdom Metazoa; phylum Chordata; class Myxini; order Myxiniformes; family Myxinidae; genus Eptatretus; species Eptatretus burgeri. The sequence goes on along the minus strand of NC_140967.1, from coordinate 111,752,679 downwards.
GGTGTTAACAGAATTTATTTATACTGATGACATGTTATTTTCTTCTTTCATTCATTTAATTTTCATTGACATGGTTTCTTGCAAATTATTGACTTTTCACAAACACAACTTAATTTCATCCCCCCCAAAAAGGTAGCATATACCTCACCTCTGAACACACAGTAGTCAAAATGATCACCGAACAGCAAAATTTTCAAAAACATGAGTTCTAAACTACAGATAAGGTACAACTCATGTCAGTTCAGTGCTGCGCATATGCACACACGTACACACAAAGTAAAGCATGCATTCAATGCAAAGTAAATTAAACAAGTAATACGGAACACGTTTGTGGGAAACTGTGAGTCTAGGTTTCATGAGATTCATCATTGACATGTTGCAACAGGTTACAAGGCAATTACAATACACATGGAATGTCTTTGATGAGAAAAGGCGATTTGGTCCAAAGGAGTAATGCTTCTTTTCAACTCCACTGGCATGATGTTTCTGGACTCACTTTGCCTTTGACAAGAAGCTACAAATATTAAAGAGCATCAGTTGGAGTATAACACCATGGCATGCAGTGAAAGCTTAAAGAGAAATGCATCAGTTATTAATGGTTGTTTTTTATGCAAGTAATGCATTCTCTTAAGGACATGAAAGAAAAAAAAAGCTGACAAGTCAAAACATGGACATGACCGCGGTTTATCAAAAAAAAATTAACCATACCATGACAGACTCAGAGATGCGAAACATGCACAAGAGCTCGCACTGCAGTTGAGGAATTCCTGACAATAAGCCTCATTAAAGTATCAAAGACTGAAAGAATAAATGGTCTTCACGTTTTAGGGCAGAAGTTGAAGTACACAACAAATTCGGTAATAATCAGGCTTTGTGTATACTAATTCGGTGTATAAGGAAAGTGAAACGCTCTGTATATATTGAATTATTTTGCAGACATTGCAACAAGCACAACATTAACGCATGCTCCAAAGGATGCAAGGCTTGGCGCCATGTACTTTTAAGCCTGTGCTCAGAAAGGTATGTTCACATAAGTCTCATGGTTTTTTTTCTACATAAAACATTCTGTTAACATCTGCAAAAAAGAAGTTTACACTTGGAAAGGATAAAATATCAGCTAAGGGAACACAAGTCACAGCAGCCTTTGAGTTAAAGTAAAACATTATTTCTCCCAAACCTCAGGAAAAATCCATTAAAAGATTATTACTTTTTAATGGCTTAGGTAACTGCCATTTATTAACAGACAAAGGCTGATTAATTGCTGCTGTATTGTTTGTGTTGGCTTCAAAACACCTATATATATATATATATATATATATATATATATATATATATATATATATATATATATATATATATATATATATATATATATATATATATATATATATATATATATATATATATATATGCTTGAAAGCTCATCACAGTAAAATGCAGAATATTAGCAAAACAAGGTATGTTTTTAAAAAAACAAAAAAACATGTCCAACAAGAAAGAGCAATTCGGGATTGCATAACCTCAGCAGGATTTGTTTTGTGTGGTGTATTTTGCGTGGCATATAAATGGAAGGATGCACAAAGTAAAAGGTCTAAATGGTTTCGTTGCAATTGTGTATAGGTGAAAGGTTTGAAAAGTTGCAAAAGTCAAATGGTGTAAAGGTCGAAAGGTCGAATGATATGAAAAGATCTAAATGGTCTAAAGTGTCTAAAGGGTCTTAATATGTTCAAGGGGTCTAAATGGTGTAATTTAAGGTCTAATGGGTCAGAATTGTGTTCAGGGGACTAAAGGGTCTTCAAACGTTTAAAAAGGGTCAAAAGATCAAAGGGGTCTCCAGGGTATTAAAAGGTCTGAAAAGTGTGAAGGTCTAAATGGCAGAAATGATTCTCAGGGTCTCCAGGGTTCCAAAGGGTCCAAGAGGATCTAAAAGATCAAAGAGGGTCTGAGTATTATAAAAGGTTTATCAGGGTCTACAGGGTTTCAAATAGCCTTAGGGGTCTCGAGGGTCTTAAAGGGTGTTAGTGGTCAAAAGGGTCTTCAAGGGTGTTCAGGTTTCAGAGAGTCTTAAGGGTCTTAAAGAAACTTAGGGGTCTAAAGCGGCATAAACAGTTTTAGAGTTCTAAAGGGTCTTAAATTGTATTAGGGTTATAAAAGCTGAAAAAGGTTTTAGGGGTCTTAAAGGATCTTTGTGGTCTAAATCGGAATCAGGGTTGTAAAGGTTTCAAAGGATCTTAGGGGCCTTAGGGTTCTAAAGGGTGTCATAAAATCAATACATATACTCATGCTCTGTGTGGAAAAACAAACAGACAAACGGACCCAAATGCAATACCCTCTTCACCTTGCGAGTGGAACAAGACATGGTCCACACGTGAAAATGCAACCCCCTGATAAGTTTTTGGTATTACGGCCAATGTGTACCAATTATCCCAAGGAGTAAAACTCATGCCAGGGAAGGAGGAATAGTACAGTCAAAATGTCGGATGACCTCCCACAAATTTCAACAAAAGCAAACTCAACAGATTTTGATTCCTGGATATGTCCTCAGTGACAGAAAAAAGTCCTAAGGGATCCTCCGGGGGGGGGGGGGGGGGGAAATTGCTGAAATCATGGAAATCCAATATGGCCGCCACCCGGCTTCGGGGAAAATAAGAAAATTGTAAAGAATGATATTTTAAAATGTAAATATATGTTTTCTGCATTCTAATTGTTTCTAGTTATGGTCAGTATATTGATATACAAGAATAATTATAAAAAAGTGAAATGTATTGAGGGTAAAATAAAAAATTATAGCTTTTTTGTCCAAAAATGTCAATTTTTTGTCCCGAAAAAATATATATTTACCTGATACTGATTTTGGCTCCTGGACCAAAAAAAAAAAGAAATGTTGAAGACACAAGATGAAATCAAGTCTATGGCAATACAATATAATTATGTAAATCATTGAAACATGACAAAATTCACAATTCCACTCGGGGCAATCACATCTGCCTGACGAAGGTTTCGAAATGAAAATGAAAATTCGCATTAAACTCAGAAACTACATCCATTATAAACTTACTATTCATGTTGAGAAAAATCAAGCGTATTAAAGTTAGAACTTGACAATGTCGTCATCATCCTCTTCATTGTCACATGGAGTGTTTGTGCAGCCAGAGCCCCTGCAGTTTCCACAAGATGGAGTGTACTCAATGTTGTGCTTCTTGCATGTGCATCTCATGGTGCTACATTCAGCCTGGCAGTTGCACCTAATGACACGTAACATCTTTTCAGGAGCTGGAGCTATTGATGTCTGAAGTGGCACAAAACCCTCGTCACACTTCTGCCAACCCCAGTCTGTAGGAAGAAGTTCATCTGCACATCCCTTCCATTCTCGGACTTGCAGATACACGCGCAGGCTGTGATACTTTGCTGCTTCTGATGTTGGTGGTAACGTCTGTGGTTGCACGTGAGAGGAGCTCCAAGCCACCTTGTCCCAGTACCGCTGATACCGGAGGGTGTCCAGGGTGTCAGTTGACTTTCCGTTGTAGATTATCATCAATGTTTTTTCTCCTGCATCTGCCACATCACATACGGAAGCTGGATATGTATCAAAAACCTTGGCCTGCTCAAGGAATGTGTTGTTTGCTTTGAACTTTTTGAGGGAAGCTCCCTTTCCAATCCCATGAAGACGAGATGTCGTGTCGCACCCAAGAACTGCATGTAGAAACAGTGTGTGCTTGCATATGTCTGTACCAATCATTTTCTTTGTAGCCTTGATGTTCCAGATGTGAGGCTTCTACGTGTTCTTCTTTGGCTCGGGACAAAAGAAGAGGTCATGGGATTCTAAGCTTGCATGGTAGCATAGGAGGACGAGGAGGTCTGTGTCATCACCAACTAACACAGTGTTGATGAGAGTAGCGGACTGCACGGCCTTCAGTACAATCAGGAGATCAGCATCCCCTGAGGCATGGTGTGTCTCACAGTTCTTCTTCTGAAGCTCTTCACTCAACATAAAAATGAATCGCTGTTTATTCTGCCTATTGGCAAGAAACTGTTCCTTCTTCATTGTGAGACGCATGTCAGCTGTAAATATCACAGTTGTGCCAGCACTCCCTTTAGACCGTCTCTGGTGTGTCATGTCCTTTATGTTGGTACTCTCATAACCATCATACACGACTATGACATCTCCGTACTTCTTCGTTACATAATCAGTGTACTGGTGGCATATGTCTCTGTATGTCGATCCACGAGACAATGGAATGCGTTGAACAAGTGCCCCGCCATCCAAAACATACTGGTGCCCATCATTGGGGATATCGGCTGGGACATCGGATCCAAGAAGATCCCAGATGGCATCAGCAAAGACTGGCTTGTGTGCTTCTTGGAGCTGAAGAGAGGAATCAAAGAGGGCTGGTGGATAGCTGCAGAGTTCTTATTTGAAGACTGACTCCAGTTCTTCTGCTGTCTGTGCAACAGTGATCAGTCTCTGGAAGAGGAGTTGTGGGTCAACCTGGACTTGCTCTCCATCAATCTTGACAGATGACTTCATGCCGAGGGTGACAACTTGGTCTTTCCTCTTAAATGTGTACTCGGCAGGTGTTTTCCCATCCATAGATTTCAATATTTTGGCTCCTACAGCATTTGCTGTGTCGAAGTTGACGGTGGGGTGTGCATGAACTCCAGTGGCAATGTTCCTCAGACGTGGATCACTACTAAACGGATTCCATTCCTGTAAATACTGAAGAGCTGATAGTGTGTCCTGCCAGTCACGAGATTGTCTTGCCTTGGTCATGTCCTCCTTCTGCTCTCCAGTGTTGTAGTTCACACCTGTGAGCTCCTGCATTGCCTGGTTTATTTCTGCACAGGCAGGCATTGATAGTTGCCATACCAGCCATTGTTGCTCTGTCATTCCTCGCCCTCATGTGAGCCCCCCGCTGGTCTTCAAACTTATCATCAGAACTTATTCGATGATCAGGTCAGATGAAAGACCTGCCCACAAGTGATCACTTCGTCGAACCACATGGAACCCCTCATCAAAACGTTGTTGGACATTGGGTGTTGAGTTTTGAGGTTGGACATCTGCTACAGATACACCCTCGCAGATTTGGCAATCAGGTTGTGTCCCGAGGCTGCCAGGTAAGGCAGCATTTCCTGGATGGCCTGTAGATGTAGTGCCCAGTTCCCAGTGCGCTCTGCCCAGATGTATTTGCACAGAATGTCTAGCATGTCCATATACTAAACCCAGAGCGCTGAAGTTCTAGAAGATCTCTTTGCAGACTCGGCATACTTCTGAAGGTGGTCTTTGATTCGTTTCAAGACATCAGACTTGCATACTTCTTCCACAGACTGGGGTTGGCAGAAGTGTGACGAGGGTTTTGTGCCACTTCAGACATCAATAGCTCCAGCTCCTGAAAAGATGTTACGTGTCATTAGGTGCAACTGCCAGGCTGAATGTAGCACCATGAGATGCACATGCAAGAACACAACATTGAGTGCACTCCAGCTTGTGGAAACTGCAGGTGCTCTGGCTGCACAAACACTCCATGTGACAATGATGAGGATGATGACGACATTGTCGAGTTCTAACTTTATACGCTTGATTTTTCTCAACATGTATAGTAAGTTTATAATGGATGTAGTTTCTGAGTTTAATGCTAATTTTCATTTCAAAGTCTTCGTCAGGCAGATGTGATTGCCCCGAGTGGAATTGTGAATTTTGTCATGTTTCAATGATTTACATAATTATATTGTATTGCCATAGACTTGATTTCATCTTGTGTCTTCAACATTTATTTTTTTTTGTCCAGGAGCCAAAATCAGTATCAGGTAAATTTTTTTTTGCGGGACAAAAAATTGACATTTTTGGACAAAAAAGCTGTAATTTTTATTTTACCCTCAATACATTTCACTTTTTTATAATTATTCTTGTATATCAATATAGTGACCATAACTAGAAACAATTAGAATGCAGAAAAACATATATTTACATAATAAAATATCAATCTTTACAATTTTCTCATTTTTCCCGAAGCCGGGTGGCGGCTATATTTGATTTCCATGATTTCAGGACTTTCCCCCTGGAGGATCCCTTAAGACTTTTTTTCTGTCACTGAGGACATATCCAGGAATCAAAATCTGTTGAGTTTGCTTTTGTTGCAATTTGTGTTTGGTTGACCAAATATTTCTGCTAAAATGCCTGTACTAGAATAGCAATGAAGGATGTGAAGTGTCAGAATGGAGAAACATAATCGTAAGTAAAAACAAATGCATATGGCGCAAATAACAGCAGAGAGAGAGACAGAGAGAGACAGAGAGAGAGACAGAGAGAGAGACAGAGAGAGAGACAGAGAGAGAGACAGAGAGAGAGACAGAGAGCAGTGTTTGGCGACAAGCTTACCGAGTGAGGTGAAGGGCTGTACAGTCAGGAGGCAGGCAGCAGGGGAGCAGGACAGAGGGAAGGCAAAGGAAAAAGTACCAAGAAATGACAATCTGAAAGCCTGGAAAGATTCAGCAGCAAAGCCATCTTGCAGGGAATGCTAAACGTTTGTCAAAGGCTGTTGCAGCCAATGGCATAACCTGGATGTGGAAACTTTAGAAGGCCTGTAACCTGTTTATAGCACCGTTGACAGAGTTGGTAAAGGTTTATCAACATAAGCTGTAAGCTTTTCATGCGGAAAAAGAAATTGAATGATTGTACCGTTTAAAATGTGAGCGTAATGTTTATGATAATAGTCTGAATTTGTATGGTAAATCTCTGCAGTTATGGATGGAGTGAAAGGCACCCAGATATTTGGACAGACCCAGATTTCATCTATTGAAAGTACCATATTCACACAGAATATCAAACGTCAACAGTCTCATGCCATTCAAATGAAACCACATACTGTACCACCACAACGATTTTTCTGCTGCCAAATGCCGTCGTCATTAAACTTTGTTTTATATACAGTCTATCGGCATTGACAGGTACAGCAATGGATGGAATCAACAGGAAGTTGTTTGAAGTTTGACAACCACCATGGAGAACAAAGTCTTATCTTCAGGATTGGTGCGTTGGCTCCCCACAAAATCAACAAGTGCTTTTCATTCACTTACACCTCCTGTCTCTTCCAACTTTCCAACATTCTCCTTCTCCTCTTCTCCCCATCATCCTTTACTTCATTTGATCTACCTCACCTCTCATCCTTTCTCTTCGCTCTCCACTCTCCTTTTCATCTTCTGTTCACTCTTACATTTTTCCACTTATTTCTCTTCTTCTCATTTTTCCTTTTTTATTACTCTTATTTTTCGTACTTTTTAAAAGTTGTTTTAGTTTATGTATTTAACGTCTTTCTTTCATTTCCTGCTTTTTCCCCCTAATATCACCCCTTTTCTCCCAATCCCCTTGACTTTTCACCCTTGAACCCCGACCCTCCATCTTGTGAGGTATCAAGTGAATCATTCCCAACTCCACTGGCCGACCTCTGACCTCACTCTAACAAATACACCTCCAACACTCCCACCATATATCAACCCTCGACCCTATACCGTTCCCATATTTTGCTAGAGAAAGTGTTAACACTCAAAAAAAAAATTGTTTTTTACAACTCAAGTTATTTACCCTTTCTGCTGATACTCTCCCTCAAAAGGTTAGGGATTAAAAATATCTCTATTTGTGCACGGACAGCAAGAGAACACGGCAAAGCAAAATCTAAACTCACACAGATTTTTAAAATATCTGTATTAAATTTACTAAACTACTCTTCAAAGTCCTTCAGTAGCACTTTCTATTAATCATGAGCTCCCCTTCCCCCCACCCCCCACCCACTTATGCATAACCCCCAACATTGCACACCCACCCCACCCCACCCCAAAGATGTTAGTGCACAACCTAGGCTTCATCCACACCCCCTTTCTGAAAAGCCACAGTGAAGAACCTTCAAGAATAAAAATAAAATCAAGAAAATACAATTTGACACGAACGTGCTGATGGATACACCTCCGCCCACATTAGATCTCAAAGAGAAAGAGAGACAGAGAGACAGAGAGACAGAGAGACAGAGAGACAGAGAGACAGAGAGACAGAGAGACAGAGAGACAGAGAGACAGAGAGACAGAGAGACAGAGAGACAGAGAGACAGAGAGACAGAGAGACAGAGAGACAGAGAGACAGAGAGACAGAGACAGAGAGAGAGAGAGACAGAGACAGAAAGAGAGAGAGAGAGAGAGAGAGAGAGAGAGAGAGAGAGAGAGAGAGAGAGACAGAGACAGAAAGAGAGACAGAGAGAGAGAGACAGAGAGACAGAGACAGAGACAGAGAGACGAGAAACAACATCAGATGCTTCCAAATCGGGTTATGATCTACAAAATCGTTTTTTAAAAGTGAGACATGACCATTGACCTGTTTAACCCAAAATGGAACAACTTAATCTTCATAATCGCAGACCATACTTGTGACAAGTTTGGTTGAAATCCCTTGTGTGTAATCAAATACAACACTGGAGTATCAGGAGTAGGCTCCATCGGTTTCGAGTTTTTTTCCGATATTGTTATACCGGTGGGCTCATAATTATATAATCGGTATTAAAAAAAATTAAATAAATAAATAATTCCTTCTTTTTTTGAATCAGGTTCCAAAAATACATAATGGTCCATTACATATTCACAGATGATGTACACATCATTGACGCATGGTAATTTTTCAAAGTATTCCCACACGGAGCGTAACCCCACCTTCCTCCCTCACCCCCCCTACCCCCCCAATGATGAGAACAGTTATTTTCCTTCCAACTTCAACTTGGATTAAAAATGTTTTTGTTTTAAAGCAAGATCAGTATTTGAAATCGGCACAGGCCGGTATCCATCGCGATCGTGGTTCGCTACGTCGGTATAACTATCGCGGATCGCTAAACCGGTTCATTCCGATATGAATATTGCGGATCGCTAAATCAGTTCATACCGGTATGAATATCGCGGATCACTGTACCGGTTCATACCGGTATGAATATCGTGGATCACTAAACCGGTTCATTCCGATATGAATATTGCGGATCGCTAAACCAGTTCATACTGGTATGAATATCGTGGATCGTCCTGTCGGTAATTGGCACAGGCTTTCTAAAGCACACCCGATTCATATAAAATAACCAATTGGCAATTGCTTTAAAAACAGCCATGAGGGCAAAGAAAAACGAGATTGTTTGCATGGAGCTCGAATGTTGATGGTTAAAAGTTAAAACCTACTGTACTTACTTCATGGTACGTGTAAACGTCATACGTTTCTCTGTTCTGGAGGCAGCCGATACACCAAATGCATCAAGGCTTTTGAAATCATGGACGGTATTTCAAGGAATGTCAACACCTTTCTTCAATTTGTTGGCGATATACCGGTTTTTAATTTTCCACATTAATTTTTTTTTGGTATTCCAGAACATTCAGAATTACAATACGGGTATATGGATATAAAAATAATTATACTGGTATAACCGGTATCTCGATATATCGCCGCACCCTTATCAGGAGGAATCCAAATAGACAAAGATGATGAAGCAAAAAGACTAACCCTAACCCTAACCATAACCTGGAAAGGATTTGGGTTTCAACTGCTACACCTCTACCTTCAAACCAATCCAGCTGCAGCTGAAGCCTGTATCTCACTGGGCTACGACAGCTCATGACAAAATGCGAACGGGATTCTCCAAAATGTCTGGAAACGTTCGCGGTGGTTCTCAATTTCCTCGCGTGAGTCGCAGGACGTTGCTCTGAGGTCGCTGGAATTTTGAACATGTTCAAAAAACTCGTGCGACAAATTTTATCTCAAAATAGTCACATAGAGTCGTCGCGGTTGTCTCGAACCCTTCTCAATTTAGTTTCCATGAGTCAGAAGGTGCGACAAATGTGACATGCAATGTAATGTAGATAGATTCGCAATAGTTCAATCCAGATATGACGAAAAAAAACAAACAAAAACCAAAAAAACCTCACAGTCCATATTGTAAAACCAGCATTGTCTGTCCTCTTTCTCTCCTGTTCTGAGTAATGGCCTTCAATGCAAACTTTTCACTTTACCATCATTCCTTTCACCTTCCCACCATTCATAAATCACGTCACACATATTTTTACATAAATTAGGTCACACACAAAATATGGTCACACCCACAAGCCCCTATCAAGGCAGATGAACAATTGGGTCACACACAATGTTTGTGGGTGCAAAGTTGACAAGTAACAGAACACTTTGAACAATCAGGCTTGGTCAGCATTCTCCTGTAATCCCACCATCCTGTTCTGCCAGGGCACAGCTCCCACACCATTGAAGTACTCAGTCAGGTACTCTCTTACACGTTTCCCAACTGACAATATGATTGCTGGAAGGGAGAGGCCATATATATATATATATATATATATATATATATATATATATATATATATATATATATATATATATATATATATATATATATATATATATATATATATATATATATATATATATATATATATATATATATATATATATATATATATATATATATATGGTCCCGATTTCTCAATTGTCATGCACAGTTGTCGTGCGACTGTTGCACGACATTTGCACGATGGTCGCACGACGGTCGCGCGACAGTTGCATGTGCCAAAAAAATCTCAGTTGTGTCACCTGAACGTCGCGCGAATGTCGTGCGACATGTATGCGAACTCCAGGCAGTTCATCCCAAATTTCGCCGGGAGTTTGTAGGACATTCATGCGATATTCGTGAGACATACGCAAATGTGTTTTAATATAAATTCAGTGTGATTCCAAGTGAAAATTATCGCTGTTTTATCGCAACTTGGTGTCTCCAACTAGTCGCGAGCTGTCGCAGCCCAGTGAGATACAGGCTTAAGTGAGCCTCATGAAAGCTATTTTCAAGATTCACCCTCCATCGACAAAGAAAAAGAAAGAGATGGAGTACAAAAATAAACCATGCACACCACCATAAAGCAAGCGTACGCAACGCGCGTGCGCACGCACGCACGCACGCACGCACGCACGCACGCACGCACGCACGCACACACACACACACACACACACACACACACACACACACACGACTACTCACTTAACACAGCAATCTACCAGCACACAAATCAATACACAGGCCCTATATTTGTAATGAATTTCCCTAATGAAGTTAACAAAGAGTTTCAATTAAAGGTCACATGACCATAGACCTTTGACCTTTTGAACCCAAAATTGAATCAGTTCATCTCTGCAAAGTGCAGACGTGTACCAAGTTTGGTCAAAATGCCTTCAGTGCCTCACAAGTTACCATGGTGACGAAAATATGCTCCACAAACACGCATGCCAGGGCAACCCCCAAAAACAGCCTTCGGCTACAGAAGTATAAAATATGATTGTGTGTTCCAACTTTGTACTGTGATAAGAAAAATAGAAATTGAGATGTAAAACCATTAACCCTCCCCAAGCTCACCTGTTTCCAAGTTTCCTATTTTACCTGCTGTTTCTGTGATTGAGAGTTTACAGCCCCACTCATAGTGTTCACAGCCTTTCCCTCATTCCACATTTCTCCATGTCTCCCTCGATTTTGTCCCTTAACCCTGCTGTTGGTGTACACTCCCCCCCCACCCCCACCTCCTCCCACCTCCTATCCTCTCTCTCTTTCAACTGTTCTTTTCGTTCTGTTACATCATAATCGGTAATGTGTTCTTGCTTCTCCATCATGAGCCTCAACAGCATCTCCGAACTATCCTCCACCCCTCCCCGCTCCCCCCAAAAAAGCAGACACCACCAAGCAGATTCCATTCTCAGTTCAACAGTGAAAATATATATTTTAAAAATTAAATTACAAAGGTCTATTTGATGGCATATTCACCAACAGTAAAAACAAGGGGACATGTGGAAAGTATAACTCAGGGAAACCCATTGAACTACCACCGAGGGTGAAGCAAGAAAGCGTTTGTTTGAAATGGCTCGTTATTTCACAGAGTTAAATGGCACACACAGCTGCACCACTACAGTGCCTAACTTGTTTTACTTTTTCGCATGCATACTGAATGGTTTCAGGCAGTAAATTTCAAACAATAATCCGACTCCACCTTATGGATAAAGAAACCTGACCATCTTAGCTCACAGCACGAACATGAAGTCAGACAGGTACGCTCTGTGTGGTGTTTGTCCGCAGGGGCAACTGTGATCAGAGAAGGCCGCAAGCCAAAGGTGGAATGAACAAGCGTGCACAGACACACAAACAGCTCGGGGTGGGGCCACACCATTCTGAAACAACCCAAATGCTGCGAGCGATGAAGCAAAGGAATTAACTGAGTGTAAAGAATCGAACAACAATCATGAATGAATATATCGTTCCAACAACTTGATGTGGAAAGGACAAATAACACAAAAAACGAGGAACAATGGTCGAGAGAAGAACAGAATGGGGAAGAATGTGTATGAGGGATCGTGGATGCGAATAGGTGAGTGCATGAGGGAGTGATGGGTAGTGCACTTGAAAAACTGGAGTGAGGAGGACGAGACAATTTACACAGAGAAACAGTTCCACAATCAGGAAAGTAAGGGGACAAATGAATGGAGGTGACGAAACAGCATGCACTTTGGGAGAGAGAGTAGTTGAGGGTTTCTTGAGGAACACATGTGCACAGGGTAGCTTGGGGAGGGCACAGGTAAGGGAAGGCAGGAGAAGCACGGCCAGATGTAAGCTTGCATAAAATAGGGAGCCCACCAACTTGCCATCGGTGGTAGAGTGATAGTCCTTGGGAACCCACATCATGTCTTGAGAGTCTGATGGTGCGGATGGTCTTGTTTTCAACAGTCTCAAGAGGAAAAAGGTGGGAAGTTGGACCAACAGCCCAGAGTGGGAAGCCATACTCTATGAAGCTCCATATGAAAGTGTTGTGCACCGCAATGAGCTGAGTGAGCACAGGAATGGCTTAACCTTATGAAGAATACTCAATGGTGAGTAGCCATTAAAGCTTGCTTGGTGATACGATTCTCCCATGAAACGTTACGGCAGATAGCGAGGCGAAGGTGCTCCAGGGACTGTATCTCTCCCAGTGGCTGCCAAAAGAAGTGGATCGGAGAGATTGATTGTCGATCCTTGTGAAGAGAGTGTGACAGCGCGTCACATGAAGCCATTGAACACCGGAATCCAAGTGGATGACCAGCGGCTTATCTTGTCTGGGCCTGACAAAAGGGATTCAACAATGGCTGGCCTTTCACATAAGTGATATATCATTCAACAGAGGGTGGAGTCATTGGAGAAATGGTAACGTTGGTTTAAAGAGAATCAGATTGAGAGCAATGGAAGACAACTTGGAAATCAAAACAGGATGCGAAACAGCATCAAAGGATCGATACAGAGAGATGGCATGAAATGCTTACGTGGCGTTCTCAGTGCATCCATTCACAGCTGTGTCAGAAGAAGCAACATATCCAATGAAGAATGGCCAGAGTGAAGCCAAATGAGTTGTCAGAGATTAGCGAGAAGAGATAGTGCCCGAGGTTGGCTGCAATGACGGGCTCTGTTATTTTCCTGATGATGGGAGAGAAGGCTGATAGGTCTGGAGTTGAGGAGACAGTTTTGAAATCTTTCTTATGGATAGGAGTGATGTTTGAAACATTCCAAATTGGAGGAAGTTATGCATCCAAGAAGAACCTGTTAAAGATGGAGGAGAGAGGGCATGACATGACAGCATAGTTCCTGATGATTGATGCACTTATGCTATCAGGATCATTTGCAGCAGAGTTGTTGAGCTTGGTAAGAAACTTCTCCATGATGGCGGGGGAGAAGGCCACATGCTGTATGGAACATTCTGTAAAGAGGAAAAGGATTGGTAAAAGAAGGAACAGATTTGGGACTTTGACTTTTGATATGAAGCAGAATTCCAGAACTCTTCTTTTTCTTGAGCAGTGTATCAGCATGACCTCATCTGTTAAGAGGGAAGGAATGGATGGGTAATGTGTAACTGACCCCATCTGTTAAGAGAGAAGGAATGGATGGGTAATATGTACCTGACAGATCTATTAAGAGGGAAGGAATGGATGGGTAATGAGTGCCTGACAGATCTGTTAACAGAAGGAATGTATGTGTAATGTGTACCTGACAGGTAATGTGATAAGCTTGCACGTGGCTTTGGATGAAGGTTAAAGTGTGGTCGTCCTATCTGCAAGTCATTGGGGCTGGCAGGATAGCCAAGATGTATGCACATACACTTTCAAACCGTCTCGCCTGGGTTTGAATCCCGACCAAGCTATAAACTGTCGTCCAGGTGTCTCACAAGTAGGGCAAGGCGTCAGTGTGTGTGTGTGTGTGTGTGTGTGTGTGTGTGTGTGTGTGTGTGTGTGTGTGTGTGTGTGTGTGTGTGTGTGTGTGTGTGTGTGTGTGTGTGTGTGTGTGTGTGTATATGTGCTGTCCCTTGGATAGACATTAAACTGGGCATCCCGTTTGTCAGCGCGAGGTGGTGGACCATAAATATCCCACGGTATCCTTCGCAAAGAGTAGGTGAGCTATTGCCAGCACCCTGGCCAAATTCCAAATTCCATCTCTAATGTTGGTTTTTTAACATTGGTTTTTAAGAGAATCATATTGAGAGTAATGGGGGGCATTGCATCAGTGACACAACCACTCTCCAGCAATGATACAACCAGCAGCCACAGGCTGAACAGGAAATGGAAGGATGGATCTACATTCTACATGTTATTGACTGGTTGTTATACATCCTTAAGTCTTCATCAAAGAGAACTGCAGTGTATGACAGTACCTGACCACAATCTCTTCTTGGAGTTAGCTGCATTATTAGCATGACTTGTAAGTGAGAATGCTTAGATGTGGAGGCAAGCACGATTGAAAAATGGCCTCCGACTGTGTCTTAACTACCTTGTAATTCCGAAATCTACCATCGTCTCATTCGTACATCATAATTGTAATCAAGAAAGGCCGAGTCTGAAACTCTCATTAACTTTGTTGGTCAGGAGACAAAATGCTTCGCAAACTAACTTAAAGGACATGTGCCTTAAAGTTTAAAGTTCCACACTAATGCATACAACAAGCTGAGTTTGTGTCATAAAAAACAAACAAATAAATAAAGATAATTTATGTGGCAAATTTATTTTGTTCAACAAGTAAGTCTGAAAGACCAGTGACATTCATGAGATTCTGCATATGAACGAGAACACACAAAACCTATGGCATTCTGCAAAACCAACATCTGTAAATATGTTGATGCTGTGCCTCGACAATCTCCCAAGGCAGATTTCACCGTTAAATCTGTTGATGAAACACGAGTACCAGAAATCATTTCCTTGTTACCTTCCCCAATCGAAAGGGAACAGCCACCTCCATACCCCTGTTCCCCTCACCCATCGAAATGTTATCCTCAGCTTGTTTTCCAAAGGTCTCCCTCCAAGATTTCAATTCTAATACCCACTGCCACCTCATCGTCTCCAACATTTCTACCTCTGAGCTGTACCAGAAACAACTTTTCTCATTGTTCAATCACAATAATTCCCGCCCTTGTGATGTGAAGCATCTGAAGGTTCTTGTATTACTGTTTACTCTTTGGCCCGTTTTGAGTCTGCTAACCCATTGCCCCTATAATTTTGCTCAAAAACTTTTGATGCTTGTAAATACAGCACAAGAGGGAACCATTAACAACAACAGGTACCTCCAGAAGAAAAAAAAAACGAATGAATAAATAAATAAATAAAGATCAGAAAAATACCAGGCAAAAATAAAAATAAAAAAAAGACACAAACGTGACAGAAAGGTAGGATCAGGTATAGGATTTGGAGGAATGAGATGAGGTGGGAAAGCTTACGATGGAGGCATCCTCAGAGCTGCTGGTTGAAATAGCACCCATGGAGAGGTTGGACAGGCGACGTTTGCGTGTGCCATTGCAGTTGTTGGGAATCTTGAAGGCACACCGCTTGTGATAGTTTAGACCGCAACCTGAAGGATTCAATGCAAGCAGAAATCAGTATTATCACATTCATGACAATCACATTCGTAAAATAACAAGTTATTGTAAACCGGTGACGTTATCTCAATGCCAGCTACGTTTTGCTTTCGTGAATCATTAAGGAAATGAGTGCATAATTACATCACATCGAAGTAGTTAACAAGTACAATTATTGGGGAACCTCAAAAAGAGGAAAATAAAATTTTATCAAAAGTTACACGTTTTTCATCCTTTTTCCTACTTCAATGCAGTTATGTTAATATTTAGAACTTACAATGCTACTCCTGAATTGCGACAAACCTTCACACTTGAGGCCCTGTCTGACTAGGCCAAACAGCATCTCGCCACAATGATCGCAGAATGCCGGAGACTTGTATGAGTGCACAAAGAGGGCGTGCGGTCTGATCTGCGTGTCCTCCAGGGTAGCTGAGGCTGTAGGGACAATGAAATCGACACAAGCTTTAGAAAAAGAGAAAAAAACAGAACTTTTCACGTGCACACATGGGTGACAAACCACAAGCTGCATTGAATGGCCACGACCTTGTCCACAAGGCCGTGCCTCGTCAATCACAAAATGGTACCATTAAAGCTGCAAGGGAAGCATGAATTATCCTTCCATCGAGAAAGCACCCCCAATATCAAGACAAAAACAAAAACACAATGTACACCTCCAGAAACCAATTAGCCACAACAGGGTTGAGTGTCACAACAGGCATGAGATAATTACGACTTCACAACAAAGGAAATCTGTGGGTCCAAGCAGGTAAACCAATGAATAAGGCAACACAAACACAACCAGCTGGGGGTTGATGTTTCTAATCGTGAGCTAACTCGAGACATGGTACACCTCTTTCCTTGCAACAACTAATGAAGTGCAGATGCCTTAGACATGGATTGGACAGGAACAGCAAAGGCAGTAATGATAAGCTTGTCCGTCCTGACTGGATGACTTTGTTACAACTCGTTCTATTGAAATGACAAGTTACCTACACTTGGTTTAAATAAGCCAATTCCTTCACAAAACCTATCCCTAACAATTATTTCAATCGCTCATAAAATAATCGTAAATCAGAAAAAAAAAATTGGAGTGGGAACGGAAGGGGTGGGGTCGAAATAAACGATGAATCAAATTAATCACTTTTTCCCTTTGATGGATGACCAATACAGCACATGAAACACTTGCCAGAGTAAAAACAATGTTCAGGTACGGTGCCCATAGAAATTCTACATCCCCTTTCAAAATTTTCACCGTTTGTTGTCTTACAGCCTGGAATTGAATTTCATTAAATCAGATTTTTTCCACCTTTTTAACACATCATAACCCACAACTTCCAAGTCAAAAACAAAGTCTAAAAATTTCAGGAAATTAATATAACATACAGTCTTAGAATATCTTGGTTGGATAAGAGTCCACCCCTTGAATAATTGCAATTGTAAATTAGCTCAGGTATAACAAATCACCTTAAAAAGCACAGACCAAGTTAATTGGCCTTCACCTGTGTTAAACTGTAGTGATTCTGATTATTTAAACAACCAAAAAATTCTGATCATTTCAGAATAAAATCAGCTGCTTCTGTTGGTTTCTTTTGCTGAGTAGTGTGTTTCACAGCAAAGACTCAACCATGAAAACCAAGGAGCTTTCAAAAGACCTCTGGGATAAAGTTGTGGAAAGGCACAGATCAGGGAATGGGTATAAAAATATTTCAAAGGCCTTCAATATCCCTTGGAGCAAAATCAAAGGCAATCATGAAGAAGTGGAATGCGTATGGTACCACCAAGACCCTGCAGAGATCAGGCCGTCCCTCTAAACTGGATGATAGGCAAGGGGGAGACTGATCAGAGAGACCACCAAGAGGGCCAATGGCAACTTTGAATGAGCTGCAGGCCTTTATGGCAAAGATTGTGTGCATGTGACAACAATATCCCAAGTGCTCCACAAGTCTGGCCTGGACAGAAGGGTGGCAAGAAGGAAGCCATGACTCAAAAAGTCCACCTTTGTCCCATTTGAGATATGAAAAAAAACACTCCAGAGATTCTGAAGCCATGTGGCAAAAAGTTTTGTGGTCTGATGAAACCAAGATGGAACTTTTTGGCCTAAATGCAAAATGTTACTTTTGGCACAAACCCAACACAGCACATACACCAAAGAACACCATCCCCACTGTGAAGCATGGTGGTGGAAGCATCATGTTATGGGGATGTTTCTCATCAGCAGGGACTGCGGCACTTGTCAGGATAGAAGAGAAATCGATGGAGCAAAATACAGAAAAATCCGAGAGGAAAACCTGCTGCCCTCTGCAAGAAAGCTGAAATTGGGACGGAAGTTCATCTTTCAGCATGATAACGACCCGAAGCACACAGCAAAGCTCCACTGGAGTGGCTAAGAAACAAAAAGATAAATGTCCTTGAGTGGCCGAGTCAGGGCCCCGACCTAAATCCAATCGAAAATCTGTGGCATGACTTGAAGATTGCTGTCCATCAATGCTCCCCACGCAACTTCACTGAGCTTGAACAGTTTTGTACAGAAGAATGTGAAAATATTTCCCAATCAAGGTGTGCAAAGTTAGTGGAGATCTATCCTAACAGGTTCACAGCTGTAAGTGCTGTCAAAGGTGCTTCCACCAAGTATTAACTCAATGGGTGGACACATATCCAAGCAATGTATTCTAGTTTTGAATGATTAATTTATATCCTGAAATTTGTAGAATTTGTTTTTTCACTTGGAAGTTGTGGGTTACGTTGTGTAAATAAAGGTGGAAAAAGTCTGCTTTAATGGAATTTAATTCCAGGCTATAAGGCAACAAAAGGTGAAAATTTTGAAAGGGGGTGTAGACTTTCTATAAGCATTGTGCATTCACGTTGGCCTTTTTGGTGTTTCCTACTCGGCCTCCAGATAATGATACTGAGATCCCAGGGTCAAATCCCACAGACCGTGTTGATTTGTTCATGTCCTTGTAATTCATGTAAAGGTACATCGATGCCATGTAATATCCTTGTCCTGCATGCGTTACGTCTTAAATCATTGTATTTAAAATAAATAAATAAATAAACCATTATTTGTTTCGAGGTTGTTAGTCCTTGACAAAGTTTGATCTAAAATCATCAGGAAAACTTGTAAACCCAGTTCAGCCCACCAAGCATTTTTTGTCCAATGAATGAACATGCAGCATGACAGCATGAAGGCACCATTTTACATTTGATCAAAGGAAATCATCAGCACCATCAGCTCATGGCATTACAAACAATATGAGATCATGAGATAAACGCTGTCCTTTTGCTTACATCCCATTAAACTTTATCTTTAAAGCTCAGCAAATGGTTTGGTTCTTTTTGATCGGTATGTGTGCTCATGAGCATTTGAGGCAATTGGGGGAAGACTGGGGGGAGAATGAATGCCAGCATGCTGCTATACTGTGTCGGAGTGGCGACCCGTCCAGGATTGTGCCCAATAGCCAAGGAGACTGTTTCGGCAGCAACAACGCTCTGCACAGAGTATGGTCCCAATGGATGGATGGGGGGGGGAGAGGGTCGGGGGGGTTTGAAGATATCTCAGCTTTGAATAATTTCGTGTCATATGAACGAAACTGCATGGGATCAAACATGTTCTTTCCTGGTTGATTCAAAATCAAGAGTATGGCTCACTCCGAATTGTCAGTTGGCTGTGTATACACATGTATGTATGTATACATATTGTTACAGTTGTGGAAATTCACAGATCACCATTCAGGTTCCCCAAAGATCAGTTATGTCGATAAGTGTGTGTTCCAGGTTAGATTTCCCCAATGATGTATAACGGGCTGTGAATCATTGAGGTAGTGTTATTCTTTTGTCTTTTATTTTAAACAAACACCTCCTCACCATCTTCTCCACAACCGCCATCATCTCCTCACCATCTTCGCCACAACCGCCATCATCTCCTCACCAACTTCTCCACAAACCGCCATCATCTACTCACCATCTTTTCCCCCATCCGCCATCATCTCCTCACCATCTTCTCCACAAACCGCCATCATCTCCTCACCATCTTCACCACGTCCGCGTGAAGCCAGTGATTCCCAACACGTCCACGTGAAGCCGGCGATTTCCAACACGTCCGCGTGAAGACGGTGATTCCCAACACGGCCGCGTTTGACGGCAACAACGGATCAGGAGACGAACAGGGGCGGAGCCAGCCGGGGGTGAAGGGTCGAAGGTGAAGGAGCAAAGCCCCGGGGGCTATAAAGGGCCGCGTTCGCTCGCCGTTAACGAGAGGAGTTGGTGTGGGGAGCTCAAAGGCAGTGGAGAGCTGTTCTGAGTTCTGAGTTGGAGTCAGAGCTGTTCGGGGTTGGGCACCAGTTGGAGTTGGAGACAAGGGGAGTTGAGTGGAGTCAGGGAGAGCGCTAGAAAAGAGCGCTTGGAGAGAGCGTTCGAGTTCGCGCTGCGCTGGTGTGGTGGAGTTGCAGTTGGTGTGGGGAGCTGGAGAGTTCGGAGGTTGGAGTGCGGGCAGAGACACCGAGGGTGGCCGAACCAGGACCCAGCGAGTCACCAAGAGGGTGGCCAGGTAGCCCGCTCGGTCTCTCGGAGCCCCTTCGGTCATCCCGGCTCCGAGCAATTATAAAGGCTCACGAGCCCGGTTCTTTCTTTCTTTCTTGGGGTTTGCATGAGAGTCTGTGGCGCCTTGTCCATAAGTAACAAACATAATGTCCATAAGTAACATAAGTGCATGTACATTACATAATGGATATCCGCTGTAGGTTTTTGCTCGTGTCTTTTTCCTCATCCCCCCCCCCATTCATTGCATTGCTTGTGTTCAAATAAATGTTCCCCATTTTTGAATGTTAACTGACTCGTTGTGTCACTTTCTGCCATTGACTGCCGTAATTGCGTTCAGGATATTAGCTGGCTGATAATTATAAGCCGATAAAACGTAAATCTGGTCCGACGGGGCTTGGCGATATAAAACCGCTCGGCAATCGCAAACGGAACGAGCTGCTTAAGCGGCTTGTTTTTGTGCAGGCTCCGTCGAGGTGCAAACTGCCGGCAATTCTGTCCGCGCGAATAATTAGGTACATCAACAATTCGGCGATCGACGCTGTAGCGCGTGGACAGAAGAGTTGGCTGGTTTATGGTGTGTTAAAACCACCCGTAGCTGGGTTTCGGCGTTGATCCGGAAGCTGCGACTAGATTGCCATGTTCGGTGGGCGCGCGCGGCCGCAATTGAGCTAAAGGCGGTCGTCCGCATACCGGAGTGGAGGAAATCTACAACACTGGTGTCAGGAGTGGGATGAGAACTCTCCCATCTCCAAACGAAATTAACGGAACCGGATCAAGGGTGTGCGAGGTGACCCTCCGGTTCCATTAAATTCCGAGCGTTCAGATTTTTATAACCGATACGCAAAATGGCAGCTCAAGGCGAGCAGGGGCAGGGTGGTTTAGATTTAGAACTGATAGAATCTATGGCCCAGGATGAGATCACCATGCAGGACGCCGTTATGTAGGGTTGAACTTTCCCTGCAAACAAACCCAGAGTCCGAAATGGGCGCAGCCGCGGGGGCCGCGGTGTATGACACCCCCCCACCCCCTCCATCAAATTCCCTCCCCAGTCCCCGGCGGATCCGCGCCCGACCAAAGCGAATCGGCTTCATCAGGGTCGCTTGACATAAACCATTTGGTGGAGATGTTCAGACGAGCAATGAGTGGGGATCTTAAAAGCAATGGAAAATAGAATGGATGGCATGGAAAACAAAATAATAACAAATGCACAAGGTCAGGTCAGGTCAGGTATGGGAGCATGTGCCAGAACAGCGCGTCGCTGCGTCCACTTTCCGCCGGTACTCCAGGGGCCTCCGTCTGGCCATCCCCCAGGCAGATGCCAGGCCCATCCCCATCTCCTTGAGATGATGGTCAACCTGCTGCAACCATGAGGCACGTGGTCGGCCCACTGGCCTCCTCCACTCACGAGACTCCCTCGCTGAGAGAATCTGGTGAGCAGGATCAGCGCCAGGAAAACGAGCCACATGTCCATACAGCCGCAGCTGACGCTCACGGACTATGCAGGTAACAAATCTCATCCGAGTCTCTCTCAGCAACCGCTCGTTGGACACAAAATCCGACCAGCGATAGCCAAGGATTCTCCGAAGAGACCTGGTACCAAAATAATTAAGTCTCCGTCTCAGATCCTTGGTCAAAGTCCAAGTCTCGCACCCATAGAGCAAGACTGGAAGTACCAAGGACCTGAAGACTCGGACTTTCGTCCTCCCGCACAGGTACCGGCAGCGCCACACCCCATGATCCAGTGAATCCATGACTCCCCAGGCCCGACCCAGACGTCTATTGACCTCCGGCTCACAACCTGCGGAGACATGAATATCACTGCCAAGGTAAGTGAATCTATCCACGACCTCAACATCCTCACCACAAACAGACACAGACAGGACAGCAGCATCCAAGATGTCACCGAAAGCCTGGATCTTAGTTTTGACCCAAGAAATCCGTAATCCCAACGGCTCCGACTCCTCATTCAGCACCTCGAGGGCCCCCAAGAGGATGTCTAAAGTCTCCGCAAAGATGACTGCATCATCTGCAAAATCAAGATCCGAGATCTTGACATTGCCAAACGATGCACCGCTACTTGATCTCTCCGACATCCTCCCAAAATTCCAGTCCATACAAGTGCTGAAAAGTGTGGGAGCAAGTACACATCCCTGACGAACTCCAGTAACAACTGGAAATAAGTCAGAGATGGTACCACCACACTTCACAGCACTCTCAGTACCAGAGTAGAGTTCAGACATCAGATCGATCAGTTTCGGTGGCACCCCACGAAGACCAAGAATCCTCCAGAGGACATCCCGATTCACTGAATCGAACGCTTTACAGAGATCAACATAGGCTGCAAGCAGCCCCTGCCGAAACTCACGTCTGCGTTCGGTGAGGACACGAAGTGCAAGGATACGGTCAATCGTTGACCTCTTTGGTGTAAAGCCTGACTGCTCTGGACGCTGGTGCTCAAGCAGATGGTGGCGAACCCTATCAAGAATTATCCGAGCAAAGACCTTGCCCGGCACTGAGAGCAGCGTCACCCCTCGGTAGTTGTTGCAGTCTTGGCGATCACCCTTCCCTTTCCAGAGAGGGACAACAAGGCCCCTCTTCCAGTCAGTTGGGATGATGCCTGTGTTCCAGGCAGAGCACAAAACTGCATGCAACGACACGAGTGCAGCATTTCCACCAGCCTTGAGAAGTTCAGCATGGATGCCACAGATCCCTGGAGCTTTGCCCCGTTTCAACTGGTTCACCGCAGCCCGTGTTTCCACAAGCGATGGTGGACCACAGTTGATTCGAGGGTCAGCAACAGGGATTGTAACACCCTTGACGTCCAACTCGACAGCTGGGGGATCAGCCTGGTACAACCGCTCAAAGTAACCGGCCCAGCGGGCCTTCACTTCAGACTCCTGTCAAGAGCCTACCACTCTCTGCTCGAACTGCAGTGCTCCGAGGGATGGGCTTGGATGAACGTAATGCGCGAATTCCCCTGTAAGCGGGACGAGAATCACCTGTCCACAGGTGATGCTCTACCCCCTCACAGATTTCTGATGATGCACAAGATGCACAAGAAATGATCAAAATATAGAAAACAAAATGGATGCAAACACGCGGGATCTGCGGGGCGATTTGCAAGCCACAAATGGCAAAATGGATGAAAATATGCAAACTCTGCGGGGTGAGATGCAGAACATGGGGCTGAATCTCCAGGCTGGGCAAAAGGCAATCGTGGCAATTGAGCGTAGCGAAGCGCGGACGACGGAGCACAAAATGGCGGCACCACGTGGCAGAGACACCGAACCAACGAAGGGGAGTGTGGATTGTGTCGGTCCCACAATGGAGACGGGTGAGGTCACAATAATTCGGGAGACGTGTTGGGGAGCCTGGTGTTGGCGCAGTGGTTAGGGCAGCGGCTTGGGATCCAAGAGGTCCTGAGTTCAAGCCCCGTTGGACCACTGAATTAATAAACCAGGGGGTTGACTCAGCCTGTCATCCTTCCGAGGTCGGCGAAGTGAGTACCAGTATACTGGGCCGGTGTATACCCCGGTTAAAATAGGTGTACCATATCCCTGTGTCGTAAGAGGCGACCAGGGTTGCGTCAGGAAGGGCATCCGGCGTAAAACATGTGCCAAATCACTATGCGGATCATACGGATGATCCGCTGTGGCGACCCCAAATGGGAGCAGCCGAAAGAAGAAGAAGAAGAGTGTTGGGCGAGACTCGTGAAGGTGACGGATGAAGTGACGGTGACAGTGAGGGAAAAATTAAATGGGGTGACTGAGACGTGTACGAGACACGTAGAAACGAGGGAGACGCAGGAATTAAAAGAAATAACAGAGACACGGGAGATAGAGGAGACAGAGGGTGAATTGGATGGAACTAAAGACGAACACACATACAGGTGCAGTTCGTGAGGGACAATGAGGGGGAGCTTGGGGAATGTTTAGTGGCCTGGTGCAAGCAGCAGGATAGCCTCCTTCAGGAATGAGGGGAGGGAATATGCCCCCTTGAAGCAGATCGCGACGAGGTGAGTCCGGTCGTGCTGAACGAGGTAGAGCGGGCGAGTGCTGTGAATGGGTACACGTGGAGCTTGGGGGGTATGGAGGCCCTGGGAGCACTTGTGGTGGCACGAATTCCCAGCGTGATTGTGCCGGTGTGTGTGGTTAAAGGTGTGAGTGTGGCAAAATGCGTGTTGAAACGCGTGCATGGCATGAGTGAAATGGCGTATGTGAGAGGAACCGCATGTGTGAGGTCGCGGTATGAAAGAGAAATGGCGGTTGGTATGCGGGAACACGCAACAGCGTGTCCGAGTAAGAGTGTCATGGTAAGGTGTGTAAGCGTCCGGCACGTGGGAGTGCATGCGTCGAATGTCGACGAAGACGGCACCAGACAAGGGACAAGGGCCGTATAGCGGTTGTAGCCGTTTCGAGGAGCATGCCGGATTCGCACAGCAGCGCGCGCGGGGTCCGTACTGTGCTTCGCACGAGGCCGCCGCGTGCGCACCTGAGCAAGTGAAATCCGGTCCGGAAATGCCCGCGGTGGATACAAGCCGATCCTGCGGATGGACAGAAGCTTGGCTGGAATAATGAATTTGGATCGGATGGGTTCTCCAGGCGACCGTGTTTGTAAAGCTCTGTGTGGCCTGCGTCACACATTCTGTTCGCAGAGCGTGCGAAGCGGTTTCCCCGATGTGTTACGCGTGCCCTGGCTTGCGCGAGAAATCGAAATGTGTGTGTGTGTGTGTGTATATATATATATATATATATATATATATATACATACACACACACTTTTTTTTTTTTTTTACTCCTCCCATGCTCTTCTCATATGCCCGGTGTTGGCTTAATGGTTAGGGTGGCGGGCTTTGGATCCGAGGGTCCAGAGTTCAAATCCCGCTCAGCTGTTGAATTAATACCAGGTGGGGTTAACTTGACCTGTCATCTTTCCAAGGTTGGCAAAATGAGTGATAGCATGCTGGTATTCTGCGACGAGTGGCGACCCATCCAGGATTGTGCCCAATAGCCAAGGAGACTGTTTAGGCAGCACCAACGCTCTACACAGATTATGGTCCCAATCTCCTCCTCCTCCTCCTCCTCCTCCCCCTCCCCCTCCCATGCTCTTCTCGCTGAAGAAGTTGAATGAAGAAACGAAGAAAGGTTACCCAAGGTAAGCCCTTTGCCGTTTCAAACCCTTCCCAGAGTTCCTCCACAGATATATATATATATATATATATATATATATATATATATATATATATATATATATATATATATATATATATATATATATATTCTGAACAGCAAAAGAAATGCAAGTCCGAGGTCTTGTCAAGTTTTCAAACAGAAGACAAACTATTTTGATTCTAATCACTCATTTATTGAAAAATGCTTTCAATTTGTGAGCTGAAAGTGAATATTGAAATTGCATTGCAAGATTTCATTAACCACAGTCTGCCAAGAAGAGATACCCCAGTGAAATACAAGTCTTTTCAGTGGTGTGTATGTCCACCTTGGGCTTGCATGCAGGCGGTGCAACGTCGCCTCATAGAGTTCACAAGAGTCTGGAAGAATGCCTGAGGCAAGTGGTTCCACTCAAACACCAATCTCTGTTCCAACTGTGCAACTGTAGTTGGATGTCTCCCAGCAGCCATCCTACGCCCAATTTCATCCCAAACATGTTCAATAGGAGCCATATCTGGGGAAGTGACGGCCATGGAAGAACGTTAATGTTGTTCTGAGTGAGACACGCCATTGACACCCTTGCTGTGTGAGGACGTGCATTGTCCTGTTGGAAGAACTGTAGTTGAGGATGTGCAGCAAACATTGGAACAACATGAGGACGTCGACAGTGGAGTCCTCCATCCCGTAGTCGACGTCTCATGGTATCGGCAGACACTGGCCCTCTTGGTCCCTGAACTAAGGCTGCTGTTCTTGATGCTGCTTGAGTACGATTCCTTAGATGAGTGACCCGGATGAACCGATCTTGTGTAGGAGTTGTCACTCTTGGTCGACCAGAACGTGGACGATCAGCAACGACCCCTGTCAGCCGGTGACATTGGGCAAGTCATGTGATGGTGGTGAGATGACATCCAAATCGTCTGGCTACATTGGTTGCAGACATAGCGCCTTGCAACATTCCAAGGGCCATTCCTCTTTGCACAGTCAAAAGTCTTGGCATCGTTTGCGTAAAGTGTACACCTTCGAGAGCAAACAATGAATGCTTTTCTGACACAGCCCTTTATAAAGGATGCCTTCGAGTGGCAATGTACGAGTTTCACCAACACCTGTCAATGCACGTGCGCAATTCATTGTTTAACTTCACTGTATGACATTACATCCACTGAACTCATCACATCATTTTACCATCATCTTTTCTAACATGCAATTGGTTACTATTCTGAAACTTCGTTCTTCAGGAACTTGCGTTTCTTTTGTTCTGAAATTTCGTTTCTTTTCCTGCTCAGTATATGTATGTATATAGCTTTGTTAGGGTTATACATATATATATATATATATATATATATATATATATATATATATATATATATATATATATATATATATATATATATATATATATATACATACATATATATACATACATACATATATATATATATATATATATATATATATATATATATATATATATATATATACATATATATATATATATATATATACATATATACATATATATATACATATATACATATATATATATATATATATACATATATACATATATATATACATATATACATATATACATATATATAGTCGTGGGCCGGGGGTCGGTGGCGAGAACGACCACGAGGTCGGGGAGGTTTGCGTCGTATCCCACCAAACTCCCCAGAATTGTAGGCCATCGCTCGGATAACTCCGCGAGCCGGCGGGTCGTTTAACCGACCGTGGTCACCAATATTTCAACCGCGTAGCGTAGGGTCTATTTGTCTGTAACCAATTTACCTAATTGACTACACGATTTTGACTACCGGGGAAACCATGCCCTCGGCATGTCTTGCTCGAACCGGGTCAGTCTACCAACTCCGGTTTGGGTGCAGCCAAGCGGAAACTGCCAAAGCCGTGCC